>NC_053517.1:21660000-21970000 GCF_016920715.1 Anopheles arabiensis
GGGTAATGTTCGAGATTTTTTTCCAGCACCCTTTTCAGCACATAGTCCAGCATTTTGAACGGCAGCTCGTCTAGGTCACGCTCCAGCACGGCGAACACGTTCTGCAGCAGCTTCCCGTACTGGGGCAGAAAGTTGTGAAAGCTGGCCAGCGCTTTGAGCGCATTGGTGGCCTGCTCGGGCGACAGGTTGGTGCCGTGCAGTGTCAACGCACTCACGATGTTCATCACCGTCCGGTCGTTCACCTTGTGCTGGGACACGAACTCGAGCAGATCGACCAGCTGCTGCACGTTTTCATGGTCCAGCTTGTAGCCGATCTGGATCTGCAGCAGCATCGGCAGGGCGATCTGCAGCGCCTCGACCAGCGGCGTCCGGTCGAGCTTCTTCAGGATAAAGCTAAGAAACACGATGTGATCCAACGTTACATCATTGATTTGGTGACGTATCAGCTGCAGCAGCACCGTGATGATTTCGCTGTTCGTGTGCACCCCGAGATAGGTAAGGATCTTCAAGCACTCCGTAATGTCGTTCATCAGGAAGGTGCGTGACTCGAAGCGCACATTTTGGCACAGCTCCGCAAACCGGGGATGCTTGAGGATCTGGTCCGAGCGGAGCGTGCTTTTGCCATTTTTCTGCAGCTCGAACAGTGTCTTGAGGGCGGGCAGTGTGTACACGTGACGGTCCTGCTTGGTGCGGCTGATGGTGGGCAGGAATTCGAGCACCTCCTTCGCATCGGTGGCAGATTTGAGCAGGCCGAAGTAGGACGAGGGCGTACCGTCGGCGGGTTGAATCTCCCGCCCGGTCACACAGTAGAACCGGCGAAGTATGCTACGCTGCTGGCTAAACATACGCAACAGCAAACCATTGCGAAACATACTCTGACCACTAAAATAAAGTAGGATTTATTAGATAACAAGTGTTGGGGAGACGCTAAGCTTACGGGATGGTACGCGCGATTTTCGTCTTTTTTTTGCTCTCCGCGGGTGAATTGTGTATATTTTGGTAATCAAAACAACAGCATGCATGTTGATCATATGGAATGTGTCAAATTGAGGGCCGGGTTTGACAGCTTAGAAGTGTTGCCAAAAATACGAAGGTGAATCGTGTTGCCAGCTGTGGAAAGAAGAAACAGTTTTTGGTGATGAGAATTGGAAATTATAGAAATCCATACCTACAGATTGATTTCCGTTGTAAAAAAACATTTAATTATAAATAATGGTGACATCGTTGAAATGTGAAATGAAAGCATTATAGAAAAAAATAAACCGCGTTTCGTTCGTATCCCCAACACAAGATGGCGCTAGTTGCCATGTGATTCTATTTATTGTAGGTGATGGTGTGTCGTTATCTATTTATTTGTACAAAACTTTTGTTCATCTTATTCTGATAGAATTTGTTAAAATATTTTTCCATTTTCTAACAGCCATTGTTAAAAATATCAATGTTTTTCAAGTCGTTTGTCCATTTCTTGTTCCCACCCTGTGGCAGCGACCGCGAATCGCAGATGGCAACACTGCTAATGTCACCAACACTGTCGAGCTGCCTCTTGCTTGTGGTGTGTGAAAAAATGTCGAACGTAATGACTGTTCAGAACGAGCGAGAGAGAGTAGTGGCGTTTTGTCACTTTGCATTCATTAAATAAACGCAAAGGTTTAGTTTTGTGTGTTTGTTCCAGCGAGAAAACGGAAAACTCCCCCTCCCTCACGCGAGTAAATAATTTGTCCAGTCATTGTGGCCGTGAAGAGACTAGAGTGCATTTCATTCCACAACGAACGAACGAGAGTTGGTGTGCGTACGGAGCAGCAAGAAGCAGGAAATTCGTTCCGTCCGTGTCGACGAGAGACTGCCAGAGTGTCCGAGTTGCAGCAAAACATTCCCAGGCTCAGGGTGCGATGTGCGTTGGGAGAGGTGCAATAGCGTAGCGATATCGAAATAGTCTGAAGCGCAATATTGGATGCACGGCAAACGCAGCAGCACACAGCACGGTGACAACAACGGTACAACGAAACGAACGAAGGTCGCCCATCGTGTCGTCAGACATTTGAGACGCAGACCCAGCGCAGGAAAAGGGTTTTGAGATCTGCAAACATCGGCAAACATCGAACAGTCTGTGCCTGTGTTTTTTTATTCGTTAGGGAAGAAATCGCTTAGCTAGTGCATCCGTAGTTTCCGGGTTGTGCAACGGTGTCGTGCGAGAACGACCACCACGATGGCACAGTCCCTCTCGACGGAGTCGTGCTCGTCGCTGAGCACACTGGCGGAAACGGATACGACCAGCTCGACCGTGGTGGACGACGAGAGTAGCGACAGTATCGAGCAGAACCGGCCGAAACGCAATGAGCGCCACGAGAAGCTCGGGTTCAAGCCGCAGAAGGAGCTGTTCTGCAACAAATTTCTACCCTACACGGAGAAGCTGGACGATGAGTCACAGGCCAACCTGGAGCGTATCAAGAACAATCTCGGCAAGGCGGTGGCAATGCGCGAGATGGGCCCCGCGGTTATGCTGAACATCCGGAACTTGGTGACGTAAGTGGGAGGAGGGGGATTAATAATGGCTCTGCAGTGTGTTGTGCAAGGTTTTCTAATGATGTATGTGCCCTTTTTGTTGCAGATATATTAAACTGTACGGTATGAAGTTTTCCAAAGAGGATCACGTGAAATTCGTACAGCTGCTGCTCGAAATGCTCGTCATTCCTAAGCTCGATCCGGACGCTATTAACAAAATCAGTGAAGCAATCTTCTTTCTACTACGGTATGTTACAGCTCGATACCGTCGTCCCCGCCTGTCTCCTACTAAACCTTGAACATATATTATGTTGTTTTTTTTTAGCAAGCGCGAATGGCTCAGTACGGAGGATTTGCAGATCGAGTGGCGACCGCTGTACGATCTGTTCCATCTGGTCGTGTCGCGGCTAAGCAAAAAGGGCGAACTGTTCAACACCACATCGTAAGTAGACCGAATTCTGTGCCTGTTTGTCTTACACTCGTCCCATGCGCGTATTTTCGAGTCCCATGTGCTTAGAGCGTTCGTCGTTCGAAATGTTGTTCGGGGGTTGTTTTCATTTCTTTTGTTGAGTAAAATCCGTTCCTCCACCAATTTGCGTACCCCCTGCAGGAAGAACCGAAATGAAAGCACGAAATCACCGCTGGCACTGTTGCTCGAAGCCGCCGCCGAAGAGATGGGCTACGATGTGTCCACCGTGGCCCAGTATCTCGGTATCGAGATGGACGCTAATGGACAGGAGAAAGCGTAAATCTTTTTTTGTTTGTTTAAATTGTTTTTGATTCCTTCTCCTCTATTCTGGCTCCCGCTTTCCCCCTTCCCCGTCATTGACATTCTCCTTCGGGTTCATTCGGCGCGGACATTATCGTATGTTTTAAACGGTGGTGCTAGGCCAGCGATCGGCAAACTTTGGGTCGGAAAGAGCCATTTCTTATAAAAATGATCGTAGAGCTCCACGAGCAGAGCCATCTAGATGAACGCAAAGAGAAAATGTATGAAAGTTCCAAAGTCCATATAATACAGAGGTCGATGCATAGCTCGATTTTGGTCCACCATTTTGAAAGTTTATTTTTGACAGTTAGATGAAAAAGCGTTCACAAACGATTCCAAACAACCATACACTTTTTAGGGCTAATTGTGCATTTTGTGCTCAAAACTTAGTTTAACTATACATTTCTTTCTCATGAACGTGGCATGGAGTAGTTTTTTCAGTAATTCATCACTTTAAAATGACCACAATCAGAAATCTGGCCTCTTAGCTTTGACCCTCTTGAGCTGCACAAGATTTCGTCGTAATTTCGGGCACTGATCTTGTTGTAATTGATAATTTCACTATAATTCTATCTTTTCTTGATATTCGTCAACTTTTTAAATTACAATATTACAAACAAACGATGTAAAAATGGCCGAAAATGCTTTCAGACCACTGCATGCACAACAACTAAAACCTCAATGTATGCTAAGATGAAACTATTGAAGCTTTTTCATCCAGCTGTCAAAACTTTCCCACACTTTTTGATCAAATGTTCTGGATGACTCGACCTCTGTATTATATAGACTTTGGAAAGTTCTATGACATGTGTGAACGGTAAAAAGCAGCATGCGGCCCGCGTGTCATACTTTGCCGATCGCTGTGCTTGGTCATTTGTAATTTTGTGGATGGACATTTAAAAGACAAAAACACTCTCTTTCTTTCTCCTGGTCACCCTTATTCTATAAACTCTCCAATGGTAATGGTGTTTATTTTGTTTTGTTTTGGCAGTTGTGTAGCGAGTCTATTGTATGTGTGTGTGTGTTTAACTGAGGAAAAATGGTACAAAAGAAAGGCTAATTTTGCTATTAGCGCGCGCTAGAGAGAAAGCGAGAATGTGTTGAGCTGTGTAGTTGCATCGTTGTTGCATCATTGCATTCTCATGTTCATGGTAGATTTAATCGTACAGACACTTGGGCACGTGCCTTCCGGCGCTATTAACATCCATGGAGTATGGGATACCATGAACCGAGGACACTCTGTCTTCATCGCAGAACCATTGTCCACCTAAATTCGTTGCACATTCTTCCTTGGGACGGTATTAACGAACCAAAAGTTGGGAAATCACCGGTCGGTGTGGTTTTCATCCTTCGCTTTAGGTACAGAGTGTTGCGGTTCCTGCTTCGCTGCCGGTTATATTTACCCAAAACTTGCGAAGAATAACAAAGAATTCTAATGTTCTCTTCCCTTTTTCCCAGGACCATGGAGGCCAACCTGCAATGTGCAATACAAGTGTGTACACCGTAAGTATTTGCCGCTTCTACTTTCCATTTTGTTTGTAACAATGCCTTCTCTCTCTCCCTTCCCTTCCCGATAGCTACTTTCCGCCGTCCGCAATGCAGGAAATATTGGACGAGCTTATGCCGCGGATACAGCCCCTGGACAATGGTAGCGGTTGCGAGGTGGTCACCATACTGAACATCTTCCTCAACTACGAGCAGGGGTACGAGCTGTGGTTCGACAAGCTGATGTCGATCTGGAACGCGTACCACAACCCACCGTGGGCGGGCGACCTGATGACGATGTTTGCGGTCGTTGGGCTGAAGAACATCGGCCACATCGACTGGGAGCCGCACATTCCGACCATGTTTGCGCGCATCACGCGCGCGATCAACTTCCCCGTGAACTACCGCAACACGAAGGGGGGCCGGGCGAATGGGCTGCAGCCGGACGCGATCGCCACGTGGATCGTGTCAGCGCTGGGGCCGCGCAGCAGCGCCCAGCAGTATCTGAGCACGTTCATGTCGACGATCGAGTCGTACCTGCATCCGGCCAACACGGGGAAGTGGGTGAAAATGTTGGGCGAAATATTGATCCTGCTGCCGCGGTTCTTCATCGATCGGCTCGTGGTCGAGCGGTATCGCAAGGGGCACCATATCCGGCCGATACCGAGCGAGCACAAGCTGACCGAGGAGTGCATTACCGCGTTCGTGGAGTGCATGAAACCGGTCGCCCTGCAGGCGATGTATTCGCGACTGAACCCGCAGGAGGTGGGGAAAATATTCCAATGCTTGGCCGACCTGCGGCCGGCCCTGATCATTCCGACCATTATCGAGCGCGTGTACACGAGCCTCGATTCGTTGACGGAGCCGCGCAAGCTGACGGCCGCCCTGCACGGGCTGATCGGTGTGTCGCGTGCGCTCGTGTCGGGCCACAAGGGCTACACCGAGGGCCGTACGCACGTGATACCGCTGTTTTTGGCCACCCTGCCCGGGATCGATGGTAACGATCTGATGAAAACGGTCATCACGTTCCAGTTCCTGACGTCGGTGGCGTTCCTGATACCGATCATCGATTGCTCGCAGGCGGGCCAGCACCACACCAACCTGACCGACGACGAGCGGCTGCTGTGCGAGCAGACGGCCGACTTCGAGAGCTTCGCGCTGCAGTATCTTGACCGGCTGTTCCTGCTGATCGAGAACAGCTCCACCAACAACGTGCGCATGGAGCAGTCCGACCTGGACACGGCCCGCTCGAAGGCGGAATCGCTGCTCGAGCCGATGGTGCAGACCTGCACGCACGGCATCATGGGCCAGTCGTCGGATAAGATTGTGGCGGCCGCGGCCAAGAAGCTGATGGAGTTCGTCCAGACGCGCCTGTTCGAGCCGAACGTGGCCGGCCAGCTGGTCGGCTGTCTGGTGCGCCTGTTCGCCCGCATCCATGGCAGGGAGGTGTTGCGCGTGCTGCTGCCGCACGTGCTGCGCCTGATCGAGGACTACATGGGCGAGCACGACGAGGTGGAGGAGCTGGAGAAGCACAACGACGAGATGCTGTACTATCTGGTGCTGCTGTCCAACCTGGTGCGGGGCGATCCGCGCATCATACGCAACTACGTGGACGATCTGCTGCCGACGCTGGACCGGCTGGCCAAGTTTAAGTGCAAGCGCGTCGCGCGCTATCTGGCCCAGATCGTTGGCAATCTGATGAACAACATGTCCACGGTGCAGACGATGGACATTCGCAACAGCCCGGACTGCTTCCAGAAACCGCTATCGGAGATTGTGCCGGTGAAGCGGTGGGGCGAAAAGATGGCCCCGGACGGTAAGATCGAGTGGCGCGTCCCGGACGAGGGCGCTCGGACTGTCTGTGAGCGCATTATGCATCGCTACCTGCCCGGCCTGCTGGCCAAGCTCGAGCAGCACAGTGCCGGCGAGGTGACGTTGCCGCGGGAAGAGCTGCACCGGAGCGTTATGATGGTGCAGGCGCTCATTCGCTGCTACAACTTTCTGCCCAACTGGACGGACGAGGAACCGATCAAGCTGTTCGAGACGTGCGTCGATTTGCGCGAGCTGCAGCTGAACGTGACGCTCGGGTTCGAGGGGCTGGAAATCCGCATGCCGGGCGGGGAGAACGTGCGCAAGGCGATCATACGCACGATTGCGCGGCTGCAGGACCGCCTGCTGGAGGTGTCGGAGGACGACACGCAGACGCTGAAAGCGATCGTCACGCTGTACGAGAAGGTGCTGCTGCGCAAGCACCCGAACGGGTCGTACGAGATGCAGCTGAAAACGTTTAACTCGACCAAGCGCTTCCAGACGTACCAGCTGACGCGCTGCAAGCGGGACGTCCGGGCGGTGGTGGTGACGCGCGTCATCATACAGCAGGACTGCCGGGACGAGATGAGCCTGCCGCTGTTCAGCGCCACCCATCTGGAGGTGATGAAGAAGCTGCTCGAGCTGTCCGTCTCCTACTACTCGACCGTGCGGATCGAGGCGCAGGCCAAGCTGCACGACATGCTGTACCTGTTCCCGTACGCCTACCCGCTGCTGACCGATCGCATCGTGGAGTGTTTGCAGCTGGACGCCAACACGAACCACGAGCGGTTCAAGGGCATCCTGTGTCTGCTGTTCATCAAGCGCCGCGGTCGGCTGATATCGCAGAACAACTGGGAGTATCTGGCCCGCGTATGGCCGGCCCTGCTGCGCTCGAAGCTGTCGGAGAAACCGTCGATCGTGAAGCTGGTGGACGGGCTGAAGAAGATGATCGACGGCCAGTCACCGACCTACCTGCTGGAGGTGGACATTGGCGAGAAGGTGGTGGAGCGTGCCCTCGCCCTGCGTACCCGTGTCGATGAGCTCGATCTGGCGGCCGGGCAGGCGGCCCGGGCGCGTGAAAACAAACGCAACATGGAGCTGTTCCAGCAGCTGATTGCGGACATTGTGCAGACGGTCGAAACGAGTAAGCTGCACCTGCGCTACCACTATCTTGCCTCGGTCATGCTGATCAACTTGTGTCACCCGTACGCCGAACATCCGCCGTCGGTAACGCGGCTCACCGTGCACCACCTCATACACGACTCGGTGACCGAGCGCAAGCTGGCCATTCAGCTGCTGCTGGGCATATTCCGGCAGCAGAAGCGCCCGCAGAAGAAGTGCGTCATGAATCCGCTCGAAATAGTCGCCCGGCTGGCCGGGCAGGATGGCGGCTCGGTTCCGCCCAACCCGGGCTCGAACGTAGCGCCCGGCTATCGGGACGACAACATGTGGCTCCAGTACGACGTGGCGCGGGTGCCGAAGAGTCAGGCCGAGTGGGACGAACCGCGCTACATGTACACGGTCGAGGGGTGTTTCGGCTGGACGCAGGGCTTCAAGATGTACGCGCCGAGCGCGGAGCAGCCGAAGCTGGACCGCACGGTGGACGAGCTGAGCGAGCACGAGCGTACCATTTTCGAGTTTTTCGACCAGCAGGAAAACGTCGACACGCTGATGCGCTTCTGGTCGCTGGAGGAGAAGAAGGGTCGGGACGAGTTCAGTGGGTCGCGCATGCTGATGATCAAGATGCTATTTAAGCTGTTCGGCGACCGGCTGCTGGATCGGTTCCTGTGCCATATGAGGCGGCTGATCGAGGACAAGGCGACCGAAAGCAACCACCGCTGTGCGGTCGAGGTGATGACGGGCATAATGCGCGGTGCCAAGCACTGGCCGTACGAGAAGACGCGCAGCATGTACGAGCGGCTGGTGCCGCTGATCCGGCTCGGCATGCAGAACGTCACGGTCGACACGGACATGTACTGGGGCATGTGTTTCGCGACCGCGGCCCAATCGATGGACCCGTCCAAGCAGCACTGGCTGCACGAGGTGCTGCTGGAGGATCCGCTGCAGGATGCGAACAGCTTCAGCGACTGCAACCGGCTGTACTGTCTGCAGGGCGCGTTCAACCAGCACGTCTGGCGCATGGCGAGCGTTGCGCACCGGCTGCTGGACTACCTGAAGCCGCACCTGGACCACCCGTTCCAGAGCTTGCGGGAGCGGTTGGGCAACACGCTGATCAACATCTTTGAGGGCGACCTGCGCTTCGAGGGGTATGAGTGTAGGGCGATCTCCCCGCAGCGCAGTGAGATGATTGCGTACGTGATGCCAAAGCTTGCCATCCTGCTGCAGAAGGATCCGGAACCGCCGAAACCGAAGCTAGCGGCGGCGGGTGAGATGCAAATGGAGGTTGAAGGAGGTGCGCCCGACGAGGACAGCGAGTATGTGAAAGCGGTGCGACTGTTTAAGACGAGTAAGTTACGCTACACGAGTCTGATTATTTCTTCATTCACTTTGTACATCATCACATTGCGTCTGTCCCCACAGTTGCCCACTGGATCACGTACACCATCCATCGGTACTCGAACGGCAACGAGAAGGAGTACTTCGAGCTGCTGCCGATCGCGTGCCGGCTGGAGCGTTCCGAGCAGGACCAGGAGCTGAGCGAAATCTGCACACTGCTGCTGGCGTTCATCTCCCAGGCGCTGACACTCCCCAACTGCATGGACGTGGCGCTGGCCAAGATCGACGAGGTGTCGAAGATGTCGTTCTGGTCGGCCCGGCGTGCCGTGATCGATGTGCTGCAGGTGCAGGTCTTCTACAACATGACCATCATCCTGAGCCGGCCCGAATGGAAGGCGAAGGTGCAGGAGATTGTGCTGCGGCTGCTGGAGGACAGTGTGGTGGAGGTGCGCGAGAAGGCGGCCGAGGTGCTGTGCGGGCTGGTGCACTGTTCCTTCCTCACTGCGACCGAGGAGCTGCTCGAGCTGTTCAAGCGCAAATGTCGCACGAAAATTATCCGCTCCAAGCGCATCCGGGTCGAGGCGGCGAGCTGTTCGAGCGAGGTGGCCCGAAACGAAAAGTAAGCTGATTGCCGTATGTCTGTTTGTGAGTAGGGTTTAAATAATGTTTTTTGTTTGTTTTTCCTGCAGTGCGGAAGCGAATGCCGTCCTGGCTCGGCATACCGGTGTCCTCGGACTGTGTGCCTTCATATCCGCCTACCCGTACGAAGTGCCTGAGTTTGTGCCGAACGTGTTCGAGCATCTCGGTGCCCATCTGAACGATCCGCAACCAATACCGGTAATGGCACGGGAAAAAAACCAAACCACACCATGGCCTTCTGAGCTTGTGTTAAGTTTCCATTCCTCTTTCTGTTCTCGCAGGCTACCATTCGGAAAACGATGGGCGATTTCAAGCGCACCCATCACGACAACTGGGAAGTGCATCAGCTCAAGTTCACCGAGGACCAGCTGGCGGTGCTGAGCGATCTTACGATTCCTCCGTCGTATTACGCCTAAATCGTAACCACCGCAAACCGCAAAGCTGAGCTTCTGCACTGAACCGCAGAGACGGTTTATAGGCTTATAGGTTATAAAGCGTTACTATTTCGTATCGTAGTTTTAGAGCTGCCCCAAAATCACGCGAGGGGAACGACAATGACACATGGGAGGTGGTATTCAAATTTAGTTCTATACGTTATTTTCTTTCTAATGCCTTTCTAATGCCTAACATTAGTAGTAGCAGCAGCAGCAGCAGCAGCATACGCCCAGCCTGATGGGATTGGCCAGCTGCACAGAATGAAGGCGATATTCCGGCGCCTAAGACAAGACACACGTGCTTATCGCACAAAAAAAAGAAACCAACACACAGTTCCGTGAAAGGCTGTGTGGGTGGGTGTGTGTATGTGGTTTGTAAAAAAAAAACGGTGGCAACGGGATTAGGTCAGCTGACTATAAACGATTATATAAAGGGATAAGGTTTAGGCACGGTTACAGAACAACGGTTACGCATCGTTTTTAGGTTGTGTATTCATTAAGCTCGCACGCGTTATTAGCGTTACACTGTGGCATTCTAGCGCGACCGCGCGCAAAGACATTGATGGTGGTGATGGCGAATAATGCTTTACGGGCACAAGGGGACGAGGGGGCGCATTCAATAAAACGGAAGCCAATCGTATATTGGGAGTGATTTCAACGTAAACACATCCCCCCAATTCTTTTATCGATTGTATGATGCGCACTGTGAAAGAAACGCTGCTCGTTAGCAATGGTACAGTAATGTATACTTCATTCGTTGTTTTTTTTTTTAAATCGAAATAGAGGTTTTATTATTAGAATTTACTTACATAAGATTTCTTGTTCTTGTGTGTGTTTATGTGTTTGTATGTTTTTAACCGTTTTGTTTGGGTTTTAAACTTCTTCAACTGGCTTTCGGTTCGTGCTTTCCTCATTTAGCGGCCCTCAGCCGTTGCTCAGCCGAAGCTGCTGGTTCTCTTTCCCAGTAATGCCCTTCCCTTTAGGGTTAATGCCACCACTCACTTTACACTAAAGTTTATTGATAAGTTCTAGAGTTCTTTGGGTGCATGTTTGTATTCGGGGTGTTGTTGTTGTTACTTTCTCTTCTCTTCTTCCTCCAGTTATTATCCACTCGAAAGTTCATCTGCAATCTCTCTACGGTGTCCCCACTTAAACGGTTTGTTAGAAGGTATGTTAGAACGTTTTTGTGTGTGTGTGTGTGTTGGTTTTATCAATTACTTTGCTTTTGCTTGTGTGAGTGTGTGTGTGTGTTTACTGTGAATGTGTACCGTTGTCGTCCATTTCCTCTGCGGGGGGTTTCCTGCGTTTTTTTTTGCTCTTTTGTTTCGTTCATTACTTTCCTTTTCATTTTCACTAACTGAGGGGACAATTCTAAGAATTGGGGTATCGCTTATCTAGAGTGTTATTACAATACGGTTTTGCCTAGATTGTGTGTGTGTGTTTGTTTGTTTTCTTGCTTTGTGTATCTGTTCGCTTCTTATTTAGTTTGCTGTTCGCTTTCTGTGGTTTGTTGTTTTATGGGTGTCTGTGTGTTTTTGTTTGTTTCTCTTCTCTTCTTTCTTTTCGTTATTAATTGTGTATATTTTAGCTCTTTTTCTTCGTTTTTTGTTTTTGTGTTTCTTTTCTCTCTCTTTTTCATCGGGTTCTTTCTTTGTTGTATTCCTCTGTACTGGATAATGTTTGCTAATGTGTTTTATTACTAGATTACGGGCTTGATTAGCGGGCATTCAAAAAACTCCGTCTCGGCCTTCTAGTCCACTTCCATCCCACGGCGGTAGTGTCGGGCGCATGACGGGGATTTATCATTTTTTTTCCTTTTTTCATAAATTTGTCACACCCAGACGAGTCTTGCAGCATGGGCGTTTTGTTGTTGTCATACTTTCATAAATGCTACAGTTTTGTTTTGTTTTTTCTTATTTTATGTTTACGTGTTATCCCGCCATCAACTACAGAGTTTGCCACATGTTTGCCCCTCTTTGCTTCACCGTAAGCAAGCAAACAGGCGGCCGCTTCGCGCGGCCAAAACCGGAACACGGACTGCTGGTGTTTTATGAAAATGGTCGGACAAAGTAAAGGATGAGATATGTGTATGGCAAACAAAAACAAAAAACTAGAAGCATAAACGCAGATAACAGTAACAATTAAGTGGGTTAATAACGCACAATCCAGTTCAACAAGGGCGTATATGACTTTTAAACAAATGGAAAAAGGAACCAGGTGTCTACCTTTCTCGCTACTAACAAATTTCCCCTTTTTTCCGTCTCGTTTGTGGTAAAAAACGTCTAAACGCAACTTACACTGTCCCAACAACCCAGGCCCGGCAAGGGACGGAAACGGGCAGCATTAAACCGAAAGCATGGGAGCAGCAAGATCCCTTTACTTTCGTCTGTTTTGGGCGCTTTCTTGTTTTGATTCGTTAGCTATGCTGGCGATGAGTATTACTTAAAGTAACTATATTCATGTACGTCTTAGTAATGATGATGATGCTGGTATGGATATAATTAGAGGTGATAAATACGCTACGAACGATTGATAAGAATGATACGATGATGATGATGATTATGATTGTTGGAGCCGTGTGTGTTGATTGGTCATGATTCACAATTCCGCGTACTTCGTGTTTCGTTTGTTCTGTTTTGCTAACTTGCACCTCTCGCGTTCAACGTTCGCAGTCGCAGTGAAATTGCACATTTTTTGCACATTTGTTGTAACAATATGGGTCACTTTTTCTTCCTCTTCTTCTTATGTGTGTTTTTGCAGTGAGAGCTTCCTTTCGCTGGGGGGGGAGGGTGACCTGACTAAATGGGACGCACCTGAACTCGCACTACTAACGGGCTTTTTTTGTCTTTCTTGCTTTGGATCACAATGAGTTGCTGCTGCTGCTGCTGCTTACATATGGGGGAAAACAAATGTCCTTACCCTGTGTTCTTCTACGTTACCTACGATTTGCACATTCCTCCATTTTTTTTTAAAAAGAAGAAGAAGAAGAAATAGAAGCTCAATGCAGCACAAACTGATACACTATCTGAAAGTCGTCCACATCGTACAGCACGAGCAGCACGAGCAGGACGAAGCACAGCTCGAGCGCGGTGAAGAGCAGAAAACATCGCCGTCATGCATTCGTGTCCGTCTGGCGCGGCTGCCTCACCACGCACTGGCCCTTCTCGCACAGGCTGATCGTTTTCAGCAGATTGTTGCCGGCCGAGCTGCCGCGGCCCGATCCACCAGCACCGCCAACATTCCGATTCGTAGGACCGCCAGTCCCACCACCACCGCCAGTGTAATCGTGATGATTGTGCATTACATTGCCACCGCCGCCGCCGCCGGAAGATTTGTAATTGTTGTTGTACGTACCGATAATATGATTTCCACCATTGCCACCACCACCACCACCACCAATGCCCGATCCGTGCGCATGGTTGTGCTGGCCCCCGCCCGGTGTATGGCCACCGGTGGGAGCGCCACCGCCACCGAGCGGATTGTAGTTGTTGTACCCATCGTACAGGCTGTAATGGTCGTGGTAGCCGTGGCCCGCGTTCGGGTCCAGCAGTTGGTTGCCGTCGATAAAGTTGAGCGACTCGAACAGCGTCGGGAAGGCGTAGAAGATGATGAACATGACCGCGTACAGCACAAACTGTAGCGTCACGCACGTCCAGATGAGGTTGATCTGGGAATGGATGGATGGTGTAATGAAAGCCTCCGGGTTAATTTCGACCCCTTGGTTTTGTGTTAAATCTTGTGTGAAAGCTTACCTTACTCTTACGACTATGTTTCGTTACGTTCACAAATGGTACAAATGCTAGCGTGAGCGCTATACCGGTCAGCAGGCCGGCGATCAGCCCGGTAAAGTTCTGCTGCAGTGGCAGTGTCCCCAGCCCGAACAGGGTGCAGCCGAGGGTAAGCAATTTGATCATAGCTAGGTGTGGTTTTTTCAAGCTCTTCCAGTGGCACAGTACGAGCTGCAGCATCAGCGATGCCAGCACGCCCGCAATTGACGGTAGCGGTCCGACCTTTGAAGGCAGAGTGAAAGAGCAATAATACAATGGACATTAGAGATGAGGGCGAGTTTTTTTTGCACCTTTGACCCTATTTTTGTAACTCAATTTATGGGAGTTTTAGGCACACTGTTTGAGGGAGTTGTATATGAAGCGAGTTAGTCATAAGTCGCGTCAGAGAGTGAGTTAAGTGCCCAAAGAGTGGGTGAGTTTAATTTCAAAAGAGTGAGCTACCACTCACAGGGAGTGAGTGCTAACTCACAAAAGAGTGTCTCCAGTCAGCATAGAGAGTAAATGAGTTATATCGGAAAGTAGTGAGTTACTAGTTGATACAAAGAGTGAGTGAACTGAATCCTAAAAGAAAGTATCTCTAGAGGGGTCAGAAAGGAAGTGAGTTAAATCCCAAAAGAGTGAGTGTGTTGAAATCCAAAAGAGTGCGTCAAAGAGCCATCAGAGAGATTGAGTAAGTTGAGTTGCGAAGACGGTACAGAGAATGAGCGAGTTAAATCCCAAATGGAGTTAGTCGGCCAGAGCAGCCATGTCCATATCCATGCTCTGGCTGAATATCTAATCTATCAGAAAGAGTACGTGAGTTGAACCGCAAAAAGATTGAATTTCTATCCATCACAGAGAGTAAATGAGCTTAATCCGAAGAGTGAGTGAGTTGACTTGTAAAAGATATAGTAAAAGATTTTATGCTCTTTATCTTTGAAGAGTGACTTAAAGCCCCCATATTCACTCTTCTACTCCGATTCAAATCACTCACAGCAGTGAGTACTCTTATTAGAAGACACCGGGGGGAACAGCAGATGTTACATTACCTCCGCCTTGTACGGCACAAAGATGGCGCTCGTCAGATTCCCGGCAATGCCCGACCCAATGTACAGGATGGCCGTGCGCAGCGGCCCGATCAGGCGCTCCAGATCGGCCAACAGCAGATGCTGGAAGGCGACACTGACGATCAGATGGATGAGCCCGGCGTGCAGTAGAAGCGACGTGAAGAGCCGATAGAACTGGTCCGGGTAGTCGACGGCCATGAAATGGAACATGCCGCACACATCGTTCAAGCACGAGACCTGCGGGCAAGAGCAAGTGAGTGAGTGAGTGAAGAGTGTTCTGACACAGCAGAGCGAGCCACAGCACGATCGACACGTACCTGCGAGCAGAGGGACGCCTCCTCGTGAAAGTACCCGTGCACAAAATCACAGTATTCTCTGGTCGTGATGCGGCACTCGCCGTACACGCCGATGCAGCACGGGTGGCCAATCACCTCGCACACCATGTGTTCGGCGGTGTGATCCTTGAAGCGGAACCGCTGCGACAGCTGGTTGTTCTTCCGGCAGATCGGCCACTTGGTGATGTCGTCCGGCCACTCGTGCGGTGCGATCGAGGCTGGAGCGTCGCAGTACTTTGGGTCGAGCCCGCAGACGCTGCCGGAGATGCGGCCGCCCGGGCCAGATTCGCCCGGTGACCACTTCTTCCAAGTGGCGATCGTTTTCTGTATGCGCGAAACATGGGAAGTGATCGTTAGAAGCCGGCGGAGGAAAGCACTACCGTTTTGCATGGCTTACCGAGGGCCATCCCCGGATGGAGCAGTCCGCCTGAGAGCTCTGCACGCAGCCAGAATCGTCGTTCCGTATGCAGCAGGCCGTTTCTCGCTCGTGCTTCCGGGTCCGCGACACCACGTCCAGTATCTTGGTGTCGCGCCGCATGCACGCCCCGTACTTGGCGCCGAGATGTATCAGGTCCGCGCTCCGCAGCCCGATCCAAATGTTGCGCGGTTCCTGATGGTGTACCTGGTAGGAAGAACGGGACGGGGAACAAAAACGTGTGTGTGAATGAAAGGGGGAACCCCTGCTCAGTAGCGTACGTTGATTCAGAGTGAACGAGCTGGAATGTTGAGCTGAATTCTTTAGTTCATTTTCGAAGAGTCAAAATTACGGTGAGTGAGTGACTAGTGATCACTCAGATCTCGAATAAAGTACCTAATTTCATATTTAATGAACTAAGTAGAGGTAAAGATTTATCTCTAGAAAGAGTTCAATAGCTCACTTTGAGTGTATTGCTAGTCGGAGTGGAACATTGATATCACGCAGTTGCAGTTGGTGATGCAACTCTCTTCTTCTTCTCTTCTTCTTCGTGATGCAACTCTTTAAAGAGTTATTTAAACTCAAAAATTATTAAAATTACTTTGAGTAATAAATCACCGATAAAATGTTAACTCTTGAAGGAGTTATCTCTTGCATTAAAGACCTGAAACTCACGAATGAGTTTATTCGCCATGAACGGAAAACTAGTAGTCTTAAAGAGTGGAAATCGCACTCATCGAAACTTAACTCTTGAAACAGTAATCTAACTCATAAATGATTAAATGCAATGTGAGTGAGTTACTAGTCGGTGGAGAGAGTTCACCAATAGAGTTGTAACTCTCGAAAGAGTTATCGAATGAGTTCACATAGAAAGGCTGAGTTCTAGAGAAAGCACTCAAACTCACAAATGATTGCCAGTTGGTATGGACATCACTCATTGAGATTCCATACTGGAAAGAGTCTTTTAACCTTAAAATCGTTTTAATTCAAATGTAAGTGAGTTACTAATGTGCGCAAAGAGTTGAATAGAGCTATGAGCGAAATAAACTCTTCACTGTGATTTCATTCAACTCGTTCACTCATTCCAACGCGCAACGTGCCAAAACACAACAATTTCATACCTGCTGCAAGCTTAAGCTTGTGACGAGCACCTGAGCCGACCGGTACTCCATACCGAGCCCGATCGGACCGAAGCCGTAGCAGATCAGCGACAGGATCATCACCACGATCTGCACCGTGTTGATCCAGTAGGTGAAGAACGGCCGATAGTCGTACCGCTCGTCGAGCAGGTTCGGCCGCAGCAGCTTCACCCGGTTGCGCACCGGCCGCAGCGAGTTGTCCAGCACACCGTCCAGGATGTGGGAGGAGATGCGCTGTCCGTAGATTCCGCCGGCCGCACCGTGGCCAGCCTGCTCCTGCAGTACCGCTCCTTGCTGGCCCTGCTGACCGGCCTGAACCGCTGCCGCCTGTTGCTGCTGCTGGTGGTGATGGTGCAGTTCCGCCGATTTGGTTCGCCACCCGTTAATGATCCCACTGCCCGTCGCCCGATCCCCGTCCGACACGAACAGCTGGCGGGAGTTGTCGTGTACCTGCTGCAGCTGCTGGCCGCCCGCCCGCTCCACCGGTCCGATCTGTGCCGTCGGTGTGTCGAAAAATGCTTCCCCGTCCTGCAGCGGAGCCAACCCGTCACAGTGCACCTCCGACCCGTCGGTCCCATCCGTCCCCGTCAGCTCAACGTGGGCCGGCGCAAAGCTACGCGACCACTGGTGCTGTGTGCGCAGCCGCCGCCGCGTAATGCTCTGCACCAGGAAGCGCAACCCGCTGCAAATGACCGCCGGTACGGAGGGTTTCCGCTCCGCCCGTATCAGATACACGTCCCCGCCCTGCCGGTCCTGGGCGGAGGCGTAGTGCGGGTTGGCACGCTGCCGCCTGCTCAGCTCCGTTTCCCGCTCGTCCTGGCTCTGGGCGGGCAGTATGTCGGGCCGGTCGGACGGTGGCAACGGTACGCCCGGCTGATGCCCATGATGATGGTGATGGTGGTGGTGAGGATGGTGATGCGCCCCGCCATCCCCAGGATGACCCGGCCCAACCATGACCTCGCGCCCATCGTAATCGTCGCGCAGCGAGCCGAACCGGCGGCAGGCGAACCGCCGCTGCCGGTCCTCCCACTTGGTCCGCTCGTACTCCTCGTCCTGGATCGGCACGCCGAAGAATTTGGCCGTCTCGCGCCGCACGTACTCCTTGGCGCGCTGCTTGCACGACAGATTGCTCTGCGGGATGCGCAGCAGCTGCGCATTGCTGCTGCGCTGCAGCGTGGAAGCGGGCGAATCGTTCAGCGATCCGGCGGCGTGCTGCGGCGGTGGCGGTAGCACGTGCGCTGCCATGGCGTACGGCACGCAGGCCGGTGAGGACGACATCGGTTGCTGGGAGGACATCATGAGGGTCGGTGGTGGCGGTACGGCCGGTGCTGTCGGTTGTGGCGAGGGGACCGGTGCCGCCGGTTGGTGCTGCGACGTGTGTGGCTCCGTGGGGCTGGTCAGTTGCTGTGGCGGTGGTACGGATTGCTGTTGCTGCGAGGGTTGGCTGGCTGGTTGCGGCATTACGGGCGTGCCGGACGCACTAGACGCGGTCGGCGGCTGCAGGGAGGAAGCTGATGGTGGTGGTGGTTGTTGCTGTGGTGCCACCGCTTGCTGCTGGTTTGCAGTGGGCCCACCCGCCTGGGATGGGAGCGGTTGCTGTAGGGCGTATTGTTGCTGCATCAACAACGATCGGCTGCTGCTGGCACTGAGCAGACTTTCCATCGACGGTGGCTCGTTCCTCGCCGGGCCCGACTGGCCAAACTGGTGCTTGGCCGCGTTCCGGGGGATCGTAGCGCCTCCGTCCAGGGGGGACGCGCCTACCCCACCCTCCGTGTCGTACGTCTGGGAGTGTTGCGATTGTGCGATTGTGGCTTGAACTTGCGGTGGAAGGTGCTGCTGTTGCGCTTGCTGGCCATACTGTGCTGCAAGCAGATGGTGCTGGTGCTGTGCGTGGGGTGACGACACGATCCCACCGCCGGTCGCCGCTGGTGGCTGGGGTGAGGTGAGTGAGGCCGGGCTGGCCGGCACCGAGTGGCAGCCGCCCTCCGGCAGGCCCCCATTTGGCTGCGGACTGATCGGTCCGGTCGTTTGCGTCGTCTGGTGGACGCCGGTCGTGCGCCGCAGTGTGCTGCAGTGCAGACAGGAGGCGCTGCCCCCGTTCGAGCCCGCGTTCGGCTCGCTCATCACGCTGACCGGGGTCGACACGCGGTAGCTTGCGGCCCGTGGCTGGTCCAAAAACTCGGCCGACGACGTGCGGGACATACGGTAGCCGTTGCTGGTGCTGCTACTGACGCTCAGGCCACCAACTCCACCGACGCTGGAGGATCCTTGCGAGTGGCGGCTGCTGCTGCGCGACACATGACCCGCGCCGTGGGGCAGCGTCGAGGTGCTGTGCGCCGTTGGTGGTGGCGCTGCCCCATTAGTACTCCCCGGGCACTTGGGCGGTCGAACACGGGCTGGCGGTGTGCTGAGGCTGCCGCTGCCGTTGCTGCTGGCGGTCATCGGTGTGCTGCTGCTGCTGGTGCCGTAATGGTGGTCGGGCGTTTCGAAACCCTTCGGCGGCGATATGGTGGTCGGTTCGGGGCCACTGCTGCTTCCCGCTCCGCTCTTGACGCGAAACCCGTACGGCAGTGTGCTGCTGGCGCCCGCGTACCCATACTGCTGCGAAGGAGTGGGGTGCGCGTTGGATGGGCCGCCGGTACGATGGGAACCGGCCAGATGCAGCCCAGCGCCCTGGCCGAGCAGGGCGCTCATCATGAGGGCTTGCGTTTTGGCGTTCGAGGGGCCGGCGCCGGACAGCGGCGGATAGGGTGACTCCTGGGGCGGTGGCGTCGGCACGTACCGCTTGATCGGCGTGTGCACGTTCGAGCCGAGGTAGCCGTAGGTGTCGGCGCCGAGAAAGTGGGCCGGCGGCGGTACGTACCGGTCGCACTGCGGCGAAATGTCCCGATAGTTCTCCGTCAAGCTGTGCCGGTACCTGCAAACAGAGCGGGAGGGGTTTTGGGTGATGGAGGGAAAGAGACAGAAAATTGCATTAGTAGTGTGTGTGTGTGTGGGAACTATCGCTGGATGGTGGGCGGCGTAGGGCCCTAAATTAATGGTGTTGTGAAATATGAGTGTGTGTGTGTGTGTGTGTGTTTTAGGTAAGATATCGATGACGTACAATTTAACCTACTACTGCTAAAGCTTAACCCAACAAGATGATGGCGAATACACATCAAAACATAAGTAAAAAGATACTCGGCCGTATCGGGGAGCTCGTTCGTTGAAGAACGTTCGCTGCTCATGAGTGGACAGGGTTGTATCACTAGATTGGGCAGTACAAAACCTAGACGGGTTTCTAATTTTTGATCATAGAGGAGCTATAAAATGAGTGAAAATGAGCGTCGCGGCGAACGTTCCCGGGAACGAACGAGCTCCCCGATACGGCCGTTAATCAGGCTCGAAAGCCTCTTACAGGGCCGGCATGTCCGCGTAGGACGTTACGTCCAATAGAAGAATAGAACTTAGAAGATGTAAAAAAGGTGTAACAATTAATAGATTTTTGCTTCCATCCTCGCCAACTTTCACACTAATTATAACATAAACGCAAAGCCAATTTAAATTGGCAACATAACAAGTAGTGTATGTAATTTTAGTGACAGTTAGTTAATGTGGTAACTGGATCACAAGATTATCCCACTATTCCACTAAACAGATACTCCCTATTAGCGTATGCTTAAACTAATCTATCTCATCCTGATCCTATCACAAACACTAGTATTAGACCCCACTCTGGGCAAGGAAACCAGTTATAGAACCGATACTGAACCCATACCAGTCAAGGAATTGATTCTGTTGCTGATACTGTATCCAGTTTTATTTCGATCCAAAAACTACCGTATTTTAGTGTGCATTACGACCCCCTTTTAGGTCGAAAATTACTAAAATCTGAAAAGTGAGGTTGTTGTACATGAGTAGTTTGAAAAACATTCTACAACACCTGAGATATTATATTCGATAATATACAAAGATAGTCTTGAGTGTGGGATGTTGTCAAGGAAATTAATAAGGAAAAGAAAGAAGTTTGAAAACTGAAGAAATAATTGATCGCATTGGTTCTTTACATTGGTTATTCATATCCATAAAAAGGAACCACTCAACCCTCAAAAACTCCCAAACTAAACTGTCTGTCACTTTGTAGGAATACTCAATACAATACCTACTCCCACTGATTAGCTCGACTGCGTAATTATAGTGGATGGAGTATGTTGAATAAATTAGCGTATAAATTTAGCCATTGAAGTATCGAAAACAGCTCCAAATGTCAAGCGAATTTCTCTCTACTAGAACTCGTTTGTAGAGTTTTGTAAAGTGATTATGTGCAATATAATAACAAAAAACAACAAAGCTCCGTGGTGCAGCCGTCAACTCGCAATACATAACAACATTCCCGTCCCGGGTTCAAGCCTCACATGGGTTTGATCAGTTTCCTCATTAGCAATGATATGGCAATATGGCTGTTATCTGCTATTCAATAGATCTCGAAAACCTACATAGACCGACATATAACCGCGTAGGACGTATTACGCCAAATAGAAGAAGTAATAAGTATCCTATGCCTACCCACGAAGTAACCTGTAATTCTTATTATTTTCGCGCAACAACCGTAGCTGGTCTAGGTCTAGGACCTTCACCATTACAGGGTTTTCCAGGGGTTCTCATAGTTGTGCGACACTTCCTTGACTCTTTCTTATGGGATGTGAACTTCGTATGTTGGAAATTGGACTCTTTGGTACCGTTTTTGGACAGGCTTCTTAAAAATTTCTATTGGATTTGTTCAATAAGGGTTCTGTAGAGTCCAATCGTACTGGAGATAGTTCATTTCACAAAGAAAGAGTCAATAAAGTGTCCCATAGCTATGAGAATTCCTGGAAAACCCTGTAATGGATTAACTAATGGGAACTAGTTACTATTAGCTAATAAATGCATTCCATTTCGACTTGTAGCATGTACTTGAAACAAATTACTCTTACTACTAGAAACAGCTTACAACAGTTATTTATGTTATTTACTTCAACCCAATATTAATCCTTGCAATATCAAAAATTACTTTTCGTTTAGTTTTTGAGCACTAGAATTCACACGCCTAGTTGGTTGAAAGTCTCATTTTTTCGCATTCTTGATGTCATGTGTTCCACCGGCTTCTTCGCCACTCCGCGGAAGAGATCCTTGGGGGAAACCCCTCGCTTGCTGAATAAAGGATGCGCAGTTTGTACCAGTACTCTATTACCCGGTTGCCCTACACCTGACATTCAGGTGCAGGCGGCCAGACACAAAGAACCGGTACTCCAGCTAATCAGTTGCAGCTCCCGCGCCCCAAAACGGTCCCGTCCCTTGCAAACCCTTTCGGCCAAATGGTCAGAGCACTTGGAATGGTACATAAATCGATTCGCGCCATCGCTGTTCCGAGAAGCAATTAATCCCAATAACATGCTCTCCTTACCCCACTTCCCCACCCCAATGAGATAGTTATGTGTGTGTGTGTGTGTGAGAGAGGGTGTGAGAGTGGGTGTTGGCCGCAGCATCACGTACCTGATGTTCGAGGGGCTCGCGGTACGGCGCTGGATCGTGCCGTAGTGCCGGCCACTGTCGGTGCCGTAATGATGGCCGCCGGCCGGCCCGGGCGCTGGCAGTCCCATCACGTAGTGGTCGTTGCTCGGTGCCGGCGACGGTGGCTGCAGGCAGGCCGTGCTGAGCGGATCGTCCAGTGCACCGAACCGGTCCGTGCTGCCGTGCCGATCGATCAGCAGCCCGCCGACACTGCCCCGGCCCAGTGTCGCGGTCTCTCCCCGCAGTGCATGTTGATGCTGCTGCTGCTGCTGCTGCTGCTGTTGCGGATGCGACGTTTCGATGTAGCGCTGTGCCGAGTGCCCGCTGCCGATCGAGACGGTGTCGGCCATGTCGTGGTAATTGACTGCCGACGGTGGCAATGCCAGCGTCGGCTGCTGCTGCTGCTGTGAACCGTAGTGGTTGTGGCCGTACGATGCCCGCCGGCCGGAACTGGCCGAGCGGAGCGTCCCACTGGCCGCCGCACCAGCGTACCATGCTGCCAGTGTGTGTGGTTGGGAGGCGGGTTGGGATTGGTGCTGCTGCTGCTGCTGCTGCTGCTGAAGCAACTTCGCATGATGCGATTGCTGCGATTGGTGTGCATGGTTACGATGGTGTGACGATGACTGTTGCTGCTGCTGCTGCTGCTGCTGGGCTTGTTGGTGATGGTGATGGGACAGCTCCTTGGCGAGCTGCGGGGGCAGATGATGGTGGAGGCCGGCGGCGTGACCGTACTCCGCACCGGTCTCCATCGGGTTGAGCTGGCCGCCCGCCGCGTCTACCGGCTCCCGCTATAGGGGCGTCGTACGGCGCGCCGCACTCGGTCTTTCCGCCGCCGTCGCCTTTCGCTGTTGTGGCATCGTGGTGCGTGGTTCCGCTCCCGTGCGACTCCTTCCACCTTGAAGGCCTTTCTCGCTCTCCCACTCCCACACACTCTCTCTCTTTGTCTCCTTCGCCGCGGTTCTCGTGCGTGCTAACGCGTTCGACTTTACGCCCTATTCCCTTTAATGCGTTGGTTGCTCGTGCCTGCGTGCCTGTGTGTTTATGTTTCGCGTGCTAATTCACGGTTGAGAGCGTTTTCCACACCACACACTCACGCGCGCACCCGCTCACTCGGGCGGGTTCATTCGTCCAATTTGCTATAAGCTCGCTTTCGCCCTTTGTTCCGTGTACGAACGATACAGCCAACCTTCGGCTTGCCGTGTTCCTTCACTGAAATAAGGCGCCGCTGATGGAGAAAATCAATCCTCCGATGGTGTAGCTGTGTGTGTATGCGTGTGTCCTCTAGACAACAGGGTGACCGAGGGTAACAACAGCTTGCTGGCGCTGCGCTTACAATCGACGGCTTTGATGTGCTGCCAGCTTCTCACCGTGGTTCAACGCGCACCATCATCCTTGCCGGCGCGAGCAGACGTCGTCACTATGACAGCCCCGTTTCGTGTCAGCTAGAAGTTGTTGCAGCTATCGCACCAGCAAAGACGGAGGGCACCACATTCCTGCCAAACGTACACACACCCACACACAGTTGCTCCGTCAAACACTTTACCAGCAGCAAGCACGACACCTGGGATAAAAATAAACTAACCATCAGTGAATGGGGAAAGCTGGCGCTCGCCTACTGCGTGACGATGACGATACTGAGGGAAAACGATCAGCCCCGGTGCCGTTGGGTAAAGTCTCCAAAGGACAATTCATCACTCAACGCATATCAACATTCAACGAGTGTCCAGTTTCCAGGGGTTCCGGCGGGTTGTAGATAAAAATACATCTCTTTTTGTCGGGTCTGCCTCAACGCGGGGCAGAATCGGGCAGAAGAACAGTTAACTTCACTTTTGCTACAGCTGCTTCTACAGTCCTTCGCTGCTCTGTTCGCCATAAAGCGCTTTGTGTGTTTTAGTAAACATCAAAGCAATCCTTGGAGCACTCGCACCGGTTTTGGGCCCCGGAACCACTGGACCCTGGGCTGTTTTGCAGTAATGCACTGTATTTTCTTGCGTACTTTCCGCATCCCCACAACATAATTCTTTTACGACTTCAATTTCATCCCGCACGAGCCGATGCGGGCGTATCTGCTGGTGTTTTTGGGGGGTGGGGGGGGGGAGAGAGGCAAAATCATACCTCAAACCTCATCATCACACACTGGTACGTAATTACAGAGCGCACATTCAAGTGAAACCCTACCATTCCCCATCTCCCCCAGTTGATGGGTTGATGTTTTTTTTCTCTCTCTCTATTGTGTACTTTGGTTTCGCTCCCCCTTTTCCTGTGTGTTTGTGTGAGCTTGTGTGTGTGTGTTATTCTATTCCTTAAAAGTCTCTCCTTCGACAGGCCGCAAACACGTACACAATTGAAAGCACACAACCACACAATCACACACAGCTGCATTCCGCTACATGACCATCATTGTCGCGCACTCACACACGCAAATGGACACAAACACACAGATACACATACAGAAGACCTTGCACGTGACACACATGAAATCTTTCACACTCACACAAGCGTAGCAGAAAGCACAGTGGGACACACACACAGTGAAATACAGAGCGGATCCACTTGATTAATCCTTTATTCAGCGCCTGAAGTACGTCAGCCCCGAAGAAGGGAACAAAATGGAAGGCAAAGGCAAAATTATCCCCCCGCAACCCAAAAAAAGGAAAGGAAAAGGGACTTTTTGAACCGTTGTTGTTGTTGTTGTCGTTGCTGGTAGATTTTACTTTACACTCTGCCACCCCCCTCACCGCTTGCTAGCGCTTTTCGTTCCCACCCTACGTGCGTTACTTCTAAATTACTTCAACTGCATAAGGTAGCGCACGGGCACGCGCGCGCGTCTCTGTGGCTGTGTGTGTATAATTGAACGCTGCTACTAACTTGAAAGGGACACGACGCGTGAGGTAGGGGTACCCTTCTTCCCAAGTAGGGTTACACACTTTTAAAAAAACCCATTCGAAAAGCGAATCACTGCTACACCACTATTGAATAATTGGCGAAATCTTGGCGGAGCGAAACAGAGGGAAGGGGGTTGGGTGGAAGGAAGGAAGGCCAGGCGCGGACCAGGCGATACTGCTGTCAGCGAAAATCCCGGGGACGAAGGTATTTGCAATTTGATGATTAGAATCGATCCAAATGCTGATGACCTTATTCCACGGAAAATGCTACCACCATCAAAGTAGGCGCCTCTCTCCCCCTCCCAACAGGGTAGTGTCGAGAGGGAAAGGGGGCTTCCGGAAAGAAAGACAACCTAAACACAGCAGCAGCACCCCGAACGGGAAGCAACGTAGCAAAGGTTGGTGGTGAAATTTTCCAATGTGACGTCGTTTTTAGTCGTTTTTTTTGCGTTCTTTCACCAACTTTGAAGCCGTTTTTTTAGATCAAAGTGAAGATCTCCTGCTCTGTGGTGTTGGGTTTGGCACAGCGGGTGTGTGTGTGTTTTTTCACTCTTCCCTTTTTGGGCACGGGTGTGCCATTGTTTTGACCGTGGAACACACATACACACACACACATACAGGCACACAAACAGCCACAACACCGTCACGGGAGCCAATTTTAACACTGCACCTTCTGCACCTTCTCGGCATTGGAGCTTCCCCCGCAGCCCAACTCACAGTCCGTTTGTTGAAAGGTGCCGATGAAAAAGAAGGGGGTAGTGGAGAGAAAGAGAGAGAGAAAACACTTTACGCCCTGTATCCTTGGGGGCTCGAAGAGGATGGGGGTTAAATCCTTCACATTTTGGGCGTTTGAAAATCGTTGCCTTAAAATCATGAACACTGAAACTGCAAAAAAAAAACACCACAAACTCAACGAACTACCGGAACAGGCTGATGGTGCACTTTTATTTATAAAGCCGTTTTGCCGTTTTCTCTGCTTTCCGGGGCGCGTTTCGGGTGACGCTGGAAGAGCTGGTCTGGGACGTCCCTGTACGGTCGCGCGTTCGTACCCGTGGCGCTATTCCGACTGCAAAGCCTTCAACGTCACTTGGTTTTTTCCCATGTTGGCTCTGCGAACACAACGAAACCGTTTTCACAAACACACACACACACACTCACACCGATACAGTTGCTGTACAAGGGTTGTGAGGGAAGGACGGGAATGGTTGCTGTCTTGGTTTCGCACAGTAGGCAAATGATGTGCGCTGTTGGGAATGCGCGAGCTCCAACGTTTGCTTTCTCGCTCTCGTTCGTACACAAACACACATGTTCGTTCCTTTCGTTGCTTCATAGCGTGTAGGGCACAGAAGCGTCTTTGTGTTGGTGGTGGCAGTTACCAGGCAGTACAGGATGGTGGAATGATGAGAAAAGCAGAACTCCATTTCCTTGGAACTACTTCATTCCTAATATTACCTTTTTTATTATTATTTTTAATTACTTTCAGCACTCCTACAACCGTGTTGCCTACAACAGGCAAAATTTACACCCTTTTGTTTATCTCGTTGATAGATTAGCAATTTAAAAAAAAAAGAAACATAAAAAAACATCTCATCAACTATTAGCCCTTTTACAGTAATTCTTCCGTTCGCTCGAGCGAGCGTGTGTCTGTGTGCGCGAACAAAAACAAAACCATCTGTAACGGTTCGGGTGTGTTCTATTACAGCTTTCGTCAACACAACCACCCCCTGAACGAACACACTCGCATACACACACACACACCCACTCATACAGTGAAGGGTTTCATCCCCTAGTAACAGCGATTTGCGCGTTTGGCCTATAAAATTTTGCCATCGCCCAACTGATCCGCACCAGGCACGCGGAAGAAAGGAACACCGAGGACGGGAAGGGACCACGAACCACACCAATACGCACGCACCAGCACCAGTAAACTCTCCCTTTTCAAAACGGGAAAACCAAGCCAAATTGTGCAAGTGTGCCGTACCAAAGTGGCCACACAAACGTTCGCCGTGGTATTGGTGTGCTCTGCTGCGGTGCAGCTGGGGCTGGGTGTGGATTGTTTTCGAAATATTTCCCTCCACCCTCCGTTCTATAGCACCTCTACCACACCGACCTGCCAAGCTTGCTCGGTTGGCTGTGAGAAAGCTTTCCGGTGGCATAAGCTTTTATGAATTTCGCGAGCTCCACCGTCGAAGCGTGCGATGGGTGCGCATGGTCGTTTTCTGACATGTGGCGATGGAGACGCCTAGTGTTGTTGGGATGTATGTGTGTGTGTGTGGTTTCGGGGCTGTCATTTGACAGCTGTTTGTTTACGTTGTGAGTGTTGCTTTGACACTGAACAAGTTAATGTGCTTTTGGGAGCTTTCAATTAAGGTGATGTTAAAATGGCAGCTTTTTTGTATCGAATGTTGAAAGCGATGCAAGTGTTGGGAGGAAATTTTTCACAATGTTTCAAATCGGTGACCACAAGATGGAGTTATTTAAGGAGTTAGATTTGTGTTTGGTTCGAGCAATACGGGATGGCATTTGGTTTTGAATTAAACACTGTAAAGTTCTAAAATTTCTATGATTATTACAACCACAGCATCGTTGTCTGAAAATTATTTTTAATTTAATTGCATAAAATATACTGATACATGTACAATGTATTATCCATTAAACATTCTCATCCATTGCTTCTTCTTCTTCTTCTTCTTCTTTGGCACAACAATCGTGGACGGTCAAGGCCTACCTGTGCCACTAGTGGGCTTGGCTTTCAGTGACTTATTGATTACCCATAGCAGGAAAGTCAGTCCTACTTATGGAGTCACGGTCCATTCGGAGGTTGAACCCATGACAGACATGCTGTTAAGTCGTACAAGTTGATGGCTGTACCACGAGGCTGATCCATTGCTTGGCTTCGAATATTTCTTGATTTACGTGGGACTTGGTTTTGAAACTGTCTGCGATTTTAACAATAATCTATTAACACTAACCTACGCCACATACGTTCATCCGGTAGTTTATTCGATACAGCAGCAGCAGCAGCAACCGTTAACGACACCAAACCCCCCTGTACGGCACAACGGAGGAAGCGCGAAACTTTAGCAATAATAACCTCGACGCCAAGTGTAAATCAAATCGGAAAAGTTGGCAAATCGTAACCTTTGCGCCCACATTACCGACGACAGTTTTCGCCGGCAGCGTGGGAGCAGGAGGTGAAAGTCGAAACGCTTCGACGATAATGGAACTATCCCGGGTCCGTCCTCCGCTAGGATGGCAGGGAGACGTCCAATGCAATTTGAGCCCGGTACCGGCAGCTGCCCCCGGTTTTGTTTTCATCCTACTTCATCGCTCTATTTCGGTTTGCGATCTCCCCTTCGAACGGCTCCAAAGAGAGCAAAGTTTCCGCAGCCAGACGACAATCGGTGATATTGCCAATGCACTCGGCGGCTAATAGTTTCGAGTGCCACTGCGCCGGGTGAGGAACGTAATAGTGATAATAATAATAACGATATCAATCCTTCGGGTGAAATCGCACTGCCCGCGGGCAGCTAACGCGGCAGAAGTTGCTTGCTATGGGAAGGGGGCGAAATTTCAGTTTTCCAACAAACTCGCTACGGAGCGAAAGATTTCATAAAGAAACTTTCACCAATATCTTAACGCCGGGGTCAGGTAGGTTTTGTGGGCGAGAGAGAGAAAGAGTTCAACTTCTGGTGCTGGTGACACAAAAACTTGCCCATAAGGTGGTTCGGTCGGTTGGAGCTAGCAGCTCGAATTGTAATAGCGTTACGTTGCATTCGCTGCTTTAATTACCAACTAACACGCCTGGCCTGGGGGCAACGTGGCTGGCTAGAACGCAGCGCTAGAACGAATGGTGGTCGAGGTTTAAACTTTATAACAACAGCCAAACTTTGTGCAAAATGCTGTCGTCGTCGTCGCAAATGGGGGAATGTCAATGACCACGGCTTGCGAACGGTTTTCTGAAGAGTCAAGAGAACCTGAAGGAGACAAGCGATTTTGCACGAACACGAACGCGCAGGGTCTTCATTGAGGGGCAAATTTATAATCATTAGCATCCCCGGTAAGC
Organism: Anopheles arabiensis; assembly: GCF_016920715.1. Taxonomy (NCBI): domain Eukaryota; kingdom Metazoa; phylum Arthropoda; class Insecta; order Diptera; family Culicidae; genus Anopheles; species Anopheles arabiensis. The sequence goes on from NC_053517.1 coordinate 21,689,302, forward strand.
AGATTTAGCCAGCCGTTGCAGGGAGGCAAAAAACAACTTGCCGAACATTTGCGAATCAGTGCGCTGGTCGGGCACCGGACGGCTCGTATTTTATCAATTTAAACAGTTTCGCCCGGGATTAGGGTGCATTATCGTAGCGGCAAATGGGGATTACTCTCGTACTCGTACCGTTCAAGTGCAAGTACGTCCGGGGGTTTTCCTCTCCGGGGGATTCCGGGGGACAAGTGAAATTGGTGTTGTACTTTAAAGCCTTCGATCGCCTTGTCGTTGTAGGTCTTCATCGCCTTCCAAAGGGCCACTCCACAGTTGGTGCGTATCGTCAAAATCGCGCGTAAAGGGACGGTTGCTGTTCACACCCGCATCAAAGCTGGGGTAGAACAGGATGCGGACAGGGTGTATAAATATTTATCAATGGTCTTCGTCTAAGCCCAGCTGCGAAGGGTTAAATGAAGAAAGTTAGCGTTACCCTTTGCCTGGTACAGCACACGCTTACCGTACAGCGGCTCTCGGCTCGGCACCGGCACTGCAGAAGTGCTAAAGAGACAGGAGATTATCATCTTTGGACGTTCTTTCCTTTCCTTTCGGTGCTTGTTGCTTTGTTGGGACGATTTGTATCGCTCGTTTGGGTGTTACCTCTGTTGGTGCAAGCGTAACATAGGGAGTTACAGGGTATTTGGCGGGTGTCCAGTTGCCGGGCCGCTGGGTTGGTGATGGGAGTTTTACAGTGCTGCATGCAGATTAAGCCGGGTTTCAATGGTCCGATTTAGGTGTTTAAGCCAAGCGAATGAAGGTTAAGAGCTGGCTGGATACTGCGGCGAAAGCCTTCATTGGAGTAGATGTAATGAGAGTGTTCCACGGTAAGAGAAGGGTGGATTTTGTCGTTTGCGCTTTTTTGTAACATTGTAGGATTTGTTTCTTTCAACAAGCAATACATTGGGACAAAAAGGATTAGGGCAGTAGTGGGTATATTTGGTTGTACTGCACACGATAAAGTCATTGTGTCTGAGGATGAAACAGAAAACATGATGGCAGGTGACAGGTAATGGTGACAGTGCAAAGATTGAATGTTTTTCCTGTACTATTTTAATAACAGCTTCCACAACTGGAGTGATATCGGAACTCTTAGAATCTTCTGGATCTAGATTTTTAAACTATTAGCTGTTTTGATTGTTGGGTTTTTTTTACTTGTCGACTGTTAAACTCTGTCTCTTCGAATGATCCGATCATCTTTTCCGGTCGTTTAGTTGCCTCCTCGATTCATCAAATGCTAGAGTTTTAGATGCTTCGCCTCTTTAACTTTTTGCACTTTTCTCTGTTTGAATCGAGGATTCTTAGCCGCATCGGCACTAGAAATTATTGACTCTCAGGAATCTCTGAAACATTTTCGCTCTCTCTCTCTCTCTCTCTCTCTCTCTCTCTCTATCTCTCTCTCTCTCTCTCTCTTGTTGTCCTGCTCACGATAGAGCACGTCGATGTGACATTGGCCCGGTCAACAATCATTCTCCAGGATGCTCGGTCCCTGGCTGCAGCCTCCCATCCAAGCAGACACCCGATCTTCGTCAGGTCTCGCTTCACCTGGTCCAGCCATCAAGTTCGTTGTGCTCCCCTGCGCCTTATGCCAAATTGGGGATCGCTGTCGAACACCTTCTTGGTGGGGCATGAGGTGGGGCATCCTCATGACATGCCCCCGCCTTCGCCACCGTCAGGATGCTCGGTTCGCCGTACAGCTCAGCAAGCTCGTGGTTCATCTTTTTCCTCCACTCTCCTTGCTCTCGAACACACCGCCAAAGATGGTCCGGAGGATGCGTCGCTCGAACACGCCCAGAGCGTATGCATCCTCCGCTCGGATGGTCCAGGACTCGTGTAGAGGATCACCTGGCGAATCAATGTGCGATATATCTGACATTTCGTGCAGGCTTGAAATCTTCTGGATCTTAGCAGTCGGTGAAGCCCATAGCATGCCCGATTCCCTTGAACAATGCGTCTCCGGATTTCACTGCTGATGTCGTTGTCCGTAGTAACGACCGTCCCAAGATAGCAAAACTCCTTTACTACCTCGAGACTGTCCGGCCGTCAACTAATACACTGCTTCCCAGATGGTCTGAACCTCTGGCAAGCAGGTACTTCGTCTTCATCGCATTGATTCTCAATCCAATGCTTCGATAAACACTGCTTCGCGTTTGAGTCGGATGTACGCCTCACACACCTTCGCTGTTGTCTTGCCGATGACGCAGGTGGTGCGTTGGGATCTGGCACCTTCGGCAATTCTGGTGGATTTGCCGTAGAATGAAAATTTGGTCGATGGTGGATTTGCCTTCAACAAACTCAGCTTGGTAGCTGCCGACAAATTTTTGTAGCAAGGGGCGCAAGTCTGCAGAACAGGATCTGGGACAGAATCTTGTAGGCGGCATTCAGGACTGTGATGGCTAGGAAATTCGAGCAATCCAGCCTGTCGCCCTTTTTGTAGACTGGGTGAATAATATCCAGCTTCCACTCCTCAAGTAGTTCCTCCTGCTCCCAGACTTTCACGATCAGCTTATGCATTTCGACGGTAAGCCTCTGCGGCCCCATCTTGAAGAACCATTATACCCTATAATTATTCGAATAACTTCAATTATCCTCTCAATTTGTTTCTAATTCTAGATATTTTCTTTTGTGTTTCGGACAAGGTGCACAATTGAGGAATTAAAAGGACACACGCGGGTCTTTCATATCAACAACTTATATTCTAATATAATAAATATACACGCTAAAAGGACTGTTGTGTGTGTCGGATCGTAGCCTATGATCGAGTGTCCTACGCTCGGTAGCCCGATCGCTCCCGAAGCCTTTAACGGCCATTCGGACGTCGGATGCTATCAGTTGTACGACAGCATCGAGTCGCGGTTATACTGAACCGCTTGTGTACACAACATTTTCGATCCGTCATATCTTTGACCACTAAACTGTTTTACCTTTTCATTTTTGATTATTATTCCTCCAATCCTTTTCCATCCTACTGCTATGTTCTTCGATTCGCCTACTCTTTGAAGCTATTTCTATATTACTGGTTTTATATAAATATTTATCTCTCTTTCAAACATGAAATTAAAATGCCACTTCTCGTCTTCACAAGCGTTTTTATAAAATATTTTTAATAAAATAATGCCAGGCCAATTGTTAATATTTGCTGCATACTTCAGCAAACAGCGTAGATTCAATTCCCCGAAGTTGATTGACAACCGCTCAAAGGCTGCATTGAGCGCGAGCTCGAAATCAAATCGAGTAGCATGCCGAGGCTTCCAAAACACACGCTACAACAATTGAATTTGGTGCACCAATTCCCGCAGTGCACCTGCAAAATAGTTCCAAATTGAGCACTCGTTCGCAGAACTGTTATTGCCACCGAAAGAAAGCGCACACTTTCATCGGTTGCACATTCCATCTTCAGCCGAATCATAACGAAGATTGAAATCGTGCACTCAAATCACCCGCTGGCTTCACGGATCTGCAACGGTTTGTATGTGTGTGTGTGTGAGTGTGCTTATGACACGGAAGAAATTGAATTGTCAAATGGATTTGATATTTGTTGACCATTTCCAATCGCTTTTCGCGCATTTCGAAGCCGAAATGAAATGAAACGTCTAAGCGTGGCGCTGTGGTGCTGTGTATCGGCTAAACGAAGGTAGGAAGTACGAAGTGTATGGTGTCTTGCATCCGGATTGTTTGCTGCAGGTGCTGCTCCTGTTGCAGCTACTGCTGTGTCTGCCTAACTTCACGCCCCTTCCTGCGGGATGTCAATTTCGAAGATGAGCTTTCGGGCGAGATGTAGTGCAATTTCAAACCTTCGGAAAAAAACCTCCCCGAGCGGTTGGGTGTTATCTTCCATCAGTACAGCACGAGTGCAAGTTGGAAAGGTGTTAAAAAATTCACCTTCTGCACAGAGGCAAAGTGCGACGACGTGGGCAAAACAGTAACAGGACAGAGCAAGAAAAGATGGCAAGCGAGGCAATGTGCGCGCAGAATCGAAGCGGAATCTTGTGTCGTACCGTTTTTGGGTGGAAAACGGTTCTCTCTCTCCGTTGTGCTGCCCTGCCTTCCCATCCCCGAGGGTAACAGTGGTGGGAAGAGGGGATAAAATCGGTTAGAAATAATATTCTACAAAATATTGCGGAAACGACCGCGGTGCGATCGTTCGCTGTTTCTGCCATGATCGGTAAGTTCGTTTGCTTGTACGATGTCAGTCGGAAAATTCGGTTTCTGGTAGCGGTGGCAGCAGCGGGAGAGCGACATGAATTGAGGAAGGAGAAAAGCATTTCACCGTTTGCCCTCAGCGTTTGGCATCAGCAGTTGCGTTGTGCGGCTGCCACTGCCACTGCCATCGCTGCTGCACGGTCCAGCAAAGCGTACGCCGGCAAATGACAAATAAGTAAAGCATTGCGGATGACAGTGGCAGTTTTCCGCTAATGCTTGCACTACCGGCACCAGCCAAGTGACTGGGGTGTCCCGCGGTAGCACTACTTCCGGCCGCAATGCACACATTCGCCTTGAAATACGGTGTGATTTTTACGGCCAGGGAAAGACCCCGGCCAGGAAGTGTGGCTTCCTATTTCTTAGCTTTTGAAATAGTAAGCGAGCGTAACGGACGGAACTTGGGTCCAACGGTGACACAGTCTTAGAGCTCGGGGGTGCCTTGCACTGCCCGGAAACAGCATTGGTTACAGTGTTCATATCACCACAAAGACTTGATGCTGTGCGGTTTGGGAGGTATTATTTGGAAGACGTTGAGCTTCGGCTCGCCTCGGTGGCATGTTGTCAAGCAAGTGTGCAAGGTGCACAAAAAAACCCTTTAATGCACTGTTGATCATGTTTTCAATTTTCGGAGCGAAAAATTTAATTTTAGATTGCACGTAAACTAACTTCTTTATGAGGCAGAAGTCTTATATTTATAGTTACTGAATATTATTATGATACGATAGAAGAAAAGTGAGGGTCATATTCAATGTTCTAATGCAAGATTGTTTTTTTTTTTATCGATTGAATATATTTTCCTGCACAAAAGCTGCTTGCAAAACATTCCAGGGGACAGCAGCCATCGGTGACAGTGAACCAAGACGCATCTTCTTCCGTTTTGTATGGTGCAACACTGTACTTATGCTGTGGTGATAGAACGAAGCATTTCTCCATAATGTTCGATTTTTACTCTTCTTTAGCCTTCAGTGCCTTGATTAAGCGGAAAATATCGTCCAGACGACTTGAAAATGCCTTTCGAAGGCAGCAATCACCTTACAAAGTCTTAACATGGAAGTTCTTCCATGCGCATTGCATAGTTTTAGGCGTTTTTTTCGTTACAGGTGAATAGACAAAGTAAACCCAACTGGTTGGTGCATTCTAGTAGCTTTCTAAGACGTCTTTAACAATCATGATACCCCCAACCCCTTAGGGCTCTACGTAGATGACGCAAAACCCAGGAACAGGCTGTAGTGGCACAATGAAATACCCATTTTTGTGCATGCTTTCAATTTCAACCACACCACAGCATGACAAAGCGAAGCAAGGAGGCAACAATTTCGTTACCAAGGAAATAGATGGCGCGGATGGTGCGATGGGTTAGGCACACACACACATACACACAATGTACAGACATCGACCTGACATCGGACCGGTGCCGATGGTGGCTTTGGTCGATTTTGATGGAATTTTCGTGCCCTCGAGCGACCGGGCGGGAATGGTGGGAAATTGAAAGAAAGAAACCTCGAAGAATCTTCACCCACCCAGACGGAATCGAATGTCACCCGGTTATAATGGGATATTCGATGAGTTGAGGCTGGGTTAGGTGCCGGCGGCCATTTGTGAGCTCCAACTGCCAGCCCGACGACGGTGCGCTTTGCGGCCATTTTGGTCGGCGAAGGGAGGCGCGAGGGATTGGTTGAAAATTGTGTTATATTTCATCCCTTTTTGTCTCTGGTGATGTCACGCCGACGGCAGGCACGTGCATTGTGTGATCAGCACCGAACGGCATCGTGGCAGTACTCCTTCGTCCAGTGGGACTGATATGGCTGCTGCTCGTGCTGCTTATTTTAATAAGTAATTGAAATCCCTGCCGGCAGTACGAGCTGCGCTGTGGCGAAACGTGTGGCCCCTTAGAAAAAAGGGGCTTGCAACGGGGAGCAAAAGATCTAAGACTTGCAACAAGAAAAGACACGTTAATTGAATTCAGCGTCACCGTCGTAAATATCGATAATTGCGAGACCGGCCTGTGGCCGTGGAAATTTCATTAGGCCCCTTACGAGTTCACTGCGCACGAAGCTGCACGGCACCCGTCGATGGTTTCTAATTTTGAGCGCCTTCACTTTACCGCTCCACCACCACCGCATCCAGCCATAATGAGAGACAGGAAGCGTGCAAGCTGCGCCAGCTGTTGCTTCGGAAATTCATTTCGAGCCTTGCGGCGCCCGACCCGAACCCAATAAGAAGCTCTCAGCTGTCGCGCGACTGAATGGTTTCGCTCCGGGTTTCGGAAGGTCTTTTAATGGTATCCGTAAACGTCGCTTTTAGGGGACTGGTCGCGTAAATGAGCTTCCTTCCCGGTGTGTTTTTTTCTTCTTCTGTGTGTGTCGTCCAAAAGCGGGAAATGCGGGAGCCCTAATTAATTATACAACTTTTTGCCAATATTCTGCGTGCGTTTCATTTGTTGTTCCCAAAGCCCGTGTTGATGGCGATAAATGGTTCTGGGGCGTGCAAAAAACGCGGCTTGCTTTTTCTCCCCCACTGGAAACAAAATGCTACCTTTTTGTCAGTACCTTGAATAGCATTGCGATTGCAAGCTTTAAGGGCAGCTTCCCGCAACACAGATAATCGCTCACATCCACTTACGCTATTCTGTGTGCCAATGCCCGTTGGAAGATACAAACGGGGAAAGAAATCGCTTTCCGCTTCACTCGTCACAACTTTTCGGGGAAACGGAAGGCCACACACTAACGCACACTCACCCTCTCTCTCTCCCCCCCCCTTCTTGATATTAATCCATCCGGAAGCACTCGGGTTGGCATCATAAATCAAACAACAGGCCACCAGCCAGCCAGTGCGCTACCACTTCCGAACCCATTAGTGTGCGCCACGGCTTCCGGCTTCCGGTCCCGCAGCACCACGCGTGCCGGCTTTTTGTTTCAGCCACTCGGAGAAAGTTCTGCTAAAGTTTTACGCTTCCAAATGTCATCATTTGTCTCGCCAACGCTGCAACCCCCTTCCCCGCTCGCAAAAAGTTGATGATGCGGCACAGCGAGTGCCGGACGTTTCCGTTTTTCTTCTCGGGGCTCGGTCTCGCACACACACACACACACACACACAGTTTCAGGTTGGATTTCTTCACTACAAAAAAGTGTGCTCACTCTGGAACACGCACAAACGAACTTGGTCCACTGCTTGGGTTACATCCGGGATGTGCTCGGAATTGGCAAACAGGAACAGCCGGATGGAGGACTGGCTTCTTTTACTGGACCTCACGAATCCCTTTGAGCTCGATGGATGGAATTAGGGCGATGTAATGCTGGGTGGTCGTTGTGGGTTTGGTGCAGCTGTACCGATACAGTTTTGATGGATGGAATTATGTCGTATCATTGGACGCTTTGTTGTGCGCGTGAATGGGGTTGAAGAGCCCTGTGAGTAAGTTTTGATTGATAATAATACAAACGGTGATTATGCGCAAACAAAGCTCGAATTGCTTTTAGTGATGATATTTTATCGATTTGCTTTTGGCTTGCAAGTGTAATAAAAAGTACTTTTCTTCTGCATCGTTTGCTTCGTGGAATAGCAATGGAAATGGTTCTGATTACCACTATTAAATGAGCCTTGAAGTATGCAAACCGCATAGCAAAAGACACAACAATGGCTACTAATGGTTAACCAATAACTATGGAGACCACGTGGTTTCATCTCATTCTTGACATTCTCTTTGGCAAGATGGGCGATTTCTATGGTAATGAAACGATTTGATGGGACGATCACACGAAATAGACATTTTCAGCCCGTTTCTCAAACTGGATCAAAGTGCAAGACGATTGATGAAATTTAAAAAAAAAAGATGGTTTATGGTGATCGATGTTCATTGATGTCTTTAGAAATGTACTAAGTGTTGTACATAGCATTCTTGATATGAATTAATGTAAATGTCCATAGTAATTTATGGACCTTGTATTGGAAGTATTTTTATTTATTTATTTATTTATTTATTTATTTATTTATTTATTTATTTATTTATTTATTTAAATCAAAGTTATCGGGCAGTATGCCTAAATAACTTAATGCTTACAGTGAAAATTACGCCAATCAAACGTAAAACATAACAATGAAGGTATCATGCTTAGATTCCATGCAGACATTAATTAACAATAAGCTCGTGAGTCGTGAGACTTTTACATGCATTCATAATTTATTACCTCTTCATAGTGTTCATAGTAGTAGAAGTCAACAAACTTTATTTGAGTCCTACGTCCTACGAACGAGACACTGGTAATTTAGTGTTAGCCAGCATAGTATATAGCAGATATGTATATTTTAACTCCTATGACACTACAGCAGAAGTACCTCTGTTATTCCTTCTTAGTTTCATATTCTTTTTTTTTTTTAATATTCATTGATGTGCATAAATGTCAATTTTAAAACACAGTTCAACAGACAGTGCAACATGAAAAATAAAAATCAGCAGCGCAACAACTACGCTTTGATACGCCAAAAGAGCTCAAACGTGTTGCCATTCCTTTGCAGAATGCATTCCATACAAACAAATTCCACTTGCAACAGTGTATGCCCAGTTAGTCATTCCCTCCCCCCCCCCCTCTGAAACACTGTGATATAAAACTAAACTAAAAAAAAATATAAGGAGAAAAAGCGAGACAGAGAAAGAAAGCAAAAAGCCTCAAAACCATGTGCCACTGTCACTGGTCGGTTTAAATGTTGTGGGATAAGTATGAAATATGCGTGCGTGGGAACGTGTCATTGCCCTGTCCAGCCTGGCTGGTCGATCAAATTGTCCACACCACACACACACTTAACCTGGGAATGGCCTCACGAGCGTTGGTCACAGTCACAGGATGCATGGTTTACCGACACCCAGCGGGCCAGCGGGCTCAGGTGGGTGTATCGTTGGTGCGTAACGCGATGCCGTGATTCAAAATCCGCTGACGCTACAGCTGCCATCTGTCAGGTGCCTCGGAACGCGGAGGCTTCGGTACGATCGATGGGTTTGATTGTGCGTTGGTGGCTCTGGTTTCGGGAGGAAGGTGTTTTTTTCCGCTGCTCCTGATGAGACTGGCTGAATGTTTATATCGCCATGGCCGTGGTGTGATCAGCTGGGACCGATGCCGTTCTGCTGATGGCAGCAGTCTAGAAGGTATGGTGATATAAATCCGTTCCATTGCCGGGTGCTGTTTCCGTTTCCACAGATCGATCATTTTTTTCCCGCTACCGTCCGGTGCGTTGCTGACAAACGCCGCACCGGATGACGTTTTGGGCCAAACTGTCATGTTTTATCATTACCATCGGTGGCTTTGATTGGGTTATTTATTTTTCAAGCACGCGTATGGTTGGTTGGTTGGCTGGTGGGCGTCGTGTTGATGCAGCAGTTTTTTTTTGTACATGGAGACAGTTCTCAATACGGAGTGAATGGAAGCAGACGGAGCATACAGAGTGATCTGATGAGTTTTGCAGATTGAAGCAAGAAGATTTTTTTCCCATTCGTTTGCGAGCTACTTCAGTATGCTCTTTCATATCGCCCACGTAAGCCAATTGCTTTGATCTATAGTTAATCGCACTGCAGGACGTTGAATAAAAGCAGTTCATTTTTTTTTCTAATTCACTTTACCTATCAGGAAGCTGTCTAGTTGAAAGTTGTCCTCCTTCTGGAACACAAATAATCCATGCACCAGTTTACACAGTTCAGTGTTGATTTTCCATTACCTGCAAGCTTATAAAAGCAATTTCTATTCCAATGGATGGAGGAGCTGTTTTCGATTGATGTCATTAATGCTTTTTGCAGCAAAAGCCGATCCAAATGCGGTAAATAATTTTGTACACATTAAGAGAAAGCTCACTGGTCTCCTTTGAAACGGGATTTCAGGCCAGTCCAATCGACGTGGAAATCTCGGAACGGCCGCAATACGGATGTAAGTGTTGTATTATTCAAGCAGCAGGATCACTTTTTTCCTGCCTCACTCGCTCGGGCCTTGTGACGGTGGACGATTACGGTTACGGTGGTCCAGCGATGTTAGTCCTACGCTCACCGGCATTGCATTTGGGGGGTAAATGCAAATGGTGTCTGGTGTTATTCTGTGTTCATAAATATGTTTTTACGATTGCGGCTCTCGGAGGGGTGTTTTTTTTTGCGTTTCGACATTTTTCATGCTGTCCAAAGCGTGCAAAACGACCAGCAGCGGGACCATGCCGGGGTGCTGTGAGGAAGGAAAGGAGAAACAAAAAAAAAAAACAAAATCTGCTGGAACATTACCTAAATATGAACATAAAGTTTGATATAAAGTTTGCAAGTTTATGGTCACATGCTGGTGCTCGTGCTGCTGCTGCTAGCGCTGCGAATGGGTGGCAGGATTTGGCAGTGTTCGTGTCAGGTAGGTTAGCACCATCGCATTCGAGGCCGGCCAAAGTTGTGGGAATGTGTGGTGTGGTGTGTGAAATATGTATGTTACCGGTGTGTAGAAAGCGCAAAAAAAAAAATGGTAGCAAAAGGGAGGAAAATCTGTCACGGCCACCCGGTCACACATATGCTGGGATGTGGTGGCAGAGCGGTGGCAGAGACGGCGATGAAGCCAAAGGCGAGGGTCACAGGAATCGGGCCACTCCGAAAATCCGACCCATGGGCCGGGTGCAACTTTCTCCTTTCTCTCGCTCTCTCGCCCTTCCACCAATGCCAACCGAGGTAGTTTTGGTAGACCTCGAAAGCTTTTCCTGCTCCCCGAAAAGAAGGGAAAGGCAAGAGAAAAGTGGTCATAGTGGCAATCGTTACAAACGAGGGGTTGGTTGGGTTATTTTTCTCGTCGCACTGCCGCAGCTTAGCGCGGAGCCTATGGGGTGGTTAGAAAGTGGCCGAGGTGTGCTGAGGTAAATTCTCATCATAATTTTTCTCCCCGGTTAAAATATTTATTATTTGCATCGTTTGTGTATGGGTTTGTGTGTGAGAGAGCGTTTCATTCGACTCCACCCTCCTCCTGCTGCTGCTGCTTTGGCACGTTTCACAGGCACGAGTTCGAGTTTTACGGATTGGTTGCCAATAATTTTGCAGCGCTGGCGAGAAACAACACGCTCTCCAGGCGTGCTTACCTGGCAAGCATGAGGTTGTAAGCGTGTTCGGTGGCTTGTGCGCATCGGCCGGTAAACATGACCAATTGGCGTTTATTGGAATAATTTTGTAAGTCATATATTTCTCTGCTTTCCGTACACCGGTTGCTGCTGTTACCGGTTGGTTGAAAGGACGGTCCATATGAGTGGAAATTTGTTGGTAACGCCGCAACGGGTCGGCTTATTGGAATGGATGGATGGAATAATGCTGAAAAAATGTTAATCAATTGTATTAAACGAAATCTTTGCAAATAATGAAAATGTAATCATGTTAGGGTAGGCAGCATTTCTTGCCGAAATTGTATTTGTAATATTTTCGTTCAATTAATTTGACAAAATTTTTGTAAAACAAAAGGTAGATAAAGTGCTGTGTTGAGCTTGAAATGGTGCAAAATGAGTAGCTTTGATTTTTTTTTAATTGTAAAAAACAGTAATGAAAAGAGTATTAACAAAAGACATTGCAGGGTTTTTGGGAAGTCAATTCCTTCACAGTCCACGAAGGTGAATTAAGGAGATCAGGTGGTGGAATACAGAGCATTTGGACGATTCGTCACTTGCAATAAGGTCTCCGGTGTTCAAACCATCGTTTATATTTTTTTTACTTGTTTATGGATTTTATCTACAACGTGTTGTTAATTAAATCTATTTTTTCAACGTATTTTGAAGCTTTGAAGACTCTTATTTAACATTAAAATATATATTGAACATGGGTATTGCTGTATTGCTCACTATGTTTGCGACTATATAACGATTATAATTTGTAAATCTTTTATATTACTCCTTTATTCAATATTCCTTCTTTATCTACGAGACTCCTATATGATTTGAGTAAGCTTAGTACACTGATAGTAATTCAGAAGTTTCAATCCTTTTCAAAGTCAGTAGAAAGTTCTATGAGATTTGTATCAATTTTGCCCTTATCAGTGAGTTAGATAAGAACTTACGGTTAATCTCACGTTGTGCAGATCGGTTTGATTATGTATTCAGCTTAATAGTAAATGTAAATGGCTATAACCCTATATTTCTATACAAAAATAAACCCCATTCCCCTAATGCCAATTGCATTCCAGTACAAGAAAGCACGCTGTACCACCATTTATCATGCGCTTGCGGGGAAAGCATCCTATTGCTTCAGGAGCGTTATTACATTGCTAACCATAATTCTACATAGCAACAAACAAAGCAGAGAGCATAACAACAACAACAACAAAAAAAACCGTTCAGCTACACCTGCAATGCAATAAAACGGTTTGCACGTAGCAATAATCTCGCACCACCACGTCATGAACATGCACAATCGACCAGTTGCAAAATGAGGAAACCCATTAAGAGTCTGTATGGAATGTGTGTGTGTGTGTGTGTGTGTGTGGGAGAGCGTGTGTCTGGAGGAGATTGAAGTTATATTGCGTCTACACCCCTGAGCATGTTTGTGACTGCTGTTGAGCCGCCGGGTTGTACCGATTTTTTCTGCCTCCCTCTGCTCAGCCATTTCCGAACGTTTGTACATAAAGCTGGCACCAAAACAGCGTAGGTAAAACGTAAGACGGCAGTCTGGCAGTTGGTGTTGTTGTTTTTCCCGTGCCAAAAATCATCCTTACACGACACGGCTGTATCTTTGGTAGCGTCTTTGACGCGGCCGTCGCTATGTTCTCACGTACGTAGATCGCTCCCCGGAAAGCAAAAGCAATGGAGGATATTGTTCCCAGTTTTTTGGTTCGTCCTTTCCGGGCTGCCTTTGCGTACGATGCGAGCATATATTTAATGGAAAAAACGTGTCAGTTTTTGGCGTTCGGATTTATGCGCCACCGTGCGGAAAGCCAAGCCCGAGCCCGCAACAGTAAGTTGGAAGATTGAAAGGGGATTGTTAGTGTATGTGTGCGTGTGAGTGTGTGTGTATGTTTGGTCTAAGTCGAACAATAAATCAAGGTGCCAATAAATTATAAATTTCCACCCAACTGCTTACTGCGTGTGCGTGCTGGCTCAACAACCGGACCCAATCCGGGGGGAGAGCCGCAAATAGTTTCTCCTCTCCGCCAACGGTCATCCTTCATTTGTTCCGGTGCAATTGACAGAGAACAGAAGAAAACAAAAAGGAAACCCAAATCACTATTACAGATGAACTGGGCAGAAATCCGTAGCAAATCCGGGCCGGCAATGGCAACCGGACCGAAATATGGATACATATTTATTGATATCCGTACCGCTATTTTCCCGCTCAACATGGCGTAACGGGAAAATGGTAAGATAATGTTGCGACCATTTTACGTGCCCGGCAGTAAATGACAAAATAATAAAACACATTCCATAGCAAATGGCTGTGACGGGAAGGGAAGACGGGAAGGAAAGGGAACAGGAAAATCATATTTTCCTCCTCAACAGATTGTTGTGGTTTCGGGCTGTCTGCTCTCCCTCTCACTCTCTCTTTCTCACACACTCTCTTTTTTTTCTCCTTCCTCTCTAATGCAGTTTGTGCAGGGAGATTTTGAAGAATTGGTGCCGTGACCAGGATTATCGGTTCGGTACGAATTCCCTTCAACGCGGGCGCAGTGCTACCGTAAAGCTGCTTTGCAAAGATTTATTGCAACCACCATTAAGTCACTTCTCTTCTCCCCCACCCCCCCCCCTCCCCGTGCTCGTAAATCGGGTTTCATCGTTGGAATAAAATATTGCAAATAACTCGTTAACTCACCGGGCCTGGCTGGCTGACGACCATCATGGAGGGTGCGGGTGGCGACTGTCGATAAAGCGTGATCGAGAAAGCATTTCATTTCAATTCCGACTAATGGCAAACTAATTCCCTTTTCTCGCTCGTTATTTTGTTTTGTGAAAACGTTTTGTTTGAGACACTTTTCCACCCGTTCGAATCTAATTTGCGCAAGCGAATGGTGGAAGTTTTTGTACGGCAAGTTGTGAAACCCAATTTTCTATATAATTAATTAAAGAAAAACAACAGCAACCTTTTATTTTTCTTTGGGCAGCAGCACGGGCAGGGAAAGTGGGGATGGAAAATAAGCACAAACTCACAAATGCTCGATTGCGCGCCCCTAACCGCTTCATTAAGTTTTTTTGTTTTGTTGTTGCTGCAGCAAAATTAGTTCACTCTTCGAGAGCACAGCGAAAGGAGGGAACGGATTTGGCTTTCAATTGTCAATTGTCTCATTGTGTCTGCAGCGAATAGTATGTGTGTGTGTTTGTGTGTGTTCGATGGAAAGTTTTCAGCGCCCGATTTGTGCGGCTAGACACTCTCATCGGGGGAAAACTTCTTATCTGTGCGCCCGTGAAGCAATTTGTTTTGTCTCGTCTCGCAAAAGACTCACTGCAAACGGTGGTGTAGTGGAAGGAATGGGAGTGAAGGGGAGCGGGGGGGGGGACACACTTTTAATCAAGCAAACCGAAAACCTAACCGGGGGACAGGGCAGGGCAGAAGGCATCCTTAAGCGCTTAAGTGTGCAGGGCTGTTAGTGTAGTGGCAAGGCAAAAGTTGATCGTTATTTTCCTCTTTGTGGTTCGTGTTTTGTTGTGTGTTTTCAATTTTTCTGAGCTGCGGCTGCACTTTATCTGATCGTTTTCTTTGCTTATAATGATCTTAGTGTCTCGCTCCCTGTGTGTGTGTGTGTGTGTGTGTGTTTTGCCAATAATTCATTTCTTTGCTGGATGGGTTCCAACTGCTTTGCCGAGCTGCTTTGTCCAAGTGAAAATGTAATAATGAATCCGGTTAACCGGCTGGCTCATCTTTGCATCCCAATCGTTGCAGCACTCTCTCTCTCTCTCTCTCTCTCTCAGCAGGATGAATAATGCATCACGATTCAATTAGGCAAATGTGCTGCCAATGCACGCTGTGTTTGGGTAAATGTCCGTTGGTGGTGGAATGTTGTGGTGAGATAAATATATACACATTTTTCCCCCGACAAACGTTAACTCCGGTCAACTTCGCATTGATCGTTACTGCTAAATGCGGCCCGACACACCGTATCGGGTTTCGCATGGATTGGATTCCTTTCGACGAGTCAAGAGGGACGTAAAAGAGATTAGAACCATTGCATGCACCACCAGGCACAACGTTCACCAAAGTAAAAAAAGGGCTGCAGGCAAAGAAACAATCCAATTTGAATATTTCTAACTCGTTCAACCCCATTTTGGCCGGCACGCTAGAGCACGCCAATACGGCGGAAAGGGATGCACTCAACCGCTTAGCAATAAAACTGGGCTACTGAAGTGAAGTTTGCAAAACAAATCCTTCTACTGACCGGTGGAATAGGACGCCCCATCGCCCGCCCGGCTTTCCCCATTTTAAGCTCAAGCTAAAAGCACGGTCCGGCCACTATGTGTGAAAAGTAATTTCGATAATGATGCTTACGTTTGGATGCGAGAATGGATACGGTGTTCTTCCGGAGTGGTTGGCCAGTGAAATTGGTTTAACATTAAAGGCAAAAACAAACACACACACACACACGCCCACAAAACTCTCTTGAGGATCAACTCAACGCCGAGTTGACTACCTATTGGCCCGTCTAATAACGAGATTTCCGAATCGTATTTAGTGAAAAGCTTTCGAAATTTCACACTCCACTGAAGTTGATGGTGAAGCAGTTTTCCACATTTGCACGTATATTCTAAGCATGTTAGGCATCCCTTCTTTCCCCTTTGGTGGTGTAACGCTATTTGATTGTAGGGACCGTTTGGAAACGTTACCTCAGTAAGCCAATTTGCTTATTATCGGTTACTTTTGGTCGTTCGGGCTGTATTCGTATGGGAATTTCCGCTCAAACGACCTGAGGTTAAAATAGTTCGTTATTTGCTTTAAAAAAAAACTATTCGAAACCCTTACTCTGCATGCTTAATGGCCATTTCGTTGGTATACATTCTCACACAAGTTTTGCGTTCTTTTGCATTTAAAGCGAAACGCTACTTATCACCACCAGATAAGACGGGTGCTTAGCGCGAGTGAATTTTCGTACTTTGCTCCCCATAATCCATCACACACGCGGCATGAAGCAACTCCGGTCCGGAACGTTGAACCGTTTCAGCTAAAGCCACTTACCCAGTTACAGTCATCGTAATCGGTTCCCCGTTGTTCCGGCTCGCGGTGTGTCGAATGGTCGAAGAAACTCCTCCGCATGTGCACGGAGCATTTATGAAAATTGAATTTAAATTAGATCAGAGCGCCCGAGCAGGCAGAGCGCCCGGGCAGGTGAACCAGGCGCCTGGAAGTAGGCAACCTGCCAGCTTTCTTTGATCGGTGGGAAAAAGGATTTTTTCGCCGCGCTTCGCCCTGCTGGCTGCTGCTCTAGGAGCTTATTCATAAGCAGCTCCATCTTTACCTGACCGGGACCGGGGTGAATGATGGAAAGTAGTGAGAATCAGTCTTTCCCTTCCAACGCCCTGCCCCCTCCCAAAAGTGGTTTCCCGGTTCTGTCGGTCTTAAGATGGATGGGGGGTTTTTGCTTCTGATTTGAATTCACCATACTCCCGTCTGGTGGTGGTGGTGCGAGTTCACAAAGCCTCGACTATCCCCGGTGTGTGTGTGTGTATGTTAAGTACACTCTCTTGCACACACGGTGGGAAAGATCTTGAGCGATCACTGGGCCCCACCATATCCTTCCTTCTCGTCCCCGTCCACTACACGTATTCATATGCTTGGGATTCGTCTTTATGGGCGGCCGGGATTGACTTCCCGCTGCCTCAACGGGAACACGCCTGAGCGACTACAGTAATTCCTTGCATAAACAGATTTTGCACTTTAGTCCTGTATTTTCTCATACCCTGTTTTTTGCCTACACACCCTGACAGCACATTCTTTCACAGAGTGAATGTAAATTCTTGCCTGTAATAAAACGAATAAAAGTGTGCTAACGTTCGGTATGGTAAAGATAGCGAGGGCCACGGATCGGATGAATACGGTTTTATGGGTGAGGTTTAACAAAAGCAAAAGAAGAAAAAAAGGTGAAAAGTAAAAGAAAGTGAGCTCGGAGGGATGAGTGGAAGAGTTATGGGAAAGTTTATTCATCCACCACAGACCGTTTTGGAGGATGTTATGTAAATGGGGCAGAGTGGACGATAAGCTAGAAGAAATTAAGACTTTCATGTACTCTTCCGGAAGAGTGGAGTCATTAATGGGTACAAAAAGGAGAGCAACACACTCGTATTCAAGATTTCTTGGTTTGTACGCATTCTATGGTTGACTACACGTCTGCAAAGCACTCGACTGTTCACAGTGCTTTAGCAGTACGAGCTCAATCAAACCATTTTCACCTCCCGAATGCGATTACCAATATCAACATTCAACTGCCGCATTTCAAGTCACACATTCAACAACACTCTTTTTCCCGTCGCACACATGCAGACACGCACACAGTGCGGAGGCGTTCCTGCCGCTTTCTTTGAATACCGATCACTTCGAAGGGGCAAAAACACGAACCGCGGGGAGAAAAAAGCCCAACGAGCCTCACACGATGCCTAACAGACGTTGGCCGTAATTCCCAGGCAGCAGTACAAACCCCACGGCACATGTATGAGCCCGTGCGCAATAGATCATACAAAACATGCACAACGGACATGGTCGAAAGAAGAGGACCAACAACAAAAAAGAGAGAGAAGCAAATGCTGCTAAATAGAGCGACACAGTCGAGGGAGGCCGTTCCACCACGACGTGTGGTGCAAAACACACACACACACTACGGCACCCCTTCCAGAAACGGGGGACTACGACGACTATTTTGACGCTGCTGCTGTGAGTATTTTGCATCCACATCCGGGTTGTGTGCGTTTGTGTGTGCTGATGGCAAATTGAAAACGGGGCAACAAAACAGCATCGCCTCCCCCCCAAAAAAAAACAAGCATTTTCTCCAGCGTTTGAACGCGGGATTGCAACGGAACGTGGCGTGGAGGACGACAAAAGGGCTACATTCCAGCAGCAGCAGCAGCAGCAGCAGATTTCCTTGTTATTGAATCAGAACACAAACTGCTCGGTAAACAGACAAACGATCGAGTGTGCAAGTTGCTGCCGGGTTTGTGCTGCCGTGTGTTTCTTTGCAACTCCCTACTGCAGATACACACGAACACATGGTGGGTCACGGTAGGGAGGCTGGCCACTGTTGCTGAGGCTCGGGCACACACAACAAAGGCGCACACCCCGGGATGGATGAGCTTTTTTGCCTTCGGTCGGGTTGGCAAGACAGCAATTCCCGCTCACCCGCCGTGTGACTCGTGACTTGCCCCAGAAGCCTTAGCGGGTGGCCCTCTACGAAAAGAGCAGAACTTTGGACCGTCCTTCCACTTGCGCCGATTGCCAGCCCGGACCGGGTCCACCGATTTTAGGTCCATAGATCTTGGAAACACCACGCCGACATGTGAAGATATGAATTCTGTACGCCACACCGAACAACACCGAGCAAACAAACTGAATCGGTGCACATACGAACGTACTCTGTACCCGCTCACGTACAGCAGAGAGTTTGCTCGAAGAAGGCAGGCAAATAAAAAACAGTTGTAGTAGTCAGTCAGGGCTTTTCCTTGGTGAATAGACACATAGACGCAGGAAAAAAAGTAAACACCCAAACCGGGCCTGTCGGCAGTCAAAAGTGACATTGCGCAGGGGCCCCTTCGGTGTGTAGGGGAACGCTCCGTGCAGGAACATGTGAATTACCGTGCAGATCCGTGTGTTTTTCAGCAGCGGCACAGCCCGCAGAGTACTAGCAGGGAGAAAAAAATGTATTTTAAGTAAAATAAAGCGACCATATTAGATTTGCCTACGCCTACGATGCCGGTGATGGTGGTGGAGGTGGTGGTGATTGTTGGGACACGTGATCCGTCATAATGGTTCAGTTCTGTTGGCGCGTGTGAACATTCTTTCATTTGCTCTGTAACGTTTCGCCTGAAAAATGAGCAACGAATGAAAGGATGCTTGGAGCCGGTTGGTTTCGTCACACCCAGCAAATAGCAAAAAAGCCTGAATTAGAGCAAAATTCCAAAGAACTTTAATTAAAATTAAAAAAAAAAAAACTCGAAACGTGTACTAAAAGCATCTGTCATAGAGCGAAGTGGAGCGATGATAGGTTTATAATACCCTGTCGGAAGATGGGACTTCACTCTCGCTGTTGCTGTTGATGTTTTAAGGAGAAAAAGAACGGAGAATAATTCATCAACAAACCTCTTATGCTACACTGCATGGTAGCTTTTTGCAACAGCATGTTGAATAGACAGAGCAGACCCTTCTCATTCATGCGGAGTACTGCACTACTACCTACTAACTTCGCTTCAGCAGTCAGTAACCAACCCCGCGGAACAACGCAATCTTTCTGGCGCTTTGTTTATGCATCGTGACATATATTTTGCAAAAAAAAAAAAATTGTTTGAAAATCATATTTGAGACTTTTACCAAACACGGAAAAATAATGTATAAGCTCATGCATTGCTATTCCGTTCCTTCTATGTGTACGCTATGCGCGCTGTGGGAAAAAATGCGTCTATTATCAGGGGATCAAGCACCTGGCGGGCAGGGATCAGTCTCGCCCCCCAAAACGGGAAGTTTGGTGAATAATTTATCTACTTTTATTAAATCTTGCTCAACTCAAATTTATGGTCGGTTTATTCAGTTCTACTCCATCACTTGGTTGGTTTCATGGGGAGGTTGAGTGAAAACCGAGAAAAAAAACATTCACTTCTTTCACATTCATATCAACACACACACACAAACACAAAGCCAGCGACCGCTGTAGGGAGTTGTAGCATTTCAGCAGATGCATTGTTTTCCAAAGGGTTGCGCAAGTAAAAGGGAAGATTTTTGCTCCTCATATCCTTCCATCTAGCAGGCTGTGTACGTAAACAGCGCGCACGTGAGTGTTTGTTTGCTTTGCGCATTGACTTTTGAGCGCTCATCGCCACGTAGCCACGGTTGCTGCGTACCGGTGCAGCAGAATGCAGCTGAGCTGTTGTTTTTTTTTTTTGGTGCCTTTCCCACTGCTTTGAATGCATCGCTTTACTGCTACGAAACAGCAACCTTCACTTTTCGGGCACTTCAGGCACTTGATTGTGGGGTGTGTATGTGTGTGTGTGTTTCAGCTCGGATCACCACCATCCTCCCGGGGGAACAATACGTGACGATGCGGGCAGGTTTGGAGTGCGCACTCCTTGGCCTTCCAGCTGCTAATGGATCTATTGTTGACGGTTCGCTGTCATCGATGGACTTCGGTCGGTCGGTGAGATTGCACTCCTGCACCGATGGGTATTGTTGGTAGAAAACAGACAACAACAACAGCACCACTATCAAAATGGTGGGGCGAAAAGCCAGAAAAGGAATGGGTGGAACCGTTCGTTCACGTATAAGGATGTGATTCTTCAAACAAAAAAGCGGCGTTTTGATTGCAAAGAGATAAAAAAAAACTCTTCACTTTCTCACATTTTCCACCAAACAAAAAAAAAAAGAAAGAAAGAACCCGCCCCATAACAGCAACCTTATGCAAACGTGGTCGAAAAAAAGGACGTGGTGTGAAGCTCTTCTATCTGCAGGTTTGCTGCCTGCCACAGTACAGAAGCACTCAAACAGACGACGTAATCAAATCACACAATCGCCATAGGGTCGTGCCGAATCAATCTTCCACCCAGGGAGTCGGTTACGGTCGGCTTCCGTGTTGCGATGCCACAAAAGGGACGGGGAAACCCGGAGCGGGGGGGGGGATAAATGTCAAAGACCGGATTTGGCGGGTGATGGGAAATGGAAAATCGGATCTTAATAGAGTTTCCTTTCTTCTTTGCAAGAGACAGAGAGTGAGAGAGAGAGAATGCAGAGGGGTGCGCTTTGCTGTTTGATGGCAGCAGCAGCAGCAGCAGCAGCAGACGTTTCGCTGACAATGGCCAGAAAAGTGCATAGATGAAGGAAAAAAAGGAAGCAGATAAGAAAGAGAGAATCTAAATGAACCGGCACGCAAACGCAACAAGCGGATTCAGGCCGACCGTCACTCGGTTGTAGACAGGGTGGATCAACGTTATTGCTTGCTGTGCGATAATCCGGTTAAGATTGCAAACTGGAGTTACTAATTGGAAGGGCGTGACTGGTAGTCTTCTTTGACAGTAGCTTTTCTAACTAGATTTACATAGATTCCTATTATGTTGAAGAGGAATTTGATAAAATATTGAGGAGAATGTACTGCAAATCATCAACCGAAAAACTAAACTACCCTGTACGGTGCCGGGTAGCAATCAAACCGATCGATTACTACCAGTCTGACACATTTAAGTTTTCCGCCAGCGTCTTGCGAGCTGCCATCGCGCTCTTGCGGACAAAAATGGGGAATGTCTGAAGGATCTTTGCCAACATTCACACGCCGTGTTTGATGCTTTGATGCTAGCAAAGCATTCGGGGGAGGGAAAATGTGTCTACCTCTGTGTGTGTGAGTTATTGTGATTGTGTGCCAAATGCAATGGCCGATTGCATCCGGTTCGAACCGTGTCGTACCACCATCAGGACAATCAGAATCTATTAAATGGAAGCAACGGTTTTTTTTTGTCGGTAGTTGAAGAATAAAGATCTAAAGTTCGTTAAGGGAGAATACACATGCTTAAACATTCTCTTTTATCGCTTTTTTACTGTCGACTTGTCATGTTTCTTTTACTCTCTCTCCATCATCTAAGAGCAATATTTGATGCCTCAATGGAAGGGAGCGGGGATACACACTCACAGGAATGGAGCATTATTTCCTGTTTGGCTAAAAGATGCAATTACTTTCTTACCATCTTCTGGTGCTCTGTCGTGTCTGCAGATCTTTTCTGTTAAACATGACCGGCAATTCAACCAGTGAGTTGTTCAGCTCAACCAAAAACCGAACAGTTTGACCCAGTTTCGGCGGGCATGTACGCGTTCTCCTGTACGCAATTTCACCTTTGCTTTTGTGTAACATTCCTTTTCCATTACAAGACAACGCGGGAAGCTGTCACGCCTCAAGCTGGTGGGGGAAAAAGGACGAGCCCAACCAACGCGTCCAGAGAAAGCCAGTCCATTAGATTGTCATTTTGTCCGCCCGGAGAAGTGTTGGAACATTTCATCTCAACTTTCTGTGTCCTAGTCGTTTGTTCAATTGTTTCACTTCGGCTACGGATGGCACTGTGCAGACGGTGTTGGAAGTGGTTGACGTTTTTTTATTATTTTCAATTTACGCGACTGACCCGGAAGTGGATTGAATCATGTGGCACTTGGACGCGCGCGCGGCAGTACAGTAATGACCAATGATTTCCCAGTAGCTAAGTGGTGCTCCGCCGTGTATCTTTCCCCTACTCGCTGGTGCTGCGGTGAGACGACCACATCCCTGAGGATGTTTTCTTTGGCACAGTTCGGGGTTGGACGCAAGACATCAAGCCACTGTAGGTACCGGTGATGGACCTTCCCTAAGGGGGAAAGGCTATACAAAGCTTCTGCTACCGGGGTTTGGTAAAGATAAGGACCAAACGAGACAGGCCATTTCTTATTTTCTGTTGTGTTTGGTACAATGTTGTTGTAATGTAATGTTAGGAGTTTGCCCGACAATTTTCCCAAACAAAGCGAGAACAGTATCATTTACTGTAATCGTAAATGAAAAGCGAATTGGACATGGAAATCTACTGGGAAGATCCCATATTGCTCGTTACTCTCCTTCTCTTTCTCGTTCTCTCTCTCGCTGAGGGAGCGATCGTAATGGAATGCTTGAAGTATATACGATTTTTTCAGTTGCTCACTTCTCCCCTCGGCATTTTAAATGACCGTTCAACATTGATGTCCCTGCCCTCGGAGCGTTGGAAAATGGAACAGCACAAGTCCCATGAACGATTAACATATTAAATCCAATTAAACGTCCGTTACTGATTGCGGGAACGTTCACCATATGACACCGGAAGTGCTTAAACTTCACCATAACCCAGCCGAGCACATCTAGGGTCGTTTGCGTCGAAACTAGTTGCCACGATCCATCTATCTCACTCACGCTCTGTCTCTCTGTCTCTCTCGCTCTCACGCTGTCTCATACTCTGGGGAAGGAGTTCGAGAAGATGTCGTGAGAATCTAATTCCAATACAGCACCGTGTGTGTGTGTGTATGTGACTCTGCGTGTGATTCAGGTGATGATTTGAGAAGGGTCAAATTGAATTTGCCGCCCCAGTTCCAGTAAGCATTAGCAACTCCACCACACCGACCCTCAACCAAGGGGCATCAACCATCACTAGGTTTGGGTTAAAAAGGAGTTCGTTAATTAAACTACTGATAGCGTCACGAATGGAAGGAAGGTTTGGGACATCCCGCAACTTTCCTCTCCACAGTAATCCCGGATTGAATTTCCGGCATTTTTCGGCAGCCTTTCGCTACAGCTCGTATCAACTTCTGCCCCAGATACGGTAGGAAGACAACATTGGCCATTTGGCACGTCTTTTCAGCGGGCATTGGGGAATGTTGAAGATGTTAATTGTAACGGGTGGCGCACAGGCGACGGTGGTAATGTGTGTGTGTATGTGTGTGGGAAGTTTTTGTCATTTCGCAAACAGCGTTTCGAGCCAACGGGAGGAAAAGTCGCTTTTCACAATAAATGGGGTATAAAGATGGTCGAAAGAAAACTAATTTCAACTTTTTTGCGAGTCCCATCAGATTAAAGGCCCGCAAACAGTTGTGCGGTTGATCAACTTTCAGCGACAATGTTAAGGGCGGAAAAGATGGTGGTGGCGTGCAGCGGGGTAACAAAAAGTTGAGCGAAGATTACAGTTTTGGTGCGAGCGGGGAGCATTTCAATCAGCATCAGCATAATGTTCGCCTGGCCACCGACTACAAACGGACTGCCGAACGAAGTGCGTGATTGACACAGCCGGGAACGGAACTGTGGAGGAAAGGTACAGAGATACAGTTTCTTGCGCCCTCTAGATGGGGGAGGGAGCACTCGGTTGGGACGGGTGGGAATGCACGACAGAAACATACGCACACAAACACACAAACACAACGGGAATATTGAAACGACCGCTGACAAGTGGTCTCTGTCCTGTGGCGTTGAGGATTTAAGTGTGATTTGTGATTCATGTGCAAAATTGAATTCGAGTCCATTGAAGAGAGTGGCCGTTGGCCGGAAATGGGGCTGACAGGTTGATGGAAGCAGTGTTACTGGCAAATTCTATGACAAAACGTCACCGTTCACAATCGAAGCAAGCGGCGAACGCATCGCATGACGGTTGCCATGGGAGTTTGACGCAGTGGTGATGGTGCTATTGTGGCATGAACCAAAGTCGATTTTCGAGCGATCGGTAAAGCTGGCCTGTGATGTTTTCAGTACAAACTTCGTTAATTGTGTCGCAATGGACAGTTGTTGGGAGTGGTGACGTACTGAAATAGAAACATATTTAAACAGCTTTCAAATCTAGCAGCGAGTGATGTAGATGTTTCTGTCAACAGTCCCTTACGGGTTTGCCGTAACCAGAAGGGTAACTAATACGGTTTCAAAGAGGCTAGTTCTCATTTCCATTCATAATGATATCGTATATGACATTCCAATCTCGTACCCGTTTGATACTCCCCAGAAGTGGAACACTTTTTACCGCTACCTTTCTAGGAGATATAATATAATCGTACGCAACCGGAGGCAGCTCGACAAACAATCATGCTGCCGCACACAGAGAGCCCCCCGCTTCACTGCTCAAAATCTCTCGAGCCTGTGGCTGTGTTTGTGACCTTTGCAAACAGTCGACCAGCAGGGATGCCGGCGAGCGGATGTGCTCGGATTGCAGGGCACCTTTGAAGATTGGGTGGCTGTCTGGAATATGTATATTCAATTTCAACAGCATCTATTTCAATAACTGTGCAAACAATCTGCAAAGCTCAGGGTTCCGTCTTCTGCAAAGACTCACTTCACTCATGCCCACCACGCGCAAACACCAGGCCCCCAACTCGTCCCCTTGGCGTAGTGTCCTGCCATGTCCTGCGCTCTCTACATGTTTTTAGTTGCCATCGGAGATGCTTGTGAAGCAGCAGCCCTGGAGTCGCGGTTACGGGACTGTGTGTTTGTGTGTGCTTATGTGCATGTGGTTTGATGCGTGTTAGTCGAGTGTTTGCGTTTGTTATTACCACTGTAAACAGGGATTAGTAAGGACGCATCAGTTGGCCTGGGGGGCTCCGAAGGGCGGTTTGGTTTACCCGCTGCAAAAGGGGCCGCACGTGAAACGGCGCACCAGATGGGTAAGATGGGTAAGTTGAGCGAAGAAAGCGTCGGTAAGCGATTGCATCGCAGTACTCAACCACCGTCGCACGACGGTCGGATGACGGAAAGTTGTTGCCCCCAGAACCGGGGATGCTAATATGTGGTTAAGCGCCGTGGTGCCTTAGTTTTGGTTTGGCTCAAGAAAGCTGCAGTGTTGCCCTTTGATAGTTGCAGCTTTTAAGACGAGAGTCGGCAGTACCAGAATCACGTAATTTGGTGTGTGTGTGTGTGTGTGCGAGAGTTTTAACATTAATCAGACAATTGGATGCTTTTCTCTGTTCATCCTACCAATGTAGAAGTTTTTGCAATTTCCAAGAAGACGGCGCAAAACCAACCTAAAACCTAAATACCAATCGGGCAACCGCTTTGATTTTGTGAAGCTTACGGTTAAAATGTAAGACGCCGTGTCCCGCCGAGTGCACAGCACAGCTGGCTGCACGTGTTGACCTTCTCTCCGGCGTGCGGATCAACTTTTGAACTTCTTTGCATATGCTTACGTATGCAAATGTTTGCATGAAGCGATGCACACGCTCGCAGCAGGAGTTATCGGTAACGAACACGTGCCCGGGGGATTATGGTACAAGATGCTCTCGAGAAAGAACGAGGTAGAGCGAGAAAGATACTACTGCAGATCGAGTTGTCGTGTTCTTCGAGGGGATTTGTGCTTTTTCCTGCTTAACCTTGTCGAATGTCGAACGAAGATGTAATATCTTAAATTGCATTTTTTTGTTGTTGCTCGAGTTCATTTTTCAGCTGCTCTAAGTAACGAACGAAGCGTGTCCGATCGGACGATAGTGCCGTACCCGTACGATTACAGCAAACATGTGGTTGCTAAGATACCCATGGATGGAGTTTGCTTCGATTCTGGAAAGCTCTTGCGTGCCAGAAAGCTCGCTTGTTGTGGGTTTTTTTTGCTCTGCAAGACTTTTGCCTCCCAACAGCACTGGTCCTGTAAACAACCAGCACTGAATGGCCCCTTTTGTAGCGTTCAACTCAACTGCGCCATATTTATTGACACAACTGACCCGCCATTACACACAACCCAACAAGCGCCATAGCACCGATAGCACTGCATTTGTACTCTTCCAACAAGGTTTTGCTTTATTCGAGCGCATGTTTTTTTAGCTGGTTTTGTGTTTTTGCGTACAATATATTTAGACAGTTCGACTTTACATGATGGGGAAGGGAGGGGCAGGAATTGCTACTGACACGCTGGACGCTCAGCCCATGCTGAACAGGTTGAACAGTGGCAGCGAGCGGAGTATCTCGAGGAAGCGTGTTACTGGCACCTGGATAAGCGTGGTGAAGATGCCCGGACGTACCGTGGTTGGAGCCCGGGTCGTAGCCGTGGTGGTTGGAGCCCGGGTCGTGGTGGTTGAAGCCCGGGTGGTGGTGGTTGAAGCCCGGGTCGTAGTCGTGGTTGTCGTGGTGGCAGCCCTGCTCGTAGTGGTTGTCGTGGTAGTCACCGGGCGTGCAGTCGTTGTCGTCGTGGTAGCGGGCCTGGCAGTGGTAGTAGTCGTGGCCGCCTGTGCCGTGGTCGTGGTCGTCCCATTGCAGTACATGTAATTGATGTCGATGATGTCAGCCGCCGACAGCCCGTTATCGTTGCCGAAGTCACCGGTCCAGGGCTGCAGGTTGTTCATGACGGGGCGCGTACGGCTTGCTGCTGCCGCGTACTTGGAGTAGTGCATCACACTACCGTAGTCGTACTTCCGGCCGTACAGCACCACATCGCTGGCGGCCATCTTGCCGTAGTTGTCGGCGTAGAACGTGGCCGACTGGTACTCGGGCGCGAGTGCGCCTTGATCGATCGTCACCCACTCGTCACGATCCGGGCGCGTAAACTCGTGATAGAAACCGATCGAGTGCATCAGCTCGTGCACCACCGTACCGATGTCCACACACTCCGGGCTCTGCAGGTTCACCTGATTTTCGCTGTTGCGGGTACTGCGGCCAACGTACGACCAGCAGCCACTCTCGCCGTTACCGATAGTCACGTACAGCGCTTCCGTGGTGCGCGGAACGAACCGGACACACGTGGCGGCAGCGATCTGTGCCATTGCCGATTGAATGACGCCCTGCTGTGTTGTCGCTAATAGGGGAGAGGGGGGAAAACAAAATGACCAATGATGATCGAACGGGCGTGGGGCGTGGCAAATCACGGGAGTGCACTACTTACTGAAGGTGTTCGTCACCACGTACGGTACGACTGCGTTCGGCCAGCGCGCATTCGGGAAGGCGCTCAGCGCCACCCCGTTCCGCTGGCGGACGACTCGCTCCATGATGTCGCCCTCCTTGTAGACGCCCAGGCCCGCCTCCCACGGCTTGAACTTGATCGGTGCTGCACCATTGACCGCGGACGCTTTGCGCGCTTTCAACGCACGCAGCCGCTGTCCAACGTCGAGGCTGGGGCCGGTGGCGCCACGACCTTCGGCCCACTCCAGCAGACTGCAGGCAAGCAGCAGCGTGCCGAGGGCGAACAACGTTTCCTTACCGCAAACCATGGCACGATCGATGGTTGCTACTGAACTGTATCGATCTGCCGCCGATCGCATGCCATTATTATACTATCCGTCGGTACAATGGGATCGATTGTGTGCGCGATGAGCTGGATGGATGGTTCTGGTCGGAATTGAAATCTTCCTGCCCGGTTCAATTCGAACCATTGTTTGCTCCATCCACTGGGCTGGGCGAGATGTTTTGCACACTACGGACGGTTGTTTTTGGGGCATGTTTTGAGAGCAGCAGACTTAATGGCTTCCAAAGAGTGCGTATTTTGGACGTGCGGTCGATTGCTTCAAGCTAGGTTCAAGCCAAGAAGATACTGCAACATCCAACACAGAGCGTACAGAGTTGTGCTTGTTTGGAATTTACAAAAAAGTTGTAAAAAAAAGTTGTAAAAAAAAGTTGTTTTTGAAGTTGGATCTTTTGCTTTCTTATTGCTTGCTGCAAACTTAGCGACGCGATTGTCAGTGTCGTTTTATGGACATAGGTTTTTAAATAAACGGTTGAATGAATGGTTTGCGTGCGTAGTCTATAGAAGAGTAAGATGTGCCATAAATTTTGCGCAGTACCGAATGAAGGGTCTATATTGTGAAGATCGATGATTGGAGACGGAAAGGAAAGCAAGCGAGTGTCAACAAAAAAAATCTACTCAATACAGCAAACATCCTTTCAACGGACCACAAAACTGGCCCACTTCAGTGAACGATGTGCAGGAAATCCTTAGGTTTGAAGCAAATTATTGGCAAATGGACCGAACTGCCAATGTGCAGCCTTTTCCCTCCATCTCAACCTCCATTTGCATGACCAAATGGTACTCCCTTTCAGTAGCTGAATGTCGTCTGATTGCCTGCGATTGGACAGTAGGCACACACTCGCAAACCAGTTCGGGTTGGGTTTCATCATGCCTCGTTTGATTGTGACACTGCCGGGCAAACGATGGACGTCGAGAAGAGCCAACGGTTTGGCAGCAGCAAAGATAAGTAAATCTTGCACCTCGCCAAACCGGACAGGGCCAAGGTTGTGCGGTTATGCCTACCGGAGCGGGGTAGGGGCAGTTTGGTATTATTACGAGACGCTGTCGAAACGGTAGGATATGGGGACCAAGAGCCTTTAAACTTTGAAAATCCGGACACCAGTGCTGAGGAGGAGAGGGGAAGCCGCTTGCATTGACCTGCGTTGTCGGTAAAGGTTACGTGTTTGGCATCTTCCTTGGCTGTGCACGCCAGTTCGTCCCGAGATGCACCGATCTGCGACCCGCCTGCCCTGTGGGTCCACTTGAGTCCGTTCTGGGCAACTCTGTCAGTTGTGCATGATCGACAAGTTCCTGTTGAGCTGTTGTTGTTGGGCCGGCAATGGCAAGGGGCACAACGTCCGGACGTCAGATTTAGAAGTCAAGACACTCGGCACACGGTTACTGGGCGAATAGTTCGCACCCCAAAGTGGGTGGATGGTTGGTTCGTCTCCGGGCCACACGTCCGCTGCATGGATGAATGACTGCAGATGAAATATGTATAATCAAATCCGAGGGTGAGAAAGGGAGACTGTTTTCCATATTGTCTATTATGAGGCTTCGTACGAGCATGTGCATGACCCTTGGTGACGAGCTGCTGTCCGTACGGTTGTTCTCGAGCTTTGGTGGGAAGCTTTGCGGTTTCGGCTATGAAATGCGTTGAGCCGTCTCGAGCAAAAGGAGGAAAAAGGGGTTTTGGGAGAACCCGTCCATCCGTGTTTGTCTGGCTGTTGTTTGTCGGGCTGTCGTCTCACGTCGCACTTGATAAAGCTCGTGCTTA
Source organism: Anopheles arabiensis (assembly GCF_016920715.1). Lineage (NCBI taxonomy): Eukaryota > Metazoa > Arthropoda > Insecta > Diptera > Culicidae > Anopheles > Anopheles arabiensis. Next base: position 21,719,123 of record NC_053517.1, read on the forward strand.
TATCGGCACCGGAGGGAAGGTGGCCGTTATTTTGATATCTGTCACTTTGCCTTACATCAATCGATAGGTTCGGTGCGTGGAACGTGGACGTGAAAGGGAACGTGAAGGTAAATTTTGAAGAGAAATGCCATTGGCATGAATGTGACTTGGGTATGATTTTATGATGCAAGCTGGTGTGTGGTGCATGTACAGCCGAGATGTCTGGCTGGGACTTGCGGTTGACATGGAGCATGTTGACGTGAGCATGGGTTGAAGTATGTGGGGTGTGATTTTCTCCCAGGTCAAAGCGTGGACTTTGTGCTCGTATGGTTGAGGTGCGTTGAAGAGCATCGCTTGAAACACACACAGATACACAAGAGCATCTAATCACAGTTTATCATACGAATGTTTTTGCATATCTCAGCCACTCTTTACTGCGATAGCCACGATGAGCTGGCTGTGCGGGATTGTAGCAATACAGCAAATAAGCTGCCACACATCTAGCCGGAATAAATTACTTAAAATCACATCACCAATCGAAAACACATAGCCGCTGTTTGCATTGTTTGCTATTTTACTGTGAGACCTGGAGAAAAAAACACTTCCGTTTTAGTGCTGTCTCAAATTTAGCTCCCTATACACAAGCTCCAATACGCCGATGGGTAAGCGATGGATTGGCGTCCACCGATGCCGATTTGTCGAGTGCAGAGCAAACAGCGCTTAGGGGTGTCGCCGTCGGTACTGCATCATCATCACTTCAGCCATCCGATTGCTGCTCTGGAGGGAATGCCTGCCCGGCTCATCTGACAGACCTGGCGCAAAAGCTGTAGTCAAAATAGGGGCCACGTTTGCTGGCTTTTGCAATCGCACGTTCGGATTACCGGCGTGCCCAAACCGGCGCAAGCATCGCGTTTAGCGCTGATTCTGTTTGTTTCGGTTTGGCTTGTGTTTTCCTTTTTTGTTCACTACCTTTATGCAGAAAAGCTGCTATTTTTAGGCGAAACTGTGGTACGAACGAAGTGCACGCAAAAAAAGAAAGACCAGATAAACCAAATGCACATTCACTTCAGTCAAAGACCACGACGACCAGGCGCCTCCATTTGGTAGGTGTTTTTTTTTTTAAGCAAACCCAAGAAGATAGGGAAAAACACACACACAAACACGCGAGCGGATTTCGGAAAAATGTGTCCGGCTGTCTGCTGTTTACTGTGCGGATGTGATGTGTCCGTATCCGTTCGTCTTGCAATTGGTCGCGAGGTTTTAGTGACAGCGCGATGATGAAGGACGAGCGAGCGCGCTCTTCATTCACCGTTGTGTTTGACGTGTATTGGACACGTGAATGTCCGGGTGTGGTTTGGCCGTTTTTTTGCTGCTGCTGCTACTGCTCGCTCTACTGTGTTCCATCGCCGGATGTAACCGTTTGCTGAACCGAACGCTTCAACCGTACCGGATAAAGTTTTCAATTTACACTCACCGGTACGGTACAACCGTGGCAATCCGTATCCGAACCGTGAACCTGTCCCCGACCTGAACCGACAAATCAAATCAATCGAACTAAAAACAAGTCAATTATGAAAGCTTGCAGTTTCCAGTGCTTCTCCTGCTCATGGCGAGTGTGTTGTACGTAAAATTGTGCTTGTCGAAAAAGTATCCTCTTTCACTACGGACCCGGAAGGTTCCATACTAGTCTTTTTTTGCTGCTAATACTTTACCTTTCTGGTAGCGTAAAGCCATTTCCTCTTCTCTACAGTTAGTTTGAAAACCGATCAGTCACAGCTGAATGGGCTGGACTATTGAGTAGTTACATTTGAAGCAATCAAGCGTGCGCTGGGCTGGTCGATGAATGCACTACACCATGTTGCAATGCTTTTTAATTGATACAATACCCTCTCCCATCCCAACGGGAGAGTTTGCAACAAATCGAGCTTTACTGCACCGCACCGAAGAACGATCAATCCATATGTTGGATGCTTTCGTCGTCAACGAGTAGCAATGCAATACGGCATTCGGGCTGCCCAAAACAAGGGAGGGAAACTCATTTCCCTGGCAAGCACTTTGGTTGGATTCGGCTACGTTCGGTGTTGTCAGGAAATTGTCTTCTTTCGTCTGAATGCACTGTGCGCAGTACTAGTTTGCTTTTGTTTTGTGCAAACATTGGAAAGAAAATGATGATATATGTATTGTAGAAGCTTAGTGGTTGAGGAAAGGATTGCAGCTTTGCAACATTGTGTTTGATTTCAATTTGCAGTAAGTTGAACAGTTTTATTGATTTAATTTCATTGTTTATCCATGTGCTCTTTTATTTGCTTATTTTTTATTCTTTTGATTTTTAAATCTCATCCTGTATTCCTTACCATGAGAACTTTTTGTTAAGTCGCTTCTCGCTTTTCGCTTGGAAATAGTTTGCGAAGCAGTCACAGCATCATGCTTCATTTTGATTTATTACACTAGAAAAACGCTTCATCACAAATAAAAACGTACAATTAAGGTTCATGAGCTTGCTGAAACTATTAGCCCGAATATAAAATGTCTCAGGTTGATTTGGGCTTTGCTTGGTTAAACATTTAATTAGTACATCAGTTTCCTGAGTCTGCCCATTGTTGTATCCGTTTGCTTTAGCACAATTAATACTACTCTGCCAGTGCCGAGGTGCCTCTGCATAGTTGAAAAAAACAGTCACTTTACAGTTCGATTGAGCTCCGCTTCACTCCGTACTAATCACTGGCTGAGGTTTTTGTATCGTGCCGAAAAACCCCGTAAAGCTCTCCAAGCTTTATTTCATCCGTAGGGTTTGGGGTGGCAAACGGGCTCCTACACGAACCCCGCGTTGCTTCCTGAGCCGCACACGTAGTAGGCGAGCTTCCGTGCCAGGAATTTGTTTATTCTTTTCTCCGTCCGACCATCCTGCCAGACCAACCTTAGGCACACTACCTGAAGGCACACTACCTTTGCCTCTCCTTCCGTGCGCCAAAAAAAAAAAAAGAAACGAACAATTTATCCACATCCGCTCCCGGGAAACGGTTTAATCTGACCGAAACTGGCCGATGTGTTTACCTTTGATGTTTGCGTTGTCCGGCATTCGACCAAATTGGAAATACCGGCCAGTGTGTACGTGTGTGTGTGTGTAGATACCGTAGCCCACCAATCCATCAATGGGAAGGGCGGAAGCTCTTTTTGGGGTACCTTTCACAGAAAAACGGTACGAGCCGGCCCCGTGGCAATCAGTGACGATCGGGTGGGAAGCACCTTTTACCGCCGTACATCGGAAATCGGAACTAGGAACGCTGGTGGTGGTACATAAAAAATGGTATAGAGCGTAAATAGAACGTCATGGTAGGAAGAATACGCATATAGACACACACACATATTCATAGAACTTTACAAAGTACACACTCACACAAAAAACAGGTCCTAAATTGTACCAAGCAGAGGGATGATCGGTTTCGAAAAGTAGGAAATTGATTTTTCCTTTCCAGCCCGGCGCGTTGCACTGCTACTGTTTGATCTGATACCGACGGCCTTGTGCGACGGTTGTGCTTGTGCACTGATTGCTGCGCCTGTTGAGTGATATCGGCTCGGTTTTGAGATTGCGAGAGATTAGCTATAACATCCTTCCTGGTAAAACAAAACAAAAAAAAAGCGCTTCAATGTATAAATAAATGTATTGCAGAGGGTCGGTAATAGATAGCACCCATCAGAGCGGGAAAATAATAACGACACTGTGTTCTATTTTCGCGCGCTTCTTTGCCAAGGAAGCCAGGAAGGTTGCTGTGTGCAGAGGGGTGGGTTTGCTTATAAGCGTTCACAAAGAGGCTCCGGTTACACGCATTGGCTGTCCATTAAGGGAGCTATTACCCGGTAAAGGGGGGGGAGAGGTTGTCAAGCCCCATGCCAAACCAGTATTTGCTTCCCCCCCCCCAGGAGAAGGAGAACGATGGTGGAGCAGGTGCGGCCCGGTGTAAACAACAACACGCAGCTGGGCGCATTTATTTCGACGGTATCAAATTGCTTCGCGAAGGATCATAACGCAATATTTAGGTCACCGTGGATTCGGCAGCTTTAAGTAAACAATCTGGGCAACAACCGATGTTCTGATGTTTCGGATTTAATCCTTGGAGTGGAGTGATTTCCAAGAAGGAAAGGTTTTCGGCTGAGAGAGCATTGGTGGTGGGAAAAGGGGATGATGGTATTTGCGCAGTGCCGGGTTATTAATATCTTGTTGCACTTTATTTGCTATAACCAATCACTCTGCTTCCGGTTAAGACTTTAAGGCTTGTCGAAAAAACAAATGTGAAGGTATTGACCGATTTTGTGTGTGTGTGGTGTTTTATTATACCTCATGAAATTGTAGCTTCTACAAATATTTAAAATTTGAGGTATTAGATTTATGGAGAATTGTGATTACAACCAGTGCACCGGATAGAAACGAACAGAAATATACCTTTTTCTCGATATTTGTTTGCTAGATTATAATTGCATCTTTATAAGCGGAAGGAATTTTTATTTGTTTGCTGGAATTTTTTGGAATGCTGGACGGTTCAGCTCTATGGTTAGTTAAAGACCTGTTCCTGTAGAATTTGGTTACTTAGTACAGATCGTAAAACAAGCAATGTTCAACATTTTGGTTTGATTTTGGCATCAAACAAATAGACCTTTATTGACATTTCATTGAAAAAAAATTGAAATTTTATAAAACGTTGATGTACAGATGAATGGCTTATCTTTCGATGTCTGTCATTAGATTCCGCACAACCGATGTATCGTTTTACCTAGCTTTATTCTCCAGAAGTATGCAACGTTGTAAAAGCCCTTTAGTTGTAAAAGTAGTTTTGTACATAATTCTGTATATGTGAATTCTGCTATTCTTTATTTGTCGGTCTCGTGGTACAGCCGTTAAAAAAATCTTTAGAAGTATTTGAATTTATTGTTTTATTGGTTATGAAAGCCCGTTTTTTGTGCCTTTACCTGCTCATGATGTGTCATTACCTAAATTTGTCGCCAAATTTATCAGCAAAATAGTATTTATATTTGCTGGAGACATTGGATCAAGCATTGATAATATGACATTTTTAACCAGGAACCACAATTTTAAAAGAAGTTTAAATTTTGCTCTTCGCGAACCATGTTGGATTTTCCTAATGGCTTTACAACTTTTTTTCTGGTTGCCCAATTTATATCCATAGTAGCAAAAGGCACATATTTCATAAAAAAAAAACAACCAAAAGTCGATGGTTGTGCATAACTTTAGGCCTACATTTTCTACATACCTTTAGGCGTTTCGTATCCAAAACACAACTATGCCTTACGGTGCTAAAAGGCGTTTAGCCCCCAAAAGCTTTCGAAGTTTAACATTTCGAAAATTGTATCTGCTTCTTCACTGTAATGTAAACGTCAAATGCTTCTAGAGTAAAATCAATCCAGAGCCTTGAGTGGCGTTTACCTTCGCTTCGCATATGTTCAATAGGTATTCACTTTCCCTTTGGAACATTTCTGGCCCTGTGCTTTTACCGGAAAGCGGTACGGTTTCAATCCAGTAAAATTGATACAACCCACTCAGCACAGAAGCAGGGAGAAGAGAGGGAGAGAGAGAAATTGGAGGAGCGAGAAAGAAATGCAGGTGCGTCCAGTGCAACATATTTGTCGGACGGTTAAGCTGATTTTCCTCGTTCAGCCTGGCTTACGGATTATGAAGAGTACATTTCCCCGTCCAGAACGGTAGTCTTCTATCACTCAATCGTCTCAACATGCTCGGTCGCATGTGCAGGTTGCTCCTAACAAAAAAGGAAGAAAAAGTATAACCTAAAACCACAAGCGTCCTATCACCGGACGACACACACACACTCGACGGGAGAGTTAGTTCTTAATAGTTCGCTCGAGTGGAAAATCTAATCCTCGCAGCAGTCTGGAGTAACTGATCCGGAGATTTTCTGCTGGCAACTGCTCGGGGATCACCGAGGGAAAAGTCATCGCCATCGTCGTCCGGGTTTAGGGGATTCTCGGTACCGGGTGTGCGGCCGGAGGAGCCCGTGAGCTTGTCCGGTATTAAGCTTTTTCTGGATTTGAACGAGCATAAACTCTCGATTGGAAAATTGAAGCAAGGGTTGGCGGTCAGTGAGTGCTCCGATTCTCGACCCGGGTTCGGCTATTGTACGTGTATGGTTTCTTTCTAAAGCCCTTGAGGCTTCTCTATCTGACCCGGCCCCCGGAACGGTGCTCGATGGGATGGATGGAGTTTTGCGTTCTGCTCCGGACGGCATCGATTGCGGCAGGAAGATAAAAGCAACGTGCATGTTGCAATATGCTTTGTAGGACACATTCTGGGAAGATGGGGAGAGATGGGAGTGCAAGCGCGTGCACAGTGCATGGCCGGAAATTAAACTCTCCAACCTGTGAACACGCCGAGCGGAGCTTTTACTTTTAATTTCATGAACACTGGCCGATTGGACGGGTAGGCAACATCATTCATGCAAGCAAACAAGCACTGTATCGAAAAAGCAGCATGGAGTATGGAGATTCAAAGAAAATGAAAAACAATAAACAAATCCAGGAACTGATCGGAGCAGTTGATAACTGTTGATGAAATGTTTCTCTGCTCGGGTCGTATTTATTTCTCCCCCAACGCATCCAGCTGGCCCACATTCTCTCAACAGGTGGAGCAAATGGCGCTGAAGGTGAAGTAGAAATCAAACCTTTAAAAAAAGGCCTCTTCACCATTCACTCCAGATCGCAGATAATTGGCCCAATCATGCCCACTTCTACGCCGGGCCAGTGATGAAATGATCCGCACATTTCCCATTAAAAGCTTTGCCCCGCAACTGTCGAAGCCTCGGAACGGCATTAAAGAAACCGAACACTCCCGTCACCACCCACTGCCCACTGCCCTGATTGGCAAAATGGTGGAAAATGGACTGCTGGAGCTAAGCTGGGCTGAGCCTGAGAACTGGTGCAATTGGCAAACGAAACATTTGCACCATTCGGCGGGGCGCAGGGGGGAAGTTCCGTTGATTCACGCGCAGGGCTTGTGGGCTAAAGGGATTTAGAGACAAATTTTCCACTCGGCCAGAGCAGCCACCGTACCTTGCCGTTTCCATAATCATCCCCATACAGCCCGTTCCCCGTTAGTGATGCCTTTTCTTTGCCCGGTCTTTCTTACTTGCTTTCGAATTTCGATTCGGTTTCGGGCTTGTGTTCACGGGCGCTCGAAGCAGGAGAATGGAACTGTGGAGGCGATGGGAAGCTAATCGGATTATATTTAATTTCTGATATGATCGAAATATCATTCGCTGGCAGAATGGCGAGCGGAGGGGGAAAGACGCACTGAGAACGACACAACCCTCCCAAGGCAGACAGATTATTTCGAGCTTCTGGTTCCACGGAAACTGATTCCGGGGAGTGTTATTGGCTGCTGGGGAGGGGTGCTGGCAGTGGGTCGTTGTTGTTGCTGCCGCTGCCCCTGCTCCAACCGGATGGATGGATGGAGGTTTTGTAATACAAAGGACGGCTTAGACCGACCCTTTGCCAGACTTTTTTTTTCTGCCTCTTTTAAAGACGCCCAGGTGTTGTGCATCCCATCCACCCGAAAAAGCAAAAAAAAGGGACGACGACGCGTACTTTGCTCCAGCATCTTCTTGTTTTCTTTTTTACCCTGCTATTTCGTCCATTTGCAGTGCTGGGGTGGAGTTGCAGTATACCAAATGGCGGGTTTTCATGATTTCTTTTCCGCTTTGCATAGGACAAGTGTCGCACGGTTATCCGGCTTCGTTACACGGGTGAGCGAGGGTGAGCTTTTTTCATATTTCAATCTTTGATAACATTTGCATAAAAAGATAGACGCCCGATTTGCCTGTGTTTTGTGTGTGTGTGTGTGTGTGAGATACCGGGCATAAGATTATGAAGTTACTTCGACCAGCGCGCCACCAAAAGTTATCAGTTATCGTAACGATAAGGGTGGTTAGCTTGCGAGGATTGGAGGCTATATCCGGAAAAACCGGGTTGCATCCGGTGCGCTTACTTTGAAATACTTTTGGGTTCCTCTCATTCCTTTCACACGGAATTGGACTTTTTTCTTCTTCTTGCGAGCGCATTTGCATCCGTGGCGCTGTGTTTAATAAATTTGAGAGGGATTGTTTTTTTGTTTTGTTATTCCTATTGCGTTTTGTTTTTTCCTCCCCCTTTACCGCCCGGATCCGTCCGGCAGCTTTGTTTGTGTAGCAGATGGAAGGCAGACGTCAATCGAATTACTCCCTGTTCGTCGAATGGGCTTCAATATTTGGCCGTGGGTTGTTTATAATTTGTGGAAAGAATGAAAGTAAATTATCCTTTTTTTTAAGACTTGAAAGATTATCTTAACGAAAGCATAGAGTTTTACTTTTGCATAAGGTAATGAATAGAAAAATACAAATTTGTCTTGATTAACTGTGAAATTCTATCGTTTTAATAGTGATAATTATAACAAAAAAAAAATACATTAGGGTAAATGTGCTAATAGTGGTGACATTTGTGTAGATAATGGATTCATGAATTCAATGTGTCTAGTGAGTAAACACATAAATATTTAATCAAGGGGCATTTGAAATCAGTTTTATCTTCCGAAACACAACCATTTATACCATGAAACACAACAATTTTACGAAAAATAATCTATTTGTTTGCTTGCACCCATAATGGTTGTATGGTTCCTATAGTTGTCTGATTGTATTCATACAGTGGTAGAAGTGAAAGAAGTTGGTAAAATCTAATTAGAAGAAGAATTTATGTGCATTTTAAAAATGTCGTTTGTTTTTTTTTTATTAAAATAACGACGATTACTGTCATAATATCTAATTGCTGCGTTAGTCAACCGTTGAAAATATTGATTGAAGCATCGTATAATTACTGTACTAAACTCACACCTGCAAGAGAGGTGTGATTTTACGACAACTTTTCATTTAGCTAGTTGTACAAAATGTAAGCCTTTGTTTAGTAAAATATAATAATAATTATGTTTTGTTTTGCTTTTTTTGTAAAAGACAATATAATTTCTCGAACATTTTTTAACTATTTTTCCTATAAAAAGAACTGGTTTTTGTTGAGTGTATCACTATGGACAATACAGGAACATACCTGTTTTTGTGTATGTTTCTTGTTGTTATGCAATTAGGTAAAAATAGCCAAAATTATGAAAATTTAACAAAACAAAACACATTTTTATTTGTTTTACTCTATTCGAACATAAAATCAAACATAAAAAAGTGTGTCTATTCGGATATCCAACACTTTACAAATCTTGTGTTACTTTATTGTTCCTTCGTCATGCACACTTAGATCTGGAACGAAATAATAAAAACCAAATTGTTAATAAAAGATAGTTTCTCACTCCCTTTATATCATTTTATAACAAAACGTTAAAAAAACAGCTGAAATCAATGCCCCTATTAACGCTCATACTCCATTCCGATCCGGCCATCGTACGTCCACACGTACGGCACAAAACAGGCCCCACACACACGGAAAGGAGAAAAAAAGAAACAACACTATGTCAAACTGCAAAACAAACCCTGAATGTTTCAATTGGCCTCTCGAATACCGAACCCAGCGGACAGCGGGGCAACGACAGTGAGGGAGCTGGGTGGTTGAATTCGGGCCTGAATTGGGCTGACAAAATCGGAAATGTCTTTCATCAAATTGGATACAAATTTAATTTCAAGTGTGCTTAAAGCTCATCCATTCCATTTCCGTTGCCGTAGACGGGTTTGACCGGTTCGCTGCCAGAGGGATGCTCTTTTATTTGCCAAATCCCCGTCATCGATGGGGAAGGTGTGTGTGTGTGTGTGTTGACTGACCCCTCTCCTCTCGATACTCACCGTCATGAATAAGAAATCGATAGCCGGGGTATCCTTTTTTGCCGTTTTCCGGTTCGATCGGTTTTCCGCAGCCGGACCGAGTGGGCAAACACACGTAGCGAGTGAACCTGAGGGGGAAGCAAGCATTTGGGGCCATCAGAGTGACATCAAATCGGGTCACCGAAACGTCTCCATCACCTACACGTTGCTTCCATCCCGAAACGAGCCAAACACCCTCATCAAAACCGGCACCCAGTCAGAGCCGGTCAGCGGAAAGGGAAAATGGAAATGTGTCCTTTCTGGCTTCCTGACCGATCCGTTACGGTTTACCCGTATCCGGTCGTTTACCGGCCGGGTTCATTTTTTTTTATTACGGGGGAAAAGAAAATAACCAAAAGAAAAAGCTGTGATTCATGAATGGGAGCGTCCCCTGTAAGCAGCACCGTTCGCCCTCTCATTGGCCCATTCCCATCCGGGCCTTATGCTGTGCCATATTTGAGTTTGTTCCCCACTGCGAGGCGAAACTTCTTCCCCCATTTGGCCACCGCCCGGGCGGACAGACAAAGCGGACGCTCCCTGCTTTATCGTTTCTCTTTATCATTCGTGAAAGATTTAGTGAGCGGCGAAGATTTCGGCGAACGGCACAAGTGGCCCGGGCCCGGGCCGGAGCCGCCGGTGGGCAGATAAAAGTCAAACAATAAAACGCCAATTACCTATAAATTATTTTTAATACGATTCCACCGGGGCCAGAGCAATAAAATGTAAGAATAATGAACCCCTTTTCTCGCTGCTTGCCGTGGTGCGAGCCCTGCCAGCCAGGAAAAAGGGAAAGGGTACAGCAAACGATTTGCTCAAAACAATGAAAATGCCACTGTTACGTGGGATAGTGGACGGCTAAAGGGGGCGTTCATTTTCCAGCCGAAACCGACCGACCGGCTAGGGTAAAGGGCTGTGGAATGGTATTAGTTTTAAAGTCAGCCCACCCGCTTTGTGGCACTGTGCGTGTGCGAGAGGATGAGTCGATTGCGTGAAGGGAAAAACTACCCTGTAAGGCAACGCCAGAAAAGGTAAATAAATGTAGGACATATCCGATAAATTATCTCACGATGGGGCACGGAGGCGGCGGCATTTTGCGGCCAACATCGCTTCTAATATGCACATTTCGGACTGGGTTACCGCTCTCGGGCTACCCCTTTTTCGAAAGGGTAAAATAAAGATACCACTTTTGGAACGAACGGTCCGACTGGAAACAGTTCCATTTCAGCACAATGTGGACAAAGGCCGAGCAGGCGGTACCCCAGCATATCGAGGTATCATCAACATACCGAAAGGACATACATCGGGAGATTGTAAACGTTTATCGCTTTGTGTATGTGTGTGTGTCCGACAAAACCCCTTTCCCCCATCGTTCCCTCTTCTTGTACCGATTTCCGTTCTACACAAGGTTAAACACCATGAATAGGTTGAAAAATGTGTGTATGTCCCATTCCCTCACCTTTTTGGCTCGGCTGCGCCTATCGCCTATGTGACCCAGTTGATTTATCGGCCAAAAACTCTTTCGGACATTGTGCGTAGGTGTGTATGGAGCCGATTCCCGGTGACCGAAACTCAAAAGCCGTCTGTTGGTTTGTGTTTGGCAGCGGCATGGATGGTGGGATAAAATAGTTTTGGGGCGCGAGGTACATGGTTCGTGATGATGGCAATTTACATCAAGGATAACGAGCTGACACGACACGCAGATAAAATGGCCCGAGCGGGAAGAGATACGCACCGTTTAGCTCTGGTTTGAGGTATTGATTATTGGCATTGGAAATGGCGAACGATGGGGCAGGGGTCTCCAAATCGACATTTAAGCTTACATTGCATTTCGTCGAATATGGGCACCGGAATGGCAAGTTGCACATTTTCACTAGAATTCCGCTCGAACGGCTTGGCATGGTAGCGTTCCCGGTCTCTAGATGTGAGGTAGGATGGTCTCTAATGCTAGTGGAAGCGGTCAAAATGGATCGATTGGTACATTGAAAGATACATTTTTAGATAAAATTACTTTAGTGACCCAGCTGTAGAGTTATGGTACGAAATAATTCAGATGATTGTACTCCTACGAGCGCATAAAGAGGGCAAACAGCTCTTTTCGACAGCTCAATGTTGGATTGGAATTTTAAATAAATAGAAATATTCGAAATATGTAGCTTAAGTCCTTTTGTGTATAATTGTAGATCAAAATGTTGTTAAATGTGCAAGTCTAACATTTAATTTTCTAGTAATTTGATTGTTTTTTCAATTAAAACCAACAACCATGATTCTCATCATCCTTATTGCATACCTTTAGGCGCTTCCGCAGTGGTTCAAAGGGGAATTCTTTACCACAGATGAAGAGTCTGCTTTCTTCTTCCGAAGCGGTTCGCCACAATATACACTAGTAAATTACAAATTTGAACAATTCAAGATGAAACAAAATTCCTGTTCCAAAAGACAAAAAAGCGAGTTTATATTTTTTTATATTTATTTCAAACACAAATAGATACACTCGACATTGCAAAGACTCGACGCTACACAAAGCGGGACGAATGGAATGATGGGAAAGCTGCAAAAGAAACCGTACCCTCGCAAGAACCGGAATCATGCTCTCGTCTGCGAGCGAGCGGAAAACATTACACGGCGTAATGAAGTTTACGTGGAAATGAATCAAACGCCAGAAATGACAGACAAAAAAAAAACAGTCTTGGCTGCGCGGAATCTTGTCCGAAAAGGAAGAGACCACCATCGGCTTTCCTCGCAATTGTCTCGCGCTGTACTTTTCATTGCTGGGGCGCATATCTTTCTTTTTCGCTTACCCTCCGCCTTTCTTTCCCTTTCTCAATTTGTTCTCATTGCCAGCTCGGCTTGAGCCAAGTGTAAGTTTTCTTGAGTGCAAATTTGACTGCGGCAAAACATTAATTTTTCATAATTAGCCATTGCTCTTAAGATCATGCTGCTGCTGCTGCTGCTCTCCAGTCCGGGGTGCGCCCCCTGATGCGCGACACTCCACGCGCAATGGATTTGAAGTACGGTTGGTCTGGTGGTGGTGGTGGTGGTTGCTGGCCCCGCCGCACAAGGTAAGAAAGGATACATTTTCTTTAATTAGCTACCCGAGAGTGCTTTTTGATGCAACGTCGGCTCATGTTCGTGAAAGCATTTAATTATTGCTTTCCCTCCAGAGTCTGTGCTGAAGGGGAGGGGAAGGGGGGGGGGGGTGTGGCGATGGTGCGTTTTTCCTACTGTCTAGGCTGAAAGCTGAACGGCATAATGCGGCATAAGCAATTCAGGAAGTAATTGAATTGAATCCGATCTATGCTTGGAAGGCTCGAAGGCGGGCCCGCCGCACGAAAGAGTTGGTCTGGCAAATGTTGGTCAACATGCGCCGCCAGTACTTAGGGAAATGAAAGTTAAACTAAGCGTATGGCTGCACACGGCAGTTAGAGCACACAAAAAGTGAATCCAAAATTCAACTGCTCTTCCTTGCTCCTGCAGCGAGAACAAAAACATGAGCAAAATTTGTATGTTTCTGCAAGCGATATGCAAATAGGGTTTATTTTTGTAGGGAAAACATTAACCTATCACGATGATTTTGGGGTGATTCTATAAATCACGACGCTCGCGACCAGTGCCTATGTGGATGTGGGTCTCCTACTGCTCTCCAGTAAGGGGAGCAACTATCAAATTATTGCTCAGTTCACCCCATTCAGCTGTAAAGGTGCTTACGAAGACATTCGCCATGTGCATGCGGATTGCGCACAGATTTCCAGCAATTACATTAACGAAAATGAAGAAAAACGAAGACTGTCTGCAGAGGACTGCCATGCAAAATGGAAATAAATGGCAAGGAGCGTGCAGTTGCAGCTGAGTTCATTTGTTTTTCCCAGTTTTGCTGATCAAGTGCAGAGATTACCGGATTAGCCTTCGTTTAAGTGACTTAATAAATGTACAGACATTATTTATAGCACTGCAGCGCATGGAGGGTGAAGAAAAAAATGATTTATTCTACATTTTTTCTTTCTCTGTCTAAATAATGACGTCTGGTAATCACGTGTCATTATCACAGCTTTGGTAAGTTCTGCACCTACACGCACACACTGCCCTAATGATCTCGATGTCGACTAAATCGAACAGTGCGGCGTGTCGAAAGCGCCGGTTAATTATGATCGTCATGATACTCGTTAAACTAATCATCAATTATGATAATTGCGAACCTGGGGTGAGTGCAATGGTCTGTTTGGAACGGATTTTTACGGCTACACCGCAGAGTAAAGTAAATAAAAAGGTATGGTAATAAAAAGAGGCATGAAACGGAGGGTCCATGGGCCTCTAACATGCTCGGGAAAGAGTCAGCCCGGTGAGCTTTTTTGGCGGTGGCGGTTGAAATTGCATAAATGATGTGGTTTTCCACCGGCCAATGGGGCAGGGGAGGTAACCGGTGGTGACACACTGGTGACACGGTTCATGTGGAATAGATTACATGCCATTTGAGTTCGTCGCCTGCGCTTGCAATCCCTCCGTACGGGGTACGGGGGTTGGAATAGTTTAACCACAGTGAAGGATATTAAATTTGCATTTTAAATCTACTCCACCCGCGTTTCGGTGATCCTTCTTTTTTTTCTCCCTCTCTCTCTCTCTCTCTCTCTCTCTCTCTCTCTCTCTCTCTTTCTTCTCTCTCTTTCACAGCTTCCGGCGAAACTAATAAGCGCGCTTTTGAAGGTGGCTTGTTGTTGGTTAAGCCCCCTCTGCTCGCTGTTCCGCCCATTCAATAAACCACGCGTGTGTGTGCATGCGTGTGTGTCTTTTCCTCCAAAAGTAACTCAAACATCCGCTACTGGCCTCCCTTGCGCGAGCAGCACAGCAGCACGAAATCTCATCATTCATCGTGGTGACAAAGCCGCCGGGAGCACCATTGCAGGCCCATCTCGTCAACCATCCCGTGATGTACACAGAGAGCGGGTAGGCCGCCATGGGTAGGCAAAATGTATTTGAATAATTTATAATTGCTCCCGCAGGTCCCTCAACGGCGTACCTTGCCCGCACCCCAACGATTGTCCTTAAAACAGACGCTTAAGTAGATGTTAATATTATGCTTATGAACCGTCACCGCCACCACCACGGTTGCCGCGAGGTTGCGTGTGATTTAGTAAGCTCACATGCCTCGGAGGCACAAGCGGGGAGAATCGCAAAAGGGCGGCAGCGGGCACGTTCTCCATTAGCTGTGGGAGCGATGTGGGGAAGCTAATTTTGGGCTGCTTGATGGATTGCAGGCCCATTGCAGGCGCGCGCGCGCGACACACAGAGCCGATCCGCCCCATGCTGATGGAATGATGAGAGTTGTACGTCATTATTGCTACTATTATGATGACTACGATTTGGCTGCGGTAGAAGGTTTTGGTTCGTTTCGTACGGTCCTGCCCGTGGCAGCTCGTTCGCTCCTGCCGTGGGCTGTAGATATCGATGATTACCATGAATAAATAATATTGCGCACAGCCAGCAGGCATTTGCGCGAAAAGTAGTCCTACTACTGCCTAAGTAGTTCCCTGTTCTTGGGTTGGGGTGGGGCATGGGTGGGCGCAAAACACGCACGCAAATGATAAGTAATTTTCGGTGGAATCGGACCGTTTCATGTAGATTTCGGAATGCGCGAGCGATGCCGATCGTGGTCCCAGAGCAAATATTGAACCTGGGTATTGCGTTTTGCGATGACGCGGGAAGCTTTCAAGTTGCTGATGAGCGTGACTACGCTGCAAGAATGAAGCTAATAGGGTATTGGTAATGCAAATGATAAATTTTTCCCTGCGCATTGGTTCTTCCTAGTGTATTGATTAAGAAAAGGATCATGATGGATGTGCTAATGCGGTTGATGTTAGTAGTGGCTTTCTAGCAGAGCTATATGTTTATTACTAAGTATTAGAGGTAGAAGGGAAATGAATTAAAATAATATGAAAAGTAAGGACAGAATATACAACAAAAGTTGAAATATAGAGCCAAAGCGTTGATAAGAGAAAAGAAAAGCAATATTGAAAAAAAAAGAAATAGAAAGAAAGATAATTAAAAACCAAACGAATTAAAAGAAAAGTAATAACAAAATATAAAAGAACAAAACCAACAGAAATAAAGTCTGTCAAATGGAGTGAAAAGGGTAAAAATAAGAAGAAAAAGAGCAAGTTAGAAAAAAGAAAGAAAACCATAGCATGAAAACGAATAAATTTGAAGAATGAAATGAATACAGTAAACAACACTGAACAAAACAAGTTTAAAATGAAGAAATATTTTCAGCATTATCAGCATTTTCAACTGCAGGTGTGTAGTATTGAAACACAATTTGAATTTTTAAACCCATCACACCTCTTCCTAATCATCAAACGCAACTAAGGTCCTTTATTGCTTCGTTACTCCCATCGTGGCATGAGTTAAGACGGTTCACGCACAAAAATGAAACTCCCGCTTGGCAGCAAGTGCAACCCATCGCACAAAAGGTGTCCCGGCTCAATGAATGGAATCGTAAATAACCGTTAAATGGTGATTAGTAGAAATTAAACTTAACTGCTCAACGCGCCGGCACGATGAATGGGGTTGCGCACACTTTCGTTAATTGGCGTCCCTTTTTTCGCAATCGACCGAAATGTATCCCAAATTTGCGTTGAATGGAATGTGGCCGGAGTATCAAGTGATCCATTTAATTGAACGCTTCAACCCGTTTAAAGGTTCGTTTTGTTCGCTTTGGAGGGTAAAAACTGTATTGAGCGGTGTCGAAAATAGAGATTGATCGCTGGCTTTGTGTTGTGTGTCATGGAGGAATTTGAACATTTGAGCAAAGAATTTTAGCAATCAAACGGTTGCCAGTTAGTTTTGTCTGACGGAGAAATGTTTCGTCATGTTTTTATTTGTTTTTTGTTCCCCATACACCAGCCATCGTAAAGATGGACGAGATAGTCTGGCGGTTTTAATTACAGCATTTTGTCTCTGACGCTTTCAGTTTTCATGTCTACAATGTCCAACCCATTGGGTGTGTGGTGCTCCCCGACACTGCTGCATCGAAAGCACCCCAGCAATAGTGAAGCGCATTGTAGAGAGTTTAACATTCGTAAGAAAACCACAGACTCACATCCGATGCAGCTACACCGCTCCATGTCTACCAGACAACTACCCCAAACCCATCGACAGGCCGACGCAACAGCACACCCTGCCGAGCCAACAGTTCCGTGAATCACGAAACCACCACCGCCGGGTTGGGGTTGGATTTATTTACGATTACACTTTCCCGTCCAAACGAGGATGAGGGCGTCCCTTTGAGTCCTTTGCCTCAACTGACGGAAGAAAGTGAAAGTTCTGAATGGGAATGGATTTGCATTTTCGGCTGTACCAGAGCTCGAGCTGTCCTCCAGCTGTTATTTGGAGATTAACATAAATGTGGCCCCGAGTGGATGGGAAGAGTGGACGGATGCTCACTGCAGACGACAGCCATCCGTGTGCCGTGTTGGGTCGTGAAGTGGTTTGTTGTGGCGCTGGCATACCCCATGGGTCTGTGCTGACAAATGGTTGAGGATCGGTCGTTTTGGAGCGCGTGCTTGAAGCGGAGTGAGCGGCGGAGAAGCTAACGAAATTTAAATTTCGTTCATATGTGCTGAACCACAGTTTAAACTGATGCTTAAACAGGGTAACAAAAGAGTTGAAAGACTTATCCAATAGGCTTTTTTGTACTGCCGATTTGCCAGAATGTATGCAATTGGTAGCACAAGGGCCCTTAAAGTATGCAATTTTGTGTATTTTTTACATATACCTGTTAGTATGCAATCGGTACTGCAACTGCCCCTTGAGTTATGCAAATGTTTTCAAAAGGAACGTTTTAAAGCAGTGTTATATTGACTTATTACGTTTATCGTTGTGTGTTGTTTAAATAAAAAAGAAATTACTCTTTCAAACAAGTTCATATCCTTGGGGTAGTAAACAAATGAAGAACTCATAACCCTCTAGTAATTATTTTCAAAACCACCGCAACCTTGTTTGAGATTGTGCACGACAACTTGAGTTGATTATTTCTAGCTTCACTTCGCTGCCCATGCTTAGTGGAACCCCACTCCAGGGGGGTGGGAGCAACATTAATTTGTAATGTTTTCATCAAAAACAATACCCACTTTGCATACTTCTGTTGGTGTTTTGCAAAACCGTCAAACCGGGTACCGTTGAGGTTTGTCTATTTGTCCCACTTGCGGTGCTAGCAAATTTCTGCCGGCTTTGCTCGGTGCAAAAATTGAAAAACGGAACATGAGCGAAGTGCAGAAAAAACACAAGAACAACATACACAGCTCACACCATCCACCTCGAATGCCCTCCCACCCTCCGCCACCGGAAAGCGTGTCAGGAGAGTGTGCGCTCGCGAGATGCTTCAGCTTTCGGGTAATGGAAAAACTTTTCCGATTCACAGCATTACTCTCCGCTCCCGGCGGACTCAGCCGGGCTGGAGAAAGGGGAAGGAGGTTGTGCCTCTACTAATGCACTTGTTTTGTGCCAGTTACTTACACCATTTCCGGGCACCATTTCTACACCGCAATGCTGGTGTTGTGTGTAATTTTTACTTGCAGCAATGTTTGGCCTCTTCTTTTGGCAGTTTGTGTGTATGTGTCGGGGCGTGTTTTTTTTTTGCTAATTTTTTGGTGTAAAACTAAGATTCTTTATCGCGTTTTACGGTTGCAGGGGTGTGCTTTGTTCTCTTTTTCTCCCTCGCGCTGCTTCCCGTTTGTGATGGTAAAAGTTTTGTGTATTTGCCGTGCCCGAATTGAAGGTAATGTTTGCGGAAGCAACCAATCTGGCTGCTTTTGTGGCAGTTACCGCACTTCATAGGTGGTTCCCACAGGGCGGTTGAGTTCATCGGTTTGCATACACACACGCTTAGGTGATGAGTTTCGGTGGCAGGTAAAATGAAGTTGATGCGGAAGTTGATATGTGCAATATGCATGACAAGCGTCTCGTTTGCCTGGAAGGGGATTTTGTTTTTAAACTGTTGTGTCAGGGAGATGAAAAAAACGCAAAGCAAAGTTATGAATGCGGTCTAACAGCATGCGGTTGCTTTACAATCGTAAATGGATCGTTTTGAACGGTGTTGCGTGAGACCGGTTGCATACTTTTAGGCTAATATCTTCCCGAGGTTGACTTGCTGTGCGTTTGCAATGGCAGAATATTTTTCAAAAGAATTGAAATGATTTGTTTTGTGTTGTTTATATTAGATTTGTTGTTTTCTTTAACAAATATTGCAAAACTGCAGTGTATAAGGTTGCATACATTTGGGCGCTTTGTAAGATGGACTTGCTTAGATGAATAGACTTTGTTTTGCTTTGCCAATGTTTTTTTTTTGACAACAATACATCACTCAGTAATTAAAATGCATTTTTGTTTTAAGTTGTGTCTCCTCGATTCGTCTGCCATAATTCTCAGTCATTTCAAAGTTTCAGTTCCATTCTTAATTGTTGATCCAGCTCGACTATAAAAACAACACTGTACTGCTTTTAATTGTTTACTTTTTCTCGCAAACATCGACACTAATGATATCCCATAAAACAACGTTCAAAATGAAATCAATTTCATCGCGAATAGCAGCAAAAAATAGCAGAAATATGCGAACGAGAAAATAAAACGACACAGCTCACACATAGACACCCTTCATCCCACAAACTATAACTATCGTGTAAAGTTTTACTACCTTTGAGTTCCGAGCTTGTTGAACAGTTTCGACATATCGCGCTCCCGACCAAACGACGCTCTATCCAAAACCCATCCAAGCTGACCGGGGATGCTCGCGTTCCGCTGTTCGGCCGGAGCGTTAAGAATGATGCTTTATCGCGGATCGCCACGAACCCACGGCCCTCGGCACGATAGCGAATGACAACTTTTAATGCCATCATGATCATAAAACACGATTATTCCCACCGTTCATCAAAGTTTCATTGTCGGTGGTAAAGTTTACCGAGCGAGCGAGCGAGCGAACGGGGCTGAACGCTAAATGATAGAACGATTTCCTCCCTCTCGCCCGGGGAGGTAGGGGAGCTTCGGACAAACGGGTCATGGACGGGTCCCCACGTTGCCATTAGCCGGTTTAGCTGGCGGGCTGCGGGGTAAAAATGATCAACTGCGAGCAACATCCCGGCTCTCCGCTCCGGAAGGCAAGGACATTTCTAATTATCCGCCCAGCCCGTGTCGGTGGTGTTGACCGTGATTTGCATAGCTGCAGGCGCTTAGCAGCTGCCTACTGCGCTGTTTATTAGTAGTTTATGCAACTCGCATGCATCGCAGGGACAGGACGCCGGAGCAGCTCGCTCGAATGGCGAAAGTTTGATACCGAGGGTGGAAATTTGTCCCTATCGAGATTGACATTTTGTGGGAGGGGGGAGCTATGAGTTTGACCGTGTGTGAGGGATTGCAATTTGCACTTTCTGCACATCAGTGGAAAGTTTCCCCTGTTTTTGTTGCTGCTGTCAACTAACTCCAACTCTCATGGCACATGGTCAGGGATCGAAAGGTTTTCGGGATAACCGGTTGAGCTTTCGTGTGCTTTTGGAGAGTGTTTGTTGGTTTTACGTGTGAGTGCTGTGAGTTGTAAAATATTGGCACGACCACTCGGGGACATGTGTGTGTGTGTTAATGTTTAATTTGTAGGATGATGAGGTGCTTATGCATCAATAATCCGTAACTTCAAGCGCTTTATAGACGAATGCTTTAGTGTGGAGTTGTTCGTGCGAGTTAAACATCAAGTGCCAACAAAAATCAATGATCGCAAAAGAAGAAGAGAAGAAGATGAAAAAGATCCCTGACAGAGTGTGAGTAAGAAATATAAAAAATCTGCCCCACCCTTGCCTCATCAATCCACCCTCCCGCGGAGTCACACTTTTGCCACCGGAAATGGCTTTTTCATTTCCTGCCGATGAGCTTTACCCGTGCTCGGGGCCCTGCGTTTCCGTTTCATTGGTACGGTGCCGGCACGATTTCCCCCCTCCTCCCTCCCCTCTCCCCCTTCCTCCCACCCCTCTCAACCCCTTGCCCTCGTCCTGATCGGCTCATTTACCACGGACAATCGACAACGGAACGCGCGTTGCAGACATTTGGGCGGCTCACAGTCAGTGTGTGTGTGTGTGTGTGTGTGTGTGTGTGTGTATTTTGCCCGTACACCACAGGAAGACACCCGGTTACTGGGTCTCCCGTACCCCACCCAGAGGCTGAACCGGATATCGGTGTCATTAAATCGGCTCGCAACCTCGCTCATCCTTGCCTATCGCCGTCACGCTAAAGTAGGTCACCTGACCATTGGTTGTACCCCGAATTGGGATTGCGGTTGGCCGGCTGTGGGGCCAGCGGTGCCAGCGGTGGAAATCCGCTGGCCGACATTTTATGAGTAATGTGCAACAGCGGCAATCAGCCGGAAAGCGGAAATGTCGTTCGGGGTATTACGAGCCAGCCCGGCCGGAACGGCATACAGACACACACACACACGCTGGGACCCTGACCACGGACAGGATCTTTTTCGCGTGCAGACCAATTAAAATGCCGTCTAGGGGTAGGAAGGGAAGGAGAGTGGCTTTTTATATGGCTGCACCCGAGCCCAAATGGCTGTTTGCCGAACGCCGCGTAACGTAAATCAATATAATTCGCTCATAAAAACTGGAAGCCTGTTCCTGCGCCACACCAGGCGTGGGGGAGTGGGACGATTTAGCAGCGAACGACCTCACTCGGATTCGGGTGTGTTTGATGACACGGGTTCGTGAGGTGCCCCCCCACACCCCTCCCCGTTCGCCACCCTTCTTTTTTTGTTTGCCTTTTCGCTTAACTGCGAAACGGTTAGCCGATGGAGAATTGATTTCAATTTACACAGGCGCGGCCACATATTGTAAGGCAGATCGAATTCGCATCGACGGACCAATGTTGTGCTTTGGTGCTATTGCATCGGGTGTGTGCATTAATAGCACAGTGTGGCGATTGTTTCCGTTCGTGCACGATTAAAAAGTGTGGCCTTTAATTGCACCCTTTTGCGTGTGGTGCATTCTGTGGTGCAGCGTGTTGGCGCCAACAAGGTGAAACTGTCGGGATGGGTTTGCGGCACAGTGGGTGCCCTTTTTTGGATGGGATTATGCATTTGCAGTAATGCTCTATATTTTTTGCTTTGAAGCAAATTTGAATCTTTTTTTTAACGAATATTTTATCCAATATCAAGCAACGATCCAACTACGTATGGCGCATCCTTCGATAAACCTTCTCCAGACGTACGTACCGCGCCATTTGGTCGTCTTATCATTGTGCATCCTTTCATCTGCAATATGCTGCCTGTTTACCACCTCTCTGCACCTAAAAAACCTCTGCACCGAAAAAAAAAACAAAAATTCGGACCAAATTTGATTGAAGAAAGCAGAAGCAAGTGGCGAAAAATTAATAATCCCCCGGTCGCTGGGTGGCGCAGTGCAAATTGCAGACATTCGGGCGATAAAATCTCAATAAAATATTCACGTTCGATATGGAAATTCGGAACAATTCGGAGCCCCACCCTATCTCTCTCTCTCTGTGTGCCATCAAACTTTACACCCTTCGATCCTGGGGCTTGGGCCCGGGGCTTGACCCATCCTTTTCGTTCGATGATGCATCGTGTTGATTGTGAATTCAGTTAGCATTTGGCAACGGAAGGGCGCTGAAAGTTTCCCTCAGCAAACAGCATACACACACACATACACACACAAAACAGAAGCGTGCTCGATCCGAAATAGTGGTGCCAAGAAAGTATGAGTTTTTTTTTTTGTTTTGTTCCTGGGTCGGTTTTGAGTCGTTACCGACACTCACCGACATTTGGTCGATCGATCCGGTGTGAAAGTTCACAAGAAATACTGTTTATCTGCAGCCGAGAGTCGAGAGAGTAGCAATGGAATTTTCTTCTTTTTTTATATGATTTAGTTAACGTGCCACCTCTCACACACTCCCTTTTTTTCTCGTGCAGTGCTGTGTGGACAAGTGGTGCGACACTCCGAAACTCCATTTATTGTTTTATCCGTTCCCGGCATTTTTTGTGTGTTGTACCAACCCTCGAGTAACATGACTAAAAAAGAGGGGGGGGGGGAGGAGATGGGACTAGTGGCTGGTTGAAGTGATTTTTCATCATTTTACTGCAGTGCCACTTCTCGCCCGCGGTCCCGGGTCCACTCGAAAATGCGGACATTTTTGGGACATTTACTCGTGCCGAAATTGCAATCAGAACGGAGAGGGTGCATTAGGTCCGAGGGGGGGGGGAAGTGTGGAAATCGCTTTTCCGTTCGTGCCAATATTGAAAAATGCATTTTGATAAATGTTGCACTGTTGGATGAAATTCAAAAGCACGCCCCGTGAGTACACTCGTAGTCGTCGTCGTCGTCGTCGTCGTAAATGTCACTTTTGCTGGTGTCACTTTTGGCGCCAACAACCCCTGCCCTTGCGTTTGTTGACAGCTGGCGTTTACTTATGCAAATTGCGGGGTGCAAAATTGTTGTGTGTTTGGGTCCAAGTGTGCGCTGGCTGCTTTGGCGGTAGAGAGAAAATTGAATCTCGCCGTTGTCCCGCAGTTGGCTCGTCGCCATCTTGGCAGGCTGTGGAAGTTTGTTGCTCCTTCATCGGTCGCGTCCTCTCCCCCCGTTACGGCACTGCAAAACATCCGCTGAATGCGGTACGAAGGCAAGGACGGTGGTACGTGCGTGCCGGAGCCGGATCCACGGTACGGTGGCCGCTTTCCGTGGCCGTTCACGTGGACGTCGGGCGTCCGGCAGCCGCCCCTGAACCCGGGCGACATGGCGAACCTGCACGAGCGCATCAACCACCTGCGGCCGGTCTGGTTCGAAGGGTTCCAGCTGAACGTGACGAAGGGCTGCGGCGTGAACCGGACGCTGGGCGCGAGCTGGAACCTTAGCCACGTGACGCCGAGCGGCTTCCGGTTCGGTGGACACTTCCAGCGCCGATGCAGCGATAGCGTGCTGGTAAGCCCTTTCTCCTCGCGCATTCCCGCGCGACCGGTGGCTGTGTTTTAACGCCCGGCTCGAAATTAATTTTTGCAGACCACACCACTTGTAGCGTTCGATGTGAATCCGACGACGCTCTGCACGAACCTGCTGCTGCTGTACCGGCCGGTCCGGTCGGTTGGACTCGAGCTAGCCCTGCAGCTTCGGCCGGGCGCGAAACCGTACGTGGACGAGGTGTCGCTGCAGTACACCGGGGCGAGCCGGACGTCCACCGTACGGTGCAGTACGCCCGACACCACGCTCGACTCGTACCGGGTCAGCCTGGATCATCTGGTGAGCGTCAACGATCGGCTCTGCTTCGGGGTGGAGCTGCTGTGCGAATGCTACCGGGGCGCTCAGCACACGAACGTGGCCTTTGCCGGACGGTACGTAGACTCAAAAGCAAGCTAGAGAGCGATGAGGATGATGATGCTGGTTTGCCACCGGGGTACTTTAGAGATAAGTGCGCGCTGCATGCGGATACGGGCAGGATTAATGCGGTGTACGGACCAAAGGCGGCAGATAATTGCTAACCCAGTGGTTGTTAATTATGGACGGAAAATGGTATTCCAAGTGTTGCCGTTTTTGCTGCACACAGCCACGCACTTAGCCGCCGGCTTAAGGTGTTTGCATTGTTGCATCCGCGCGTTGTTTTGCAATCGGACAAGGCTTTTCGCTGTAACAAACGCTAACAACAGCGTTCCCTTCGTTCCATTCCGTTCTCCGCGCAGTTACAACCGGGAAACGTCCACGCTGGCCGCAACCGTCTCGCCCGAAGCGTTCGATTTGAGCTACTGGCAAAAAGTGTCCGGCACGCTGCAGATGGGCTCGTCCATGATAGTGAACCAGCGGCAGAACCGGGCGCTCGGCACCGTCTGCTATCGGCTCGAGCACGAGGACACGGTGATCCGCGGTTCGTTCGACTCTGATTGGACCGTCGGCTTCACGTACGGCAGGTTAGTAGCAGTAGTAGTAGCAAGTAGGGAAGGACAAAACAAAAAAAACCCTCCATTGCTGCCCGACACAAAAAGGCTCAGGCAAAAAGGCTGGTGGGGCCTGATAAATTTCGCAGCAATTAAATCGGAAATCGAATCCCTTACCCATTCCCTTCCTGCTGTCCTCCCGCACATCGCCACTTATCTGTCACGTATCTCTTTTCATGTGCACCGGGTTGGAAAAATTCAATCCACTGTCAACCTCCGCCCGAACCCGAACGCACACGCCCACGTTGGCCATGCGGATGACGATGATGTTAATGATCGCACACCGACCGACCGACCGATGATGGATGGCTGCCGGTTCGAAAATGCAGAAAGCTTACGCCGGCCGCATTCACCGCCCGGTTGAGTTTGTTGTTTTGCGTGCCGAAAAACACGTTCCAGTGTGGATTTCGGATTGATTTGGATTCTAATTTGCTGTGAGTCTGCGGGACCGCTGTGCGGCGCCGACCGGTGCACGCCATCACCCGGATCCGCTTGATTTCGCGCAGGCAGCTACAGCGGTTTGGCGGGGCTTTTGCGTGCGACCTCAATACGCGCGCGCGCGCGCGATCGATACGAACCGCAGAATGGGAAAGCGAATCAACCTAAAAAACGGAAAAAGGAACACATGTGCTCAGAACAGTTGTGGGTTTCAGGTGACGGATTGGCGCGGGGTAAGGATTAAATGACACTCTACACGGGACGGCACTGCGCATTCACACACACTCGCTCTTCACACCTTGAAAAGGGACCGCAACCGAGCGGACTGGACGAGTGTGTATGCCTGTGGACCAAATTAGTCCGATAGCTCATCCGATTCGAAACCGCGTCCCGTTCCCGTCCGGTGTGGTTTTTGTTTGTACGTGTGTGTGTACGGAGACCGAGCTGTCCTGAAGCTGCCCTTATTACCCACTGTGCATTTATGTATTTGAATGATTCTGTGGAGATCGATCGCAAATGCAGCTGACCGATAGTGCGGGGACATTGCATATTCTTCTCTCTCGAGTTTTTTCTCGCGTTTTCATGGTATTTTCTACTTTTCCAGAAAGGGGAAGCTATAGAGTTGGGCAATTGTATTGATTTAATTTTAAATTCTTTCCTCTACCACGAAAAAAAACAGGGGCCGGGGCTTAAGGTGGAAAGCGACAGGTGAAAGCCACAAACAACGCACACACATTTCATTTTATTTTGCTAATTTTTAGGTGCAATATGGTGAAGTAATTTGAAGCTGATTTGAAATAGTTTTTTGGTGGAATTGGACGTTTTTATCCCGTAATAATAAGGTCCTGCAAGCAACTTATCGTTCAGCGTGCACCACGATCATGTGCGATAATTGATTGCAGTTTGTTCCGGCGGGCTGCATTAGCTACGATTGATTAAAATTGAATAGAAAGGCAATCCAATTTAAGGGTGACATCACTGTGGATGGTTTTTGTCTGTTTGTGTGTGTGCCTATGTGTGTCCCAATCTATTGATTTAATGAATAGTTTTTGTTTTTGCCTTTATGTGCGTTTTGTTGAAATATTTCGTTCACAAGTGCAATTTAAAAGGGATCCCGCGCTCTCATTCTCAATCGATTAGTGCGCCATTTGGGTAACAAAAAAGGGTAATGATGCATCCATCAAACGCATGGTTAGGAGACGATGAAATTGACACTCATTCTCGGATTTGCAATTGCGAATTATTGTATGAACGGTTGAATGAAAACTAACTATCGACACTGAAAGGTTCCTCCTATTGGATCTCGGACCAGTTATGATGGTATTTTACGACGAATAATGTGACTCACCGCACTCATCACCAGCGCCACATTTACATGAAACCAGGATTTATAGCTTATCAGCTGTGACTAATTAATTATTTATCTAAATGCCGCTAAGCATTGGATGATTGATTTGATTGCAAGTTATTTCGAAAGGATGAACAAAAAATACAAGAGAACACATCAGCTTTGGGTATGTATGGTTTCGGGTCCTTTTAAACATCTCTATCATCTACGCTTGCACTTTAATCATTAATTTAGTAAAAACATTTCCCCCGATTTTTTTTTACTTTTAGCTCGGACCACTACAGCTGAACGCTCGGCTTTGTGGTGTGACGGTGATTTGCTACGGAATTTGGCCAGAAAACCTCGGAAAAGGGATTCATTTTCCCCTTTGGCTCCCCATACCCAGGGTAGAGTTTTGTGGATTGAAGCGATAACTTTTGCGCCTTTCGAGCGCTCATCGTGTGGGTGTGTGTCCTAGCATGTTCCGGCAAATAGGCAGGTCAGGGGAAAAAGTTTGCCCATTTTTGGCTTGGCTTAGAGTTACACGCCGCTCTGTGGCTTTTGTGAGGCAGCGTAAACGAGCCAGTTAGGGGAACGGATGCCAGACCGTCGTCTAATGTACGGATGCGGAACGCTGGCCGTCGTCGGGGCTTAGGTTTCAGCGGTGACGGTGACGTTCGCTTAAACTTTCCTCCCGAAAATAGAGACAGACGACATGTGTCACTGACCACGGTTTATCGTGCCGGGGCGTTACGCAGGGTGTGGAAGTTGTTGTTGGAAGGGGAGGGAAGGGGGAGTGAAAGAAGAGAGCTTTTGCTTTCACTTTATCTCACCACTTGAAAGGGTTTTTGCCCCCCCCCCGGTCGGCAGGGTGGTGGCCCACTGGTAATATTATAACCTGCCAATATGTCATCGGTGGGGAAAAAGTTTTCCGTTCGCCAGCCTGTGCCGGGCAGATGCGGGTGTGTGTGTTTTGTTCTCTGTTGTTTTCGGCTCAATTTTGGGTTCCGGGAAAAGAATGTTTACCGAATTGTTGAAGAAATTGTTCTACGTATCGTAAAGCGGAGATGGCACAACGATTAAACCTCTTGTTTTTATTGCTGGGTGTTTCGATATAATCGTTGTAATCGTTGTGCGGGCATTACTCTGCCGGTAGAGGAAACGCACAAATAAAACCATCCGCCCCGCGCCCATCCCACGACATCATTACCGTAACCAAACATTATTGTTTTGTTTTATTTGCCCGGTGTTTCAGCCACGCATCGCGAGATACAGACACAGTGATGTGCGCGGCAAATGTCAGCATAATCGCGTTATGGCCACAATTAAACCCCCCCCCTCCCCCCCCCCCCTGGCCAGCAAGACGGTGCGTAGTGTACGGTTCGGTTTTCTTAAGGACAGTTCTATTCATCCTTTACCCCTTTTACCATTTGCCGGCTGACGCGGGCTAAGAATTATGGGGCACCGTTATTTATGCTCCGGTTTGCCCCTCTCCCTTTCCGACCCGTGTTCCCTTTGGCTGCTTACTTTTCGCCTAGTTTCCGCACTTGTTATCTGGGCGAGCGTTGCGCGTCCCGCGTGTCGCATCTTGCAATTCCGCGCGTTCCAAACAACCATTAAAGATTATACGTTAACGCGTTTTGGTGGAGTGAGGCAACTGACAGGGGGAAGGGGGGGGGGGGGGGAGAGTTTAATATCTTTTTTCCGTCCTCCGGGAGACAGGGGTGGCACGGCACGGGAAGAAGCTGGTATCCATCCGTCCGAAATGGTGTAAACCGAGCCACCCAAGGCCGCCATGTGTTTCATTTCGCTTTGCTTTGTTTGGTTGCAAATGTTTTGTTGTTCTGTGGGGACGCGATTTTTTACTCTCGCATTTTTTTGTTAAACTTCTTTTGAATTAGGCTGTTGAAGAAAACTTTTTTTCCCGAATGCCCCCCGCCCCCCATATAAACAGTGTTGGATTAAGTTTTCTTGCCCGGGAAAGATTGTTTTCCACCGCCATTTCCCTTTTCGGCACAAACTGCTGCGATGCGAGGATGATGATGATGGAATAGGAGATGCTAGGAAAAGGGGTGGAAAAACAAAGCGCAAGGAAACATAAAACCGACCCCCCGTCCATCGTTTTTGGTTTAGCAGCTTGCGGGGAAGAACTGTGGGGGTGGGGATGGCGGGTTGGTTGGGCAGAATGCTTTAATTACTCTCATTGGTGCGATTAAAAAATTAAACATTTATTATCTTCATTAATCCTCTCGCGGGATGGATGGAGAGCTGAGAAGTGAGAAGAGTGTGGTGAACATTTTCCCCATTCTGTGTGTCTCAGGAGGTCCCTCCTGCCTGGCCTGATGTGCAAGTGTTGGTGCGTTTTTAAGCTCGGCGCTCCGTACGCGTCGGAAAGTGTTTTCTTTCGCGCGATCGCTTCCCTCATGGTTCATGGTTCATTTGTTCGCTTTTATCTTCCCGGTTACAGCGTTCTTTTTTACTTTCTCTTTCCTTCTCTCTCCGTTGTTATTCCTGCTGTTTGCTACATCTCCGTGCCAGTTTTCCTCACATCACTCGGGGAGGGAACACGAACAAAAGAAAAGATTGTGCACAAAAAAAAAAACAAGAACAGGCAAACTTTGGCGTCTCGGAAAAAAGCACCTGCTCTTGACGGTTGAAGAAAACACCGCGCCCCTCCCCTCCCGGCCACCCGCTTGCCGACGGAAGGTTTGCTCCATTTTTCTTCTGGTGAAAATTTAATGAAGCGATAAATTTCTTTCCCCGAAAATGCAACCCTGTTGTTGTACCCAGCGCGCCCCCGGTGAAAGCGAATTTTCGCTGCCCGGGTGATAAATTCGGTTTTGCGCACCGCTCCATGAACGGGCGAACGTTTTACGACTGACTAGGCGGGAGAGGGGAGGCGGGGGGTAAGAGGAAGTTGTGGGGAGGAAGGAAGTGGTGTGTTGCCTTACGGTGTAGCGTTTCGTCGGTAATTAAATTTGATAGAATGCCGATAGCAGGAAACAAAATACCCGCGCGGATAAAGGCTTGCTAATGGGTGGGAGTCGAGGAAATGGGGCGGGGAAAAACAGGGGGCGAACGTAAAAGTTGCCACCGGAATTGGCCAGCTAATGGGTCATTGGCAGTGGGTGTTTGCTTGCGCTTAAAGTGTGCGGGTTTTCCCGCGGTTTATCCTTCACTGTGGTGCGCTGAAAGTGTAAAACGCCGGAAGGTATGCAATCGTACGGCACTGTCGTTGGCATTGAAACATTCGATGACTGGAAAAATACCATTATTAAAACCAGTTTGTCGTAATAATCGTGATAAAAGCTACAACACAGATATCAATTCGAAAGAGAGTCATTTTCTCCCACTCACTGGTTAACCATTGCATACCATTTTATTTCAGTTCATTTCTTGATGCTCGCATTAATTTAAGAATGTAGCTTTTCTTGTCCCTAATTTAATAAAACAGTAATTTATCCGGTTGAGGAGCATGCTTTATTCCTCCGCAAGTCCTTTATTCCCCGCTACGTCTTAAACAAACCAACGGGAATGCAATCAATACACCAAATTAGCATGCAAGACTCGTGCTGTAAGATTGTGTGATCATCCTCTCTACTTTACTCCCGCTGCAAGCGAAATGCATTTATAACCCGGCCCGAGCGTCCCGAGACGTTGCACCCGAGAGCGTGCTGTATCGGGCGTAACAGATACTGCGTCGGTTTGTACTGCTTTCCAGCGCGACACGGCAGGGCGATGTACTATTTCAATCCCGCACGGCCACAGTGTTCGACAGCCCGGAAGCACGTAGACGATATAAATCCTCCCAGCTTGAAGTACTTTTATGAGTAATGGTACCGACGGCATCGCATCGGTGGCAGTGCGGCAAGCTTCCGGCTCCGGGTAGATACATCTCCACATATTATTATTCAGTCACAAGCGGGCATCTGTGTAAGCTTTTGCGTGGAGGGTTTGGAAGGCTTCAGGAATCGAGCCCAACGGGACAACATTCTCTCCTTTTGACAACGGTGGTCCGTGCGCGTGTGTTGTGTTATGATTGAGGTTTTGCTCAACCGTACATCGCATCAACGGCGGATAAGCTAATAATCGAAGCGTACACCCCTCTCCTTCCTCCCCCTGTCCCACACATCGCACGAGCGATTCCGTACAGCGGTGGGCGCTTACTCGTCATGCTTCGGCGGCACAATTATGCTACGTCGCGGATGGTTCATGTTTTGGCCCGTTTGCGCTTTCTTTCTTCCCTCGAGCGTAAACGCGCCTTCAAAGGAATCGGCCGTTCACTTCCTTGTTCTTGTGTCGTGGGAGTCTTGTGTGTGTGTGCGTGTGTGAGCCCAGCTTTTCCGCCCACAAGTTTTCTTCGCGAAGTCTGTCGATAGGGCGAAGCCACCACGAGTGCTTGTGCCTCCCTTCGGTCGGTGGTCGGTCCCGTGGCTAAGTTCAAAGAAACAGTCAGCCGTTTGAAGGCTCACGCCGCACACTCGGCCGCGGATGAATGCCCCGAGTGTGCGCCGGGAAGCGGAAAAATTTACGACAATCTCATCAAAATAAGAAGAAAGATGCTAGATGTTAAAAATTTTCATCCGACTGATTCGATGGATTTTTTTTTTGCTGGTGGAACAACGGCACCGAATGGATGAGCCACAGCCGATGGATGAGGAAGCTGAGTACGGGCTCGTTAGCGGGACCTCGACACGCGTGTGTACGTTGGTCTTAGGAGATCAACAGGATGTATAAAATGTTTTTGTTTGTAACAAGCGAAGTAAAACGACCAGCGCGGATGAAATTTCCTTTCGCCAGTGCACACTTTTGTAATGCTTAGAATAAAGTCTAAATCAACTGTAGAAACTAAATTTTTTCCCCCGAATAAACGTAGTGAAGAGATTGCAGATTTCCGCTGCGTTATTCATGCTATGGCGCCTAAAGTTATGCAAATACCTTTCAAAATGTCTGTATTAAGAAGAGCATACGTCGTGTGGCACAGAACCATCCATTATATAACATGATGGTCCATTCATGGTGGTTGATAAAATGGCCGCAATGAAGAACTGACGTGAATGAATATATAAACACGTCTTCGTTATTGGATCGGTACTACAATTGTGCTTTAACTTTGATTTTTGCTCGAAATCAAAGCCTACATTTAAGCTGGATCATATATTTGCATAGGCGCTTGTTTTTATATTTACCTTTGAAACGCCTTGTTGGCTGGCGATTATACATTACATACTAGCTAACATCATCTTTAAATTAATTCTATTCCAAGAGATTTTGTTTTTTTTAATTACATAAAAGCTATAGAATATGTTTCAAAGGTGTTTTCATCACTTTTTTAAACAATGTTTTCATAGGTCAGATAAATCCTAAACTTAAAAAAAAACATATAATATTCCATTGCCTAGCTTGCGTTCACCGATGTCCCACCGATTGCCCCACTTGAACGCCTTCACTTGCACGCTATCACTCGACCATCATGGTGGTTAAAATCGTTTTTTCGCCTTTCCAAAACAAGCAATCTCCTTACTACCCCTCTTAAAATTAGAGCATCGAAATGAAAATGTCAAAAATTGTGCGAATAAACATGTGCTAATGTGTGTGTGCCTGGGCTGCAGGGGACGAGAGCGAATGGTTCGAGTGTTGCCACTTCCTCGCGTCGCTGGCAGAGCTTGGATGGAGCGTGAGTACACTTTTTAAAAGAGCCACTTTTCGGGACCGAGAGCTCGCCCGTCACCCGGGCTCATCGTGCCATGCCACTGCAGCAAGGGTGCAAAGTTTGTGTGTGAATCTGTTCATGGCTCGTGCCCGCGTTGAATTATGAATGTACTTTCAAACCGGAGCCGCTCGGCAGCCGATTCATCACGCGGCGGATGTTTTGTGGGGGAAGGGGGGAATGGGCATCGTAAGAGCGGCAAGGACTAATTATGTTGCCACTCGACGGTGCGATGCGATGTCCTTCATCTCTGGCGACACGTTAAATTCAATTACCTTTCCCTAATGTGCGTTCGGGCCGTCGGTGAGCGAGGAGGTGTGGACGCTCGGTTGTCCGCTTTTCCGTTCGCCCTAACTTAATGCCCTAACCGAAGGGTAGCTGCGGGAGCGGGCAGTGGTAGTGTAAGAAGGCGCATTACGTCCTGCCATTTCCGGGCGCAGGCGACGCTTGCGCGGCATCGCGGCCGTCAGACAAAGTTAGCTGATTAAATGAATGGAAAGCAGAGCGGCGGAGCAGGATTCGGTTCATTTGTACGATTCACACAGCTACGTGGCATCGAGCGTCTGCGTGATTGTGTGGGGCATGTGCGGCGGTGTGTTTTCACGTCCAACGGATAAATTGAATCTAATCCGAAGACATTCGGCACTGTCAAAAAGTTTCCAGCCTCTGGTGCGTGTCGCTCCGGTGCTGCTAACTAATTCATCTCCAGTGCGAAGCGCAACGGTTTGCGGCGCAACGAGCAGGTGGGGAGAGAAAGTTTGTGAAATTTCCACCGAATCGGGCCGTTTTCCCCTTCACGTACAACAGATTTCGTTCGATCGGCACGGTGCGATTTGTTTGCGCACGCCGGCAAACATGCTGTCTGCATGCGGGTGTAAAACTAATATTACTGTAATGCAAATTGCATGACTTTAGGCGCTTTTGCCTTCGATGGATTAAGTATGGAGTGCTGCTTCGGAAAAATAAAAATCCCATAAGTAGTGCAATACGCATAACAATATCATGCTATTAAAACTTTAATTACAGCCTGTTCATCGCAACTACAGTGAATTTCGGCTGTCGATTGTAATATTATGGCGAAATTTTCTAGGAAAAAAAATATTATTTTCCATTTCCATTAAACTGGCTTGTTCCATTTTCGAAGTAATACATCCCGACGGTTAGCCCGTGACTGTGGCGAATTAAATTTTAATTAAAATGCCAAAGATTTATTGACTAAAGCGCTTCCGAGGCGTACCTTCCAGCCGCGGAGGCCATAAATGGTGGCTTTTATTATTTCAAAAAATACCCCTCAATCCATCCGCTGCTTCTCCTTCTTTCTCCTTGCTCCTCTACCGTACACAATAATAATGGACGCATAAATATGCTTTATTCATCGCGCGCGCCGGCTCGGGCCCTCTAAATAGTTTGCCGAAATATTAGAACAAATCCCCCGTCTCGGGCAGCGGGCGGATGTGGCTGTGGGCAAGTTAATTAAAAATTAATAACTCACCTGAAGCAGCAACCCGAAGCGGCTGTTGCTGCTAATAAATTGCATTTGATCGATGAGACCATCCATCGGGATGGTCGTTGAAATATGGCTTCCGTGTTTAGGGCGGTCGGTGTGAGGCATGGGATGACCCTTGTTTGTGAGGTTTATAACTGAAAAAAACTGCCACAAAACCCCCCAAATACACAACCTGAAAAATGCGTTTTTGCTGCGTGACGGTGTATCATAGGGAAAATGGGCGAGAACGATGTCAGATAGATAAATGTAAATAAAAAGCAATATTGTTGTCCGCTTTCAAACCTGCTTCAGATGTGTACAATATGGTGCTCTTGTACCGTTGCAGGGGATTTGGGAAGATCGAATGTTGTGGCCAAACAGACGGTGCGCACGCTCGTAATGCGATTGGTCACACGGCGGTAGCTCATTTGTAGCCTGAAACAACGAGCCTCGTTTCCTCGTTTGGCGAGGGTGGTTTGTACGTCACGAATGTGTGTATCGAATTTGATTGCTAATGAAAACAGCCACACAATCCCTTCGTGTGTACCCAGTGAGGGAAGGACCAAAATGGGGGCAGAATTGTTCCTACTTTTATTATGATAATGCCCGTTTAATGGTGTTGCCATTGGCAGTGGAAGAAGAGACTGAGAAGGGCAGAACGCTACCTTTTCAGCATCCGTCTCAGACCGGTGGTGGCCACGTAGGTGGTGGTGGTGTCGTATCGCTGGGCGGGTAGGATTGGGAAGCATTTGAAATGCAAATCTTTTACTACTAAATACACTCACACACACACACACAAACCACCCAAGACGGAAGGAAAGGCAAAAGTTGGCCGCTGTCGTGGTATCTTCATTTTTACACGACAAATTACTTTTAGAAGCAGAAGACAAAAAAGAATTCGTTCGTTGCACAAACTGCTGGACACACTGTGAGAGTGGGAGGGAGGCAGGGGTAGAAGAGGGGAGAAGAAGACCGTCAGGTGTTGTACTGTCAAGCGAAATGTTGTGACATAATTTATGTAAAGTAGATTAAAATCTTTTCACTTCACTTCTCGGTTACTCGGTGCTGTTTTTTTGCTTTACTTGTGTACTGTGTGCTTTATTTTATTTTACTTTACTTTTCTTATTCTTTTGCCTTGCCTCTCTGCTCCTTCCACCTTGGTTTCGGTTTCAGCGCGATGAGGATTCTGATTTTTTCCTTTTGCCGCTCTTTCCTTTTGCCTTTTTTTGTTTTTGTATTATTCTTCCCAGCCACCTACTAAACGTGACGGATTTATGTGGAATTTTTGTGCGCTCGTTCTTGTTTTTTTTTATTTTATATTTTCTGTAAACTTTTGCCCAATGTTGCAATGTTTTAAAACGCCCCCCTCCCGGAAGTGTGGGAAGTGTGGAGCATTAACAAAAAAAAGGACAACGACGCAGAGGCTACTTACGCCCGAAGAAAGGGAACGGGTTTTACCATAAATTATGCAAAAATACAATAGATAATACCCCGGGCGGCGGCAGAAGACATACGGTACATTTTTGGTGGATGGTGGGCGTTGATACGTTTGTGTGTGTGTGTTCTTTTCTGTATGTGAGTGGACAAAACTAAAGGGACGCTTCTTTCAGAGAGTATTTGTCTCTTCTCTCACTCACTTAGTTTGGCGTTAAGAAGTGGAAGAAACTTTTCTTGACGAATTTGGCCCCGCCGCTGTGTGTCCTTTTGGCTGCATTTTTTTTTGTCCAAACCATTAAGCTGAAAGGAAACTTAGGGTACACCGAATTCGTATCACAGCGAAGAGAGGAAACGAAGCGAAAAAAGGGTTTTGGGTGCAGTTTTAGGTAAGAAAATCAAGACACATCACCAAACTCGGCAAAGCAAAATGGCCCTCACAGTGTGCGTTAGATTCACACTCACCGACACACAGCCACGTTCACGCGTAAAGTCTGAAATTACAGGCTCTTACCGCCCTCTGCGAAGCTCGACAGCTCACTCGTAAGTGATCTTAACATCGTTTCATCGTTTGCGCAAAGCGGTCCCGTTTACAATTCAAATCGGTTGCTTCTCACCGCACTCCCACCACCTTACCTGGTATAGGATGCGGCGAAAAGTTGTCGATTCGAGCGACTCTCTGTATCGGTGCTGTATCTCGAAGCCGAGGCAAAACGATACTGAAGGAAGCACCGTGGGACGTTCGAGTGATGGAATCTCTATTTTGTTTTGCCACGTTGGCCATAGTACACCATCGCCCTACCGGAAAAATAAAGGATGAAGGTGGAAAGCGCGAAAAAAGCGAACTTTTACCTACCGAGTTGATTTGCATTTGGATTTTCGTGCCCGGACCGCTTGCCCGCCCGTTTGCCAATGTGTGTCTGTGTGTGTGTGTGTTGCTTCACTCACTTACTTTCCATTCTTTTTAGAGCTGGGGAATGCTTCGCGTAAACTTCTTGTGTCCGCCCTAATCCCATTGGACAGTTTGGGTGGGCGAAAAAGCGAAAAGTTTTACCCCAACGAGAGCGAACCGTTGGGGGATGGTGTAAGCGGTTTGGGGCTTTCCGAGAAGTGATGGGAAAATCATTTACATTTTCGCCGTCACTCGCTTCACGCACGTGAACCAACCTTTGCCAGGTAGAGTGTCTGCAGCATTTTGAGTCTTTTGGAAACTCTCCTTAAATCAGTGACGTTTCGAACTTGCTGTCGCCAATGTTCGACACTTTCGCTGTTTCCAAACAGACCCAAACACACTCTAAATGAGAAGGAAAACCATACCGAGAGCACAGCGAAACAGTCACGCGGCACAATATGATGCTACACCGATCTGGATGACGCCTAAGAGGATCGGCCACCCCAAAATGCGCCTGTTGGAGTTGCATTCATTATCGAGGCTGTAGAGCGTGGCAAAGATCTCCTCAGACACAATCTCCTCACGATGGTAATGGATGGTAAACTTCCCTTTCGGCTGAACTCTGGTCGGTAATCACTGCGTGCGGTGCGGAACGGAACCGAATCCCGCACATCCGACAGATCCGTCTGATAATGAACATTAATTAGTAGTCCCGTGTGCTTTACCCCCATAGCATGCGCGCTCCGTACGTCTTTCGTGCTTCGAGCGGTTTTGAAACATTCGCTCGCTTCGCAGAACTAGTTAGTAACTTGCATTTCGCCTCGCAGCGATGGTACACAATGCACAAGAGAGCATCGGAAATGCGTCCGACACTCTTGGGCAGAGGAAAAAGAGCACCACCCCGGAAGCAGTGGATGACTTGATATCCATGAGTGAAGGGCACGGAAATGTCATCTGTGTGGGGGAAAAAGCAGCATCGTCTGAGAGGATTGTGGTTCATTTAAATGTTGAAATGGAGAGCGAGCAACGAGATTGAATGTCCTTTCTGCCGTGGATTAACGAAAAAATGGTTTTAAAGCAGCAGCTCCGTCGTGCCTGTGGGCGGACGTGAGGTTATTTTGACGTGTTTCTAGTTACAAGAATGTCTACAATAACATTTACCTTCAACACGAGCTACGTTTTAGCGTTGCTTACAAAGTAGTTCCCCATCCCATCCCTAAAAGCAGAAGAAAAAAACCCTCCCACAGGGAAATCCAGTAGATTGTAAACTATTG
Organism: Anopheles arabiensis; assembly: GCF_016920715.1. Lineage (NCBI taxonomy): Eukaryota > Metazoa > Arthropoda > Insecta > Diptera > Culicidae > Anopheles > Anopheles arabiensis. Next base: position 21,756,488 of record NC_053517.1, read on the forward strand.
ATAATGCGATCATTAAACAGCACCGGGAAGCGCCCAGCTTCGCCGCAAGGGAGGGCCGTAAAGCGTTGGCGGAAAATAAACATTTGACACCTTGTCCAATTTGTTTGCTCTCGAGCCCTCAGGGCGGGCGTGGGGATTTACTGTGCTTCGTATGCTTCAAGTTTGTGTGCAATTAATTTGCATCTTTGACGTTGGCGGTGCAACCATCGGATCGTACGTAGAGCCCGAATCTCGCGCTAAACGCTGCACCCCAGCGGCAGCGGATAAAGTTTCTCTGTGGACCGTGGAAAAGTTCTTCCTTCCCCAACAGCTTCATGGACCGCAGCAACAAACGCACCAAACTTTTGCCCAAGCGGAACTGGAACTGGGCCAGTGACCGTGGTACATAGTTTACTTCACTTTTCATACAGCCTCGGTGGGGTTTACATGCAGGAGCTTACACTAACGAGGCGCGCGCACACGTACACTATGACTAGGGGTGGGCTAAAACATGAATGAAGGGATGCTGCTTAGTATAGCAGCACAGCCAGCAGCATTCCCAGCAGGACGGCGAGCATGCTGAGGGCGGTGCGAGTGCCCGCGCCCGCGTACATCGGCAGGTCCTCGACGGACGTGGGCTTACAGTAGTCGGCCGTATGTATCGTCGCACGCCACTTGTGATCGGGCCGGGTGAAGCGCGACTCCAGGAAGAGGTTCACCAGCTCGACCACATTCTTCGCGAGTGCCGGTTGGCGCGACAGTACCCAGGCCGATTCTGTGGAGGGGAAATTACGCAAAGGAGAGGTTATGTTGTGCTGTGCGCCGGTGGACCCTTTGGCAGGGCCTTTTCGTTTGGGGGCCTGGGTCTTACCGAGATGGTGCGTGGAATTGATCGAGGTGCAGGAGTACACGACCGCGTAGCTGCTGTAGTCCGTCGCTACGATGTCGATCGAGATGTCTGCAAAGCGGAAAGGCGCAATTAGTGTGAGTGTGCCCTTATCAAGCCATTCGACTGTGCATCGTCGCCATTGCTGCTATCGCTTCAAGCATCCGCCGACACTGACAGAACTATTGTGCGACTGAGTGTGTGTGTGTGTATGTGTGTTTTTGTGCTTGTTATCGCCTATCGATCATGGGAAAGCCCGCGCAGTCACTGTCACCACCAACACCACTTACCCGGATCGGCCGGATCGGTCGTGTTGAAGCGCTCGAAAAACTTGGGAATGCGAGCGTCCTGGTAGACCTTCGGTTCGGCCCTGCCACTCCGGTAGATCGGTTCGCTCTCGTCGCCCACCTGGTACGATTGCCGTATCTCGAAGCTGCCCTGCTCGCCGAGCTTGTAGTTCATCACCACACAGTCCTCGTGCTGGGTGGCGCTAGGATCGCTCAGCCGCCGCACCTCGTACCACGTACCATCGAACTGAGGCGTGAGAAAGAGGATAAAGCCGCGTAATATTACTCCCGCGTTCGGGTGGCTTCAAACTGCTGTGCCCTACTTCCCACTTACCTTATCCTCTTTAAAGTTGTAATCCTCCTCAAACGTCATGCAGGAGAGGGTGAGCAGACCTCCTTGATTTCCATCGACGGCACACCAAAGGCACGCCATCGCGATCATCCAACAAGGGAACGTTTTCATACTGGCTGTGCGCTGTTCACTTTTAGCAAGTTTGGCAATTAGACGCCCCTTTTCTGTTCGTTTGAAGGTCACTAGGGCCCCGTTTGGCTTAGAAAGTGATAAATTCGGGGGTAAAATGTAAACCACTGCAAGCACTGTCACACTGCGCGCCACTGAACACCACGAACTGATTTGAGCCGCTCTGGACACTCCCGACAACCCTACATTGATCTAGCGGGAAGATCACAAAGCGTTGCATCTCACGTTTGTTCTATCGGCTCTGTACAGTCGCTCTCAAATGTTTGCGCCCAGGGGTGAAAAACTCTTTTTAGGACATTGTTGTACTTTGTGGATGAATAGTGTATGTAATATATTTAATATTTTTTCGGCAGTGACATCCATATTCAGTAATTTACTTTATTTATCTAGAGAATATTCCAAAGAAATCTGGAAGTAAAGAAAATAATTCTTTTTTTTTTTTGGGACTCATTGTCGCACTACAAACTAAAAACCTTTTTGAGTAAGTTGTTTCTCATGAACAATGGCTGGCAAAACAAACGCTCTATTATTGGATATTATTCAATCAGGAATATACTGGCGATCGAGTAGAACATTTACTGTTTTAACGGTAGAGTCCTATGAGACCATCCAACCACACTTTACTCTCAATAATACCTTTCCGCGAATTCCTGCCAGATTAATTCTATGTTTTCTATAGTTCGGTGACCCTCTAACACCTCACAATAGTTTATTAAGCCAATGTACTCACTTAAGCTTACTTTTGTTCAAGCCAAGTTGGAAGCTAACCCTTTACTTGGAGCAAGAAATGGTTTGGACCTACGCTCTCTCGCATTACTAGCATATCAGCGCGGTGGCAATGTAAGGGAAACATACCGGTCGAGTTCTAATCGTGCTGCATATCGAACTGATCTGGCTGGCTCATTGACCAATTTGACCGTCGGCAATTGCACTAGCCTTACTGTGAACTATTTAGTATTGGTGTTGTGCACACAACAATCATGATTATTAATACTGATACTATCGTGTTAGTGGTGTTCGAACAACAAGTTAACTATCTTAATCACAATCAAGCAGCAAATGAAACGTTGGAATATAACACTTGCTAAGATTATGTGGTAAAACCTTACTCATTAAAATTTACAAGATTTTTGGTATATTTTGGTAAATGGTTTAATAAATGGATGCAGGCTTTGATTAGGTGCCTTGGTGAATTTAGTTAGAATTTTAGTCAGTTTAATTTCCATATTTTTGTTGTAGAGGCTTTTATTCAATTTATTAATTCTAATCTTAAAACCATTTACCATAGCAGTGAGGACTAGACTGAAAGCCTAGTCTCCAAAAAAACTAAATTTGCTTTCTTGTTTGTGTGTGCTTCTTAAAGTAAAATACTTTTATCATCGTTCATCAAAACAATGTAGATACAGATTTTTTTTTTAAATCTACCTGCAGTTAAAAGTTAAACCACATTTTTATTAGAAATGTAGTTCATAAATTATGATGATATGTTTTTAATTTATCAAATTCTTAGAAAGTCTGTGTTTTTTTTTCTGTGCATCACTGTATTTTTGTTCAGAGCGCGGAGAGAGCGAGTGATCTTGAGTGAAGTGATCGTTTCTACTCTCTCGCTCTCTGGCTCTTTCTTTTTCAACATTTCTGCCCAGTTAGCTTATCAGTGAAACGTGCTGGAGCTACCGCCGACTCGTCTCTGATACATTTGCTGCCGTATGCAGTGTGCAGATACTCTGTTACCAGGTCAATAAAGTATCCCTAAGGGCTGGGGAAGAACACAATCCATGCTGTACTGTGTTTGCTACAACGCAGAGTAACACTTTAAACATGAAGCAGGGTGATTGGCGCAGATTGAATCTTCTCCGAATCGATTAACTCTTAGCCCCAAGTGACTTTCAAGCTCATTTCAATGGAATTTAAGAACACTACATTTTTACTCCTACTGCCTCGTTTTTCCACTAAATGAAACCCTAATGCTCGTCGCTCGCTCGCTCGCCTGCAGGGCAGCAGAAGTGGGAAAGCAACCAGAAACTAAAACACTTCAAAATAATCCAAAAAGTGAAAGCTCCAAGCTGGCCAAAACACTGCTAATTATCAACAAAAGTGTGAAGGGGAGCGTGCGCAGCGAGAGTTTTCAAAGTCCTAGGAAACTCTCCATCCCGCCCTTGCAGTTCCTTCCCTTGCTGTACACCTCCTCCCCCCCATTGGCTTTGATGGGGTTCGTTTTCACCAATTCACACGGCACAAGAACTGATTTCATAAACTTTTCATTTCTCGTTCGAAACTTTTTCCCTTTTGCCTCTACAGTTTATCCAGCGATCAGTTTCGCGGTTTTTCTGACGGACCAGAGGAGAGGGGGGGGGGGGAGGGGGGAAAGCACACAAGTTCTGCTCGTAAAAATTAGCCAAAGTCATCCGGGAGTCTGTGTCGGGTTGAGCTCCAAATTGAAGATGCTGGGTGGAAGGGCGAATTTTTCATCAGTTTTGATGATGATCTGCGGCTGTGTTGAAGAAGTGTGGAAGAGACCAGCGGATAGATCGAAAGGGGCGCGGTTGGGCGACGGGATTGCGCAATGTGAGAAACAATGGTTTATGTGCTACAACGAGCTGGACTGCGAGGAAACCCGTTCGGTCAAGTACTGCCAATTAGGTGAAACTTTGCTCGAGAAGTTAATTTCTGCTTTTATTTCGCTTGAAAGTTTAGATTTTTCCCTCCTCCCTGAATAGTTTGAAGCTTCAGAGCATTAATCTGGAAACGTCGAGTATTCGATTTATTCTGCAATGTTAGGTTGAAGATTCATTTACTTTTTGGAAGAGATTTCTAAACATCATTTGTGTCATATTTGCATCTAAAAAAAGAAAATGCCAAAGTTAATATTTGTTGGTTTTCTTATAAATCCCAAACCCCTTGCAAGATGCTTACTTTGCCTGACTTTGCTCCGTGATGCGCATATCCTGTCGCACAAAGTACTTGTCCACCAGCCCGTCGACAGTGGCTTGCACCGACGAATGGATCGTTCGCTGCTTCGACAGTACCCAGGCCGCTTCGGCCGACTTGCTCTCGGACAGATTCTTGCAGTAGTAGATCAGCGCGTAGTTGTCATAGTCCGTGTCCAGGATCCAGTAGTTGGAGTTTTTCGGTGCTATCAGGAAACGAAACAGCAGTTTATTGTTCGGATCGTAAACCCTTCCCTTCCACCACTCCCCCTCAACCGTTTCAAACTTACGTCCACCGAACGTGACATTAAACCTGCCTTCCAGCGGGAACACGTCCGGGTAGCTAACCACCGCCTTGCCGATGCTACACTTGACCGTTGTGTTGGGCAACCGTTCGCAGCAGTTCTGCACCCGCACCGACCCATCCGCCTGCGGTGTGTACGTGGCGTACCCGCAGTCACAGTCCTTCTCGAAGTGTTGATCGTACCGCGAGATCTCGTACCATCGGCCGTCAACGTACTGGCGAACGAACGCAAAAATGCCAACTATAGCAGCGAAGCAAACAGCAACCGAAGAGGCTTTTTTGCAATACCTACCCTTTGCAGATCGAAATACTGCACGACCGGACGGTTGGCCGGGTCCGGGCACGGTTGACTGACGATCCGTTGCGCCAGCGCAATCGAGCCGGCCGCCAACAGCACCACAAACAAACACCGTACATCGGCTACGAACGACATGATGTCCAGTTACACAGCTCTTATCGCTACGACAGCTACCGGCAAACTGGCACGACCCGCTGCCCTGAAGGTCCCTCGCCAAACAAACCACACTTTCAGTTTCTGTTTTTATTCCATCTTTATTGTGTGCGCGCTTGTTTACAGTACGTTACTAGATTAGGCTGACTTATCTGCTGATAATGGTTGCACGCGCCCGCACATACAGACACACTGTGAGGCTGGAGTGCTGACCGGGGGGCGTTCACTCGGGGATGGGGACAGTAACCCCGAGAGCGGCAAGGGAGGGATTGGCACCACTTAACCTAATTGTGGTCGGGCGTCCCTACGTAACTACAGTGGTGGCAAAATGACTAAGCTCGGTTCGGTGGGCAGCTTTTCCTCCTCTGGGCAGCTGTGGGAAAGTGGAAGAGCGAGAGAGAAAGAGAGATAGAGAGAGAGAGAGATAGAGAGAGAGAGAGATAGAGAGAGAGAGAGAGAGAGAGAGAGAGAGAGAGAGAGAGAGAGAGAGAGAGAGAGAGAGCGAATGTGTGCGTTTGATTAATAATGAACCTTCAATTGGCATGCTTCTTGCTTCCGGTGCAAAAGCACTGCACACCACTTACAGTTCCTCGGTGTGGTTTGTGAAGCGCATGTGCGACACCTGGAAGTACGTGGAGCGCAGGTATTTGACGCGCTCGATCACGGTCTGGTTGTCCGGCAGGTTGGGTGTGCGTGCCAGCAGCCAGTAGCCCTCGACGGCCTGGCCCATCTCGGCGAACGTCACGCAGGAGTACACGATCGCGTAGTTCACGTAGTCCGTATCCACTACCCAGTAGTTGGTGGCATTGTACACTGTGGGAGAAGTAAAGGGCATAAAACTAGTGTGGATGGATGCAGCTTTTGCAGAGGTTTGTCATATGATCCGATAAAGTTGGCACACATTGTGGACTCTGTGTAACATTAAAACATGTATGCCTTGTTTGGGATATAACGGCACCAGGTGACGTCCAGAAAGTGTACATTAATTATCCGATGCGATCAAGAACTGTCTACTAACCTCTGCCAAACGATACGAGCAGCTTAGCAGCCGTGGTAGGTGCCGTAGTAGTGTTAGCGGTTTCCTGCGCCGGCTCCTGGCTGAATACACCGCTACCGGTGAAGGTGTTGACGGTACCATTGTGCGGCAGATAGCCACGATAGTTCACGTCGAGCGTTTCGAGCGGTTGCTGCCATCGGTACACGATCGACACGCACTCCATGTTGCGCTCGTAGTCCTGCTCGTACCGTTCCAGCTCGTACCACTTGCCAAGATACTGCGAAAGCATGTGAAAGAGATATGTAGTGTCGCGTTTTTATCGCTTTTAATTAACAAACGAAACGTGTCGTCGGAATCGTAGAGAAATAGCCGAAGTCGAAGGTTAGAATACAGCCACCTTATTATACAGAGCCAGCCAGCCAGCGGTCGTATTGGCGTCGGGCTAACGCCATCATTAGCTCTACCCAGCAAGAGCCCCTCGGCCCCTCGTACAATGAAAAAGGCTTTTACGAAAGACCTCCCAAACGACCACCGCACATTCGCGAAGCGGCGCCCTTCTCGATGGATCGATCCGTCGTCTATTCATCTCCTCCTCTCGGGGACAGGGCATCGGGCGGTAATGGCTAATGTCGTCGGTGTCTTTATAAATCACCACCGCTAAGGCTGAAGTTCAACACACACAGCACGGTTAATCGTTAGCGCCACGGTAACAGCGGATGAAGAGAAAAGTATGGACCCGCGGCTTAACTATCTAACGATGGGATGAGGCATTCTTTCGATCTCTAGCCCGTTAATCAGCTGTACAAGGGAGAAGGCCCGGCTCAAGGCAGGTTATGCAAATTTTATGATCGAATGCCGGCCTTGAAACTGCGCCGTAGCTCTAATAACAACCGGGCCAGCGTGTGCTAGCCACGCATCCGATTTCAAGAGGTCGAGTTCGCCTAGTTGCCTCGGTTTGGCTGGTTCACTCGGGTTCAACCAGGTAGGCGGCTTCCCGTAAAGATGTGCTCCCGGCTCGAGATCGATGAATGAACCGGTACGGCATCGGGAACACTGGCCAATCGTTCACCGATGGTACGATTATGCAATTTTCAGCGACAATCGAAAGCTTTTTTTGTGGAGAGCAAATGGACGACGACGAGCAGGGCCTGAAACACTGCAGCATAATTAAGGCAGAAGGCATCGGTCGTTTGGTGGAGATGGCTTTTAACCGCGAACCCCGAACAATGCCGGTGACATGGCGAGATGGCGGGAAAATACGCCGTAATATTTATGTAATATGTGTGGTAAATTCGACCCACTTACGGCAAAAGGTTACCTAAACGGGATGACATTTTGCGGTGGAACTGTTTTCTACTCTTTTTTTTCTCTTTTTTATGATTTATTCACACTCACGGACACTCGGAGAAAGAGAAAAGTCTAGAGCCGGGAGTGCTTTCCTCTGCTCTGGTTGCCCTTTCGCGAACTCGCTTACCTGTTCCAGCTGAAAGTCTTTCACAAATGGCAGATTTGCCGTGGTCAGTGTGCAGTTTCCATCGCGTACCACAAATCCCACTGCCACTTGCAGGCTGCTGACGATCAGCACGGCTAATGCGACCATGTTAACTGTTTTACTGATCATAGTCAATGCTTTATTAACACTAATGTAAACAATACAAAACTACACTTGCAGTACCCTTATGGTGATAACTAAGTTAAAAACAAATCAAACAACACAAAGCTACGTGCTGTTAAAAACAAAAGCACTGTGTACCACGTGTGCCGTATGCCGTTTCGGACCTGATCCGATCCGATCGAGCTCTGAAAGTAAACTGAAGATGGGTTGGCGAATCCACCGTCTTAAGATAAAACACGATTACGACAGCAGTCTTCGGGCGCAGGAATGATGCTGCCCTCCCCAGTGTGGCTGTGTACCAGGAGCTGGCTGTAGTATTAGGATGAACATCGTTGCATTGTTGTGTCAAAGGAACGGAATTTAAATTAGTTTTTCTGCGGTGTTGTTAATAGCATTCAACATTGCTTCCTGGATTGATATTGTGTTAAATTGTTTTCATTTTTATTATCGTTCTCATAATAGTTTTTTTTTTGGAGAATTAGTATTCTATGAGCTAGAAGATTGGATCAGTTTCAGAAGCAATTTTTCATTTCCATCAATTTCAATAAACGATCTTGTATACATATGTCCACTATGCTGCGTCATGTGTAGCACTGTGCGCTATTTGGTCATGCCGATTGCATACCTTCAGGCGGCCTTTTTTTCTAATTCGAAACGTTCAAATTAGACTGTTGTGTTGTTTAATTGTTTAATTACACACCAACCCGCGTTAAATTGGTGTACAATTTATAATTATTTGTTACTATTATTGATTTCTTTACAAGTCATGCCATTGCTTGGTTTTACAGTATCGTCCATCATTTAATTTACGATAGAGGTTCATTACAGTGCAATGCAATAATTATACCATTATAAGAGCATGGTAGTGCAGTAAATAGAGATGGTAACTCTTACAAGATCGGAACCATCTCCCGGCAACAAAAATTATGGCCGCGTAGATCGTGATGTCTAAAAATTGCTTATCGCACCGGAATGAAGGTTATCAGTACTCTCTCAGTAAAATAATATAGATTGAGTTTTTTCTTATTTATTTTAGTATCTTTATTCGCACCTTATTGCTCTTCTGCTCTTCACCTTACTGCTCTTCACTGTGTACTTCGCTGTGTTTTTTACAATAAACCGTTTCGCTTAATGTTGCAACTGTGCAGAGATGAAATTCAAGCAAACGGAGACAAAAGGAAAGGTTCTTATTATTACAACCAATGCAATGCTAACAATCTGCACTTACCCTTCGGCAAAGTGTTCCGTAATGATGAGCTCATCGTCGATGATGCCGTTCTGCTCCTTGAGCATTTCAATCTTCTCCCTCAGCTCTTCGTCCTCCGGCAGCGCTGGGGTGCGGGAAAGCAGCCAATAGTATTCTGTTTCCATAGAAAAAGGAGCAAACAATGAGAAACCCAGGATGTCAAATGAAGCATACAATTATTATGATTATGTCTGCCCCTGGTCAGGTCGGGCTTAGGGGAAGGTGGGGCGCCTTACCGAGCGATCGTTCCTCTCCGATCGGTTCGCAGCTCCACACAATCGAGTAGTTCTCGTAGTCCGTATCCAATATCCAGTAGTTTGATTCATCATTCGCTGCTCGATGGAAAAAGGAGGGAAATTAGAGCTTTAGTTCCGGGGAAAGGAAAAAACTCCGTCACACCACTCACGTGCACCGTAGAATGAAACGTTCAGCTTTGCCTCCAGCACTTCCGCCTCCGGGTAGCTCAGCAGTGCCAGTCCGTCCACGGCGTACAACAGCCCGTCGGTGAGCCGGACGGCCGAGTTGAACACCCGGATCGAACCGTCCTCGTACCGGCTGTACTCGGCCGTTACGCAATCCGTGTTCTGCTCGAAGCTGGCCTCGTAGTGTTCCAGATCGTACCACAGGCCGAGATACTGAGGGGCGACGTCGCGTGATGTGAATGTGTTTGATTGAAGCGATAAGGAGGAACATATCACTCCCGTTCGACACTTACCTGATCCACCTGGAAGTCCTGCACAACGGCAACATCCGTACGGCACGGTCGCTCGAAAATCGTCCCCTGTACCAGGGTGGCCAGGAAGAGGGCACCACAAACCAATTGCTTCAACATTTTCACCGATGTAACTTTAAACCGTCGTGCCAAAACTTGCTTTCAGCTAATGTGTCTTCGTATCCCATGGCCGGCGCTGGTGGCACATCTCCTTTTTATATCATTTGCATAGATAAGAATGTGTTCCCCGTCGAAAGACAAACACACAAGCCACAAATCAATGGTGCGATAAGATTCATCTCCGTTCGATTCATATGCAACCACTATGTATCATTATCACCATCATCAACGTCATGATCATTGCCCTGGATTGGAGGGTGCGTTGTGTGGTCGCGGTGCAAACAAACAAGCTGGGTAGGGGATCGTGGGGCATAATGGCCATGAGTTTGGTCTGTATCTCATGGAGTAAATCAGTGGAGTAAAGTGATTTTGAGGCAGTAATCGATACTGTTACTTCTTCTTCTTCTTTTTGGCTCAACAGCCGTTGTCGGTCAAGACCTGCCTGTACCACTTGTGGGGTTGGCTTTCAATGACTGTTTGGATTACCCCCCATAGCAGGATAGTCAGTCCTACGTATGGCGGCACGGTCTATTTGGGGCTTCAACCCATGACGGGCATGTTGTTAAGTCGTGCGAGTTGACGACTATACCATGAGACCGGCACAATCGATACTGTTACACTTCAATTAAATCTGAAATATTAAAGCGTTATATTGAGCATTATTATTATTATTGAACGTTTTTTACACGTTTTTTTTTTTATTAAAGCCTCTCGGCTATGAAAATGTAATGCTCGTCAAATCGCCGTGTTTTGCGAGCATTATTCTCACCAACTCTCTCAAATGCGTTTTTCGCCTTTCTCTATTGCTGTTTATCTTTCTCGCTCCACGTTGGATTTCGCAATATACTTGAAATGATCTAAGTAACCATGTTCAGAAAACCATAAATGTTATTTCACAGTACAATGTCTGATGATATATGTCTGATGATATATGATATGTATGTAGTAGGATGAATCTATTTAACAAAATATCAAAGAAATTAGATATAACATACAAAAAATAACTTAAAAAATTAAAAAAAAACGCGTTTGAATGCACTAAAGTCAAAAATATTTTTGAATGAAAACGTGTTTTTAAATGTTTTAATTTTAATTTTTTAATATAATAATTTCCTCATTTATTTATGAATCATACGTTGCAGTAAGACATTTTAACCGTGTAACCAATAGACGCAGTTGACCATTTCGCTTGATCAGACCGTTTTGCCCCGCATTCCCCTTACAGGTGTAGGTGTAGCATGATTGGGAACCATCCCACCCACTCGGCAGAGGGGGTGGTAAGTGTGTGGTGACAAACCGTTGTGCTGTTTGTTCGAGAATTCATTTTTGACCGAGTCATGGCTGCCAAAAACAAACCCTTTCCTCCCGTCCCCCACTCCTACCGAAACAGCCAAAAATTGAAATATCATTCAACCGGAAGCCATTAAGGCAGGGCGGTTTCGAACTCCGAACACCGACGACGAGTGGGGCGACATTCCGGCTGAAGGCTATCTCCGTGTTTTGGGTGAGGTATGATAAACGAACGTTACATAAACTTGGTCGTGTCACTCTACCCACCGTTTCGGGGTTCTTATCGATAACCCCGTACACACATGCCACCCCTCCCGCACCCCACTGGGATGGGTGAAGGTGTAGCCGGGGTACAGCCGAACCGAAATTGCATCGCGTGTCGGAACCAATTTTATGCTTCGCTGAGAGCGAAAGAAAATTTCCGACGTCTGGCCGGAACGGGTTTGATGTGTGTCGCCGGTGTGACAAACACAGTGTATCGTACAGCGGACCCAAACCCGGTGGGTTGGGTTTTCTGAGAACCCAACGTGAGAAATGAGTAAGATTCTAATCACGCCATGTTCTTCCGCTGTTTCGTTCCCGTATCTGGCTCAAGAATGGTTAGGGCGCTTATCAATCGTTGTTGTAAGATATATTGCACCGGTAGGTGGTGGTAGGGTCACTCGCTATAAAGCCTTTTGCCGGTGAGTTGACCCACCACACAGTGTACCTGGAAGCGTACAGGAGCTCCTCTCTCCAAAGCAAGCAAGCGGACGACAGACCCGTTTTCACAATGCAAACTGTTGCACTTTCGGTGGCCATCGTGTGCCTGTTGGCCGGTGCCGTGTACGGCGGGCTCATGTTCGACCGTCCCTGCCCGACCAACGTGCCTGTGAAGCAGTACTTCGAGGTGGACAGCTACCTTGGCAAGTGGTACGAGATGCAGCGCTACGAGAGCGAGTTCGAGGAGAACTTTGACTGCGTGCAGGTGCGGTACACGCTGAACGAGGACGACTCGGTGCAGGTGTCCAACTCGGCCTACAACCTGTTCAACGGATCGTCGATCAATGCGCTCGGCCGGGCGGTGCTGTCCTTCCCGGACGAGGAGGTCGTGCAGGGCAAGCTGAACGTGTCCTTCTTCGGTGCACGTAAGTTGGCGGTCGGAAGGTTGTGCTGCACTAGCACGTTGGTGTGATGTTGACGTGTATCTCTGTTTGATCTCACAGCAAATGACCTATCGAACTACTGGGTGCTGGATACTGATTATGAGACGTTTTCGGTCGTCTGGAACTGTCAACCGCGTGGCGAGGAGCAGTCGGAGGAAAGCTTCTGGGTGCTGTCGCGAACGCCAACGCTGCCCGCCGACACGGACGTGCTGTTCCGCATACACTACATCATGCGGCGGTACATTGATCGTAGTCTGGTGCGATTCACTAGCCAGCTGGACGAACGGTACGTAGAAAACGTGAACGTTACGATCTTTGGGTTTTAGATCGGTTTTTAATATAACGATCTTCTACCGACTATCTTTTAGGTGTCCTGTGTTTTAAGGATGATCTTCTCCAGTGGGATCAACAGTGGATATAAACTTACCAATTAACTGTACAATCCAAGGTCTGTTTTTGGACAATAAACCATAATCAACTACGTTTTACATTCATGTGCATGTGATACCTTGAAAGTCCCATAATCTGGCTTTTTTGTGTCATACTTTATCTTATCGACACGTTATTGAGTTTAAGGCAGAAATCCAAAGCTTATCAGCTTGTTTTAAACCAATTCTCAAAAAAAAAAAAGAGTTTCGTGAGTTTTACCGCCTTACAGTCGCTTTATTGTTTTTTTATGAGAAAATCACTCCAATTACACACTGTTAGTACCTTGTAAGAGTTTCTAGTACGATCGGGGGCATCGTTCGTCCGATTGGTTCGGCACTTCGAACTTGGACGCGTCGGCGTACTTCTTCACCAGCTCGTCCACGCGCTTCACCACGGCTTCGTCGGTCGGGAAGGTTGGGTTGCGCGAGAAGATCCAGAAACCGACTAGTAGTATATTGATAGGATAAGATGTCAGTTGTGAGTGAGAAAGATCGTTCACTTTATTCGTTTGCCTTCCTCGATACTTACGGACATTCTTGGAGGGATCGCGGAAGAACGGCTCACACGACCAAACGACGGCGAACGAGGTGTAGTCGGTGTCCAGCACCCAGTAGTTGCTACGATCGGCCTCTGTGGGTTGATTTGAGATAAAACAGTAGCAGATTTGTTATACGCTCGCCCTGTCTCGCTTCCTTCTGGTCAGCTCCACTCACTTGCTCCGAAGAACGCGACGCTCAGCTTGGCCGGATGGGTCGTATCGTCCGGGTAGGATACCACGGCCGTACCGTCCGCCACCACGCGCGTATTGTTCGCCAGGCTGAAGGCACCATTCTTCACCGAGATGCTGTTGTCGCCCGTCTTCTGATACTCGGCCACCACGCAGTCCAGATCCTTCTCGTAGAACTGCTCGTACCGCTTGATCTCGTACCAGCGGCCGGCGTAATCGTTCAGCGAAAAGCCACTCATCGCCGTCACATCCTGTGGGCAGGCCTCGTCCGTCAGCAGCCCGGCAACACAGGCCACTAGTCCCGCTAGCAGCAGTACCGTCGGTAATGCACTCATACTGATTGTGCGGAGTTGGTTGTTTTGCTTTCCCGGAGAACCTTTCGCGCTGCGATCAACAGCAAGACTGACCGGGCGATCGTGTGCTGGCTGTGCAAGAAATGACCCTTAACGCTTCGCTGCTCACTGGAGCTCTATCATGCCGGACGGTTGTGACTGTATTTATTTGTATTTTTGGTAATGGTGAGAATGGGAAGAGAACATGAGGAGGAAGGAGGAGCTGATCAGTAAATAGAAGCATTGACCGTCGGACGGACGACCGTTCTGTGGTAGCTTCGAGAGAACGATCGTTTCTGAGTCGCGATAACCTCAGCACACCTCAGCACACCTCAGCACCTCAGTCTCTTCGTGGCACCCCAGGGCGCAAAAGAAACACAAAGCTGTTGTCCATGTACAAAGAAGACGATCATGTTGGGTGCGATCGTGAGAAACGACTAGAACAACGTATGACAGGTGTGCTAAAACGAATCGGATGAGAAGATTGTTTTCGATCGGCAAACAGCTCCCCCCCCCTCGAAAACAAAATAGAAACCATCTAATCATAAACACGATCGTATCAGCAGACGAGAGGGCAGACAGGTCAGCAACCGGTTTGATGGCACTTTTTTGGATAGGATTAGTGCGATGTACACAACCACTTGTCGTTTCCGCGCGCGTTTGTTTTGTGTGAATTGATCGCTCTTATCGCCCTTTGCATACTTTCGCGTAAGTGAGTTTGCCAATTGAGTGCGGTATTATGCCGGGTTGCCTGCTGTCTTGCTGTCTCTCGGCCTAATCGCGCATTTCGTGACCGCTGGCTGGGGGTGAGCATGGGAAAAAGGTTGGGCTGATGCGATTATGCAATGTATGTGTAGGTGAGGAAGCAGAGCAGCCGTTTTGAGGCGTTCGTGTGGCAAGGACGACTCCCATTAACCTTGGCAGCATCTGATCAACTCGCCACGGAACTGGGTGAGACTTATTCCGAACTGAACGGTGATTGATGGAGAAACTATTGGAAATTTTTTGAAGTAGCTTTCAGTGATTTTGTGCAAACACATGTTTTCGTATTTCATCATTGTCATTCTCATTGTCATATTAATTCTTCCTATTCAACAATTCGGCATAAACAATTATGATTTCTTAATTCAACGCTAGCTTATATCCAGTTCTTTACTAGTTCCCGAACAGTTTCTTGATTGAAAATGTGTTTGCAATCTGTTCCAAGACTGGTTCTGTATGAATTACTGGACCCAGCTTGGCTCTCTGTATCTGTTGCTGAACTCAGAATGGTTCGTTATCAGTTTCGTGAGTTCGTATAGATGTGAGGATTTACATTTACGGCTAGAGTATATTTCTGATCAATTTCTGGAACGGTACACAGCTTCTGTAACTGATCCTAGACTGTAAGAGGTGCATCAAAATCCTCATATCAGTTCTATTTATAGTCTTTATCAGCTCTTCTTGTTCTTCTTCTTCTTTTTTGGCAAAACAACTGTTGTCGGCACGGTCTATTCGGGGCTTGATCCCACGACGGACATGTTGGTAAATCGTACGAGTTGACGACTGTACCAGACCGCCCTGATCTTTGCCAGCTGCACATTAGGTCCTATGAAACTTTTTAGGCTTCGATAGGTTTATCTCTCTCTCTTTCTTTCTCCTTTCATTACCAGATCCAGCCAACAAACTTGCAGTGCTCCTCTGGAGCTGGAAGTCGCTGTCATTGTCCATCACTATCATAACAGGCACCAACCATTGTATTCCGCCGGCTTTCGCCACCGTCAGTAGGCCGTATAACTTAGCTTATAGCTTACAGGATGCTTATAGCATAGGATAGGATGATTAACTTATAGCATGCCCATCGTTCATCCTTCGCCTCCACACATCATGCCTGAACACACCGCCAAAGATGGTCCGGTGGATGCGTTGCTCAAATACGCCCAGAGTGTTTGCTTTCACCTTGCTTGCATAGCCCAAAGGCTCGGGTCCATACAGGATCACCAAGTCACTGTGCGGCATATGTTACATTTCGAGCAATCTTGAAGTCTTTTGGATCTCAGCAGTAGCTGAAGACCTTGGTGCAAGAGGCCTTAGACCTTAGACCTTAGGGACAATAGGCTAGAGTTGCTTAATCTTTAATCAACATATTATTAAAATCACATAAAATCACAGTTAAAAGCACTTCCCAATGCTTCGAAAATTAGCCCCCGATTAAAACTCATGCTTTAAATTTTACTTCATCTAAAGATTACATTTTATTGTCTTCCGGCATTAAAACATGGGATTCTTATTCATGGAATAAATTCTGTTGTTTTTGCTCAACCATCCAAATGCCCTTCTTACTGTGTTGGGCACTGCGGGTAAGCGGTAACTTCGGGATCGATCGTGCAGCAGCTGTGTAACAAGATAGAGAGCGAAGGTAGTGCATAAGACAACTGGTGGTTGCTGATATACAGTGGTGCTGAGCGCTTGGCAAGATTACTTACAAGTCCAAGTTCTGGACGGTCGGACGAAGGTCATCCTCGCTCAGGTACAGGTCGACGTAGCGCTGAACCTCGGCCTCAGCCTGCGGCGTCAGCGTGGGCGTGCGGGACAGGATCCAGGCACTTTCGGCACGCAGCGTCGTGCCCACTCCGAAGCAGCCCCACACGACGGCGTAGCTGTCGTAGTCCGTACCCAGCACCCAGTAGTTGGCGGAGATGTCGGTGGCAGCTGGAGTAGAGTTTGGGATTGGGTGCGATCGAAAGCGAAGAATTAATATCTACCGTAGCTCTTAAGGGAGTTCTGTAACTACCCCGATGGTGTACTTACTCGCATCGAAGGTAACGTTCAGCTTGGCCTCCAGCGGCGACTCATCGGGGAAGGCAACCACGGCACGGCCCACATCGGACTGGCGGACCTGACCGGGCGGCACCAGCATCGAGTTGAAGACGCGCACGCTGCCATCGTCGTTCAGCGAGTACTCGGCGGTAACGCACTCACCACCACGCTGGAACACCTGCTCGTAGCGGCGAATCTCGTACCACAGGCCAAGGTAGCGCGGCACATCGAAGTTCACGTGCACCGGAAAGTTCTGGCAGATGCCGGGCGAGACGAGCTGGCCGCTGGTCAGTCCGACCAGGCCGAGCACGAACGCTGCTGCGAGCAGTTGGATGGAGTTCATTGTGGCTGTATGGAGGTGGTCGTCTTCTCTGCTACGGTAAGGTACGGTAGTTTGTGATACTTGCCTTCCTCCAGTACAGCACTTTTATACGAACTTCCGCACAACTTGGTTATCGCATGGGTCCTCACAGTTCCCACCCTCCAAAAAAACCAAAAACATTTGGGTCCACTCGACTACCGGCCCAGGTTACTCGATCTTGATAAAACAGGGCGTCCTATCGTAAATCTGCAATTAGAAAAGCAAGATAAGAAACACGCGTTGCAGTTCGCGCCAGTCGCGGCAGTTTAGATAGTGAGCTTCCAATCGATTTCGGATTGCTGTTTTTGCGGTCAGCTATCTGATGTGCGGGAGAATCCTTCTAGAAAGTTCTGCATGTCGTACCACGGCCACCTACCTATATCGGTTGTTGTAAATCAGATTTTCCGGTATCGGAGAAACTGCCGGCGTTTTGGGGCCGTCATGTGTGTGTTGTCTTCTTACCTGGCCCGCCAGTGGCAGCAGTAGTTGCTCACTGTTTATGCGTCTAGTGTGGTGCGTACGTATGGTATGGGACTTTCAGAATGTCTGCTGTTATTGTTGCTATCATAACCTTTGGATCAGGTTCCTATCAGAGCGTGTGCAGGCAATAAACACCAGTCACCTTTGGGGATGGTGGTGCATTGGGTCGGGGGAATTTCGTTGCTTTGCGAAATCGATTTCTGATCATGGGCACGTGCTTAACCTAGTTCGATGCGATTTATTGTTACCGGCGATGGAATTGCGACTGAGAATTTCGGAGGTTCAATCACCTGCAAATGGAGGCGGCATGCATGGTCAGCCAAAGTGCAGTTTGTTAGACAATGAGCAATCCCCTCGATTTGATATCAATATCGTCGGATTTTGCATTTGACGCCGGGTTTAAGGCATTGTAAAAAGTATCTACCCAGGTGTGGCTTTTGATCAGAGTTATGGGAAAAGCCTAACAGGCTTTCTTGCTCTATAACAGGCGCTTTTACCGCTATAACTGCTACCGCTATAACTGTGGGTGTTCTCACTGTTGAGGGTTTAGCTTATTCGTTTGCATGGTTTTACGATTATTGTTCTGGAATGTATGAGTAATTGGTGCTGTGATATACTGTTATCTTCGCCGCAAATGATTGCTATTTCCTTTGCATCCCAATGCAGCTGGCAGGAACTGATAAACTTGCATTGGACAGGAAACCTTATCTAGCATAATTGAACGACAAGTTGTAAAGCTGTATGCACATGCGCAAAATTGTGCGATCTGAATGATTAAATTATGGTGCTTTTTGTGTTTCGCTATTCTGAAAAAAAGGTTATTCGAAGATACCATGAGCAATAGTGAATCATTTCACGTCGAGGATTATGAATAATGGTAATTGATGCGGAAATTGTGCAAGATCAACTGGTTGCACTTGAAATAGATGATGTGTATAGCAACGTGTAGATCAACGTTGTATTGTACTTTAAGTTTTGCCGACTATGGCATATTTTCAAACAGAAATTGAATCGTTTCGCCCAAATGCGGATGCCAAACAAATGGTCTGTAGAACTCGAATTTACACAAACTAGTTAAATAGCTCTCAACCTCGCGCTAGAGAGGCCTATCCGCGACTCGAGGGTGGAGACTACGGGAACCATTTTCTATAAGTCAACCCAGATCCTGGCATACGCTAATGATATAAAAATCATTGGTCTGCGGCTCTCCTATGTAGCAGAAGCCTACCAAGGGATCGAGCAGGCGGCAGAGAACCTCGGATGGCAGATAAACGAGGCAAAGACCAAACTGATGGTGGCAACATCAGCGGACCTACCAATAAATAGTCCAAACCTACGTAGGCGTGACGTACAGATAGGTGAACGCACTTTTGAAGTCGTCCCAGAATTCACCTATCTTGGGTCAAGGGTCAGCAGCTACAATAGCATGGTAGCTGAGTTGCGCGCAAGGATGCTGGTTGCCAACCGGTCATTTTACAGCCTGAAAAATCAGTTCACCTCAAAGAACCTGTCGCGATGAACGAAGCTGGGACTATATAGTGCCTATATAGTACCGGTACTCACATACGCCTCTGAGACATGGACACTGTCGAAATCTGACGAAACCTTCTTAGCCGCGTTCGAGAGGAAGATGCTCAGAAGGATACTTGGCCCCGTTTGTGTGGAAGGAAAATGGAGGAGCCGTTATAATGACGAGCTATACGAGATATACGGCGACCTCACTGTCGTGCAGCGTATCAAGCTCGCCAGGTCCCGGTGAGCTGGTCATGTTGTACGCATGGAAACGGACGACCCAGCCCGTAAAGTCTTTTTAGGCCGTCCACAAGGACAGAGGAAGCGTGGTAGGCTCAAACTGAGGTGGCGTGGAGGCGTTCGCCATTACGGCCGGGATAACGGACTGTGCGAGACCGTGAGCGGCATCGGACACTCATAAGGCAGGCCAAGGCCGCAGAGTATAGCTCTGGGTCAGAGACTTATCCTCGATCCATACCGATCCTTAACTTATACCGAACTCATACCAGATAACAGATACTGAGGCCTTACGGGTTGTGTAATGAACCCATCTTGTATATCGCACCAGCTGCTGTAACCGTGCGCCTAGACATACCGAGACAATTTCAAGACCGGAAAGGTGTGAAAAATTAGCCAAAATAAACAGGGTGAAATACTTCACGCCTAAATGTATGTACCCAACTGTCATTCTGTATGACATTCCTGCCCTGACATTCCTTAAAATGCAAAATTGTTCACAAGACGGGAAACTATTTCTTGTCGAATTTCTTCTCATTGAATATCATCGATTTTGGTTTCATGCTTCACGGCGCGACGTTATTTGGCGTTATATTTGGGTGCATGGATGTATGCGTGAATGTAGTGCGCTTCTTCTTAGTGCTTCTACCCTTGCTTGTATCCAATACAGCCTCTTGAACCATGTTTGTGTATCAAAGTAGAGCACACTTTGAGGCCTAAAGTTTTGCCGATTCTCGTTTAGCATGTTTGGGATGTTCCTTGGGAAAACTTCCTAGGGCCATACAAGAATTTGCATTACTAAGTTCGAATGCAGCGATTTTTTTAAAAACACTAAATACTTATTGCAAATAATTATTTTAGGTACTCAATTTGCTCAAATTTCTAATTTTCATATAAATGTACATTTATTTTTCATACATTTGAAAACATACTGTTTCGAAAATTTAAATTTTAAAGTAAAATAATGTGGTCAAATGAGCTACCGCGCACCGGCTAGTGTTACACGCATTACGCCTAAAGGTATGCAACACAAGCAGGGCGCAGCAGGTGGTTTGCTTGTGTTTAACGATTTTTCGGCGAACAAGAGTTAATAAAACGAAAACGATTAGCACAAATCATTAGGCCAGTGTAGGGTAAAACCTACATTCACTACGCAAACAACGCGTAGTGCGATAAACTAGCACCAATAATATTTATCATCAACATGCACAGAAAGGTGCAACTGAAATCACACTGCGCGATCAATATAAAACATTATTGATGCGTGTTTGTGTGTGTGTGCGTGAATCCTTTTTCCTTGAATCAGTAACTGTGACCCTTTTTTCATCCCTCAACACCCGCAGCCCTTCCACGAGCTGCTGCATCCTCATTAATTGTCCGGCATCCATCGTTTTTATTGAATTGATAATACCACCACCACCACCATCCATCCTCCTGTACTGCTATCTCACCCTTTCACAAGCCTATTAATTCCTTCCACCTCACCTAGCACACTGGCACTGGTTTTCCTTTTCGGCGGAATTTTGGCAACTCGCCTCCGCAGCACCTCCTGCCGCTAAATGGAAGTTAAATCGGATCAATATTAATGGGGCGCCCACTTACCCTCATGTGCTCTGTGTACTCTCTTTGTTCCTGCAGGAGGCTTACGTACGCTGCTGTGCATGGTGCGCGTACCCGGTTGCCCTGGGTAACCCACTCAATATTTTCCGAGCTACCCTGTTTGTCCTCTGCACTTTGCCCGAAACGTTAATGTACAACGAAATCGATTTAATTATTTATTGTCTTTCGTTTTGTGGGGATTTTGTTCGACTTTATTTTTACTTTTCTTTTGCATGCTTTCACTGGTTTTTTTGGTTTGTATGGTGTGTGGATGAAAAGTTTTCACAGTAGTGTGAAATGCAGCTGTTGCATATTTTTGTTAGATTTAAATACTTTCGAACACGCTTTGAGTGAAGCTTTGTAACTATAGCTTTCCCATAAAACTTTTTTCAATAACGAAATATTAAATAATATTAAGAATTTGTTTGCTCGTCATGCCGGAAAATGCTTACTCACATGGAAAATAATATTATAATGGGTACCATGAGTGTGGACTGTGCAATTGTTCATGTTTCATTATAATGAGCTTTCGTTCTTTATGTTTCGTTGGAACAAAACAAAGAAAAACTACATCATTTAAAAGCCGGTTATGGAAACGAACGGTCTTGTTGATATAGTTACAAAAACTACAAATACAATGCTACATTTCTTTCATGTTGATGAATAATTAAAAGAAAATAAATACACACAAACGAGCTATTCGTTTTATGTTATTTCATTTGCATTTTATCAATTTTATTAATTGTTTTCCACTAGAGTTTGTTCGTTTGTTCGTTTGTTGTTTGTTTCTGTTTTTTCTACACTGATAGGGTTTTTGTTTGTTTTTCACGACCGTTTTTTTTTACTTACTTTACTTTACTTTTTCGCTTTATGCTTTTTTCCATTGTAAGATGTCTTTGTTAGTTTTTTTTTCTTTTAATGGGAGGAGTTTGTTTGGTTTTCAGGGGGAAAAAAACAGATCGATGATAGAAAGAGAGGGACGCGAGCGAAAAGATTGATAGGGCTGGCTTGTAGTAGTTGTGGGTAGTGGTTTTTGTTGTGGTATTTTGTTTGCGATTAGCGAGCCTCTCTTCTTTAGAGAGTTTGCAATATTTGAAGAAAACTATCGCCCTTCTCCGAATGATTAGCGTTCGATTGTTTCACTTTTGCTTTATGGTTTTTTTGTTTCACTTTTACACCTCACTATGTACACGTAATCGACCTGCTGTTCCTTTATGCTTATCTTTCAATCGTTTATTTTCTCTCTTTCTCTCTCTGTTTCAGTTCATTTGGTTTTGATATAATTCCTACCTCTCTCTCTCACTCTCTCTCTCTCTCTCTCTCTCTCTCTCTCTTTTTTTTTCTTTATGTCTTTCGCTCTATGTTGTTTTGTTACGTTATTACCTCTTTTTGTTTGGCATTAGGATTGCTTTCGAATCAGGAAACTCTTCGTTTTTCTCGTGTTTTGTTTTCTTCCTTCCCCTGTTTAACTTCCCTTTTGCTACATGCTAAAATGATATGGTAATCTTTCTCTTTGCTTGTGTGTTGCACAGTTCTTTTCCACCGTTGTTGAATTTCCACTACTTTACCAGTTTCAGTTTTACCCACTCTGCTCACCGGCTTCTTCTACACACATATGTTGTATTCCCTGTGTTGTCTTGCTGTGAGTGGTTTGCTGTCAGTAATTTCATGTACACATTCTATTTAACCATATTGTGTTTGCTTCATCTGTTCGCTTGCTAGGTTGTAGTGATTTTTGTTCACTGTTTCGCAAAACACTCAATCACGACGATTTCGTGACAACACTACACGGTGTAATTTCTACTGAGGGAAGAACAGGGGGAAGGGAGAGCTAAGGTCGGAGAGGAAAGAAAGGTCGTTTCCTTTAGTCTTGTTATGTTTTTTTTCACTTACTATGCTTTCGCTAATTCCTTCCTGCTCATCTTAGTGGTAGAGGGAAGTGTGTGACGATAGGAACAGGTACAGAGAGTTGGTTGATTAAAAAAAAAAAACAGTTAGGAGGTTCCTGGTTCTCGAAAGAAAAAAAAACTCTTCTTCAGGGAATGGAAAGCAGAACTAAACAAAAAGAACAAAGGAAAAAAAAACAATAAAAAGTGAAAAACTTGAACGAAAACAATACAAATATTTCCATTACCGATTGAAAAGGAAACAAGCGCAAGAGAAACAAAGAATTTCCAAATCGGTCCAATCGAACAGAGCGAACAATTAAACAAAATACACACATACACAGAAACGGTTGCAGGAGTTTGCTTTTGTCTTCATTCATTCAGTGTTTAGCTTGTATTCTTGTTGACTTTTGTTTTTATTTTTTATTTCATTATTACGTTCTAGCCGCACTGTACAAGAGTATTTACACAGGGTTTTATTCTATCATAGTTTCATTATGTGTCGGCGCCATTTTACAATTTACCCGCGATCCCGCGTCGCAGTTGTAGGGTAGAGTTGTCCATTTCTGCGTTTCTTCTTACTTTCCACTCAAATTCTGCATAGTTAAAAAAAAAACACACAAAATCCATTTTAAAATCCACACATTGAACTGAAAATGTTGGGATACAGGCAAGCATCTCCAGAAAATGGTTAAAAGGCGTGGCTTAAAACACAAAACCCGTCATCAAGTACGCCATCATCATCATGCTGGCAGCAATTAGAAAGAGGTGTACGTGTAAACAAAAAAAAAAACAACCCAATGCATCATTATTTCGCTGTGACCATCTCCATTCAAGGAGGAGCTTCTTTGTCACGCAACCAACACAGCGGCTGCAAATTGGAATTGCGCAGTGAAAACAGGGGGGTAACTACTTGACAAAACGCAAGCGATGGGGTTTCCATCAGTCCTAAACACCAGATGGAAACAAATACAAAAAATAAAGTCCAAGTCCAACCACGTAATCCAACGTAATGATGATACAGAAATGTAGTGTAGCACACGAGTACCAGCACGAAAAAAAAACAGAAATGCAAGCGAATGTACGATCATCATCGCAGTGTAAGCGCCTGAAAGTATGCAACCCGCAAAGCAAAGCTGCTTTTAACAGAAAAAAATGCTAAAATTGCATAAAAAACACACGCTTAAGTGAGAAGAAACAGACGCAGCATGGAGCAGCAGATCGATCCCGCTTCCGATCGGTAAGGATCTATCGGCCCACAACAACAACAACGGACGCGGGGGAGGGGGAAGGAGGGGACAACCACCCTGGGGCACCGGGCGCCATTTTGCGTAATTACGTACAAATTACAACCACAAGAGTAAACTCACCGAAACCGAACACCGAATGTTCTGCCTAATTCTCTGCCCTACTGCCCCCGTGCTTTACAATCTGATCTGATCTGACCATGTGATCGTCAGACATTAAAAACGCGAAACAAAATGTTCTCAATACACGTGGGAATTGCTTTACATTCCCACGCTGGCTGCCGCGTTTTCTAAGACTAGGAGGGTTTTGTCTGAAAAGGGAGGGAAGGAGGGAGTGTGTAGTAAGACGTATATGTACATGACACGTGGTGTATGTGCAGCAACAACCACACAAACAAAAACTCCTTCCTTTCCCTAGTCACTTCGCTGCTGCTGCTACTACTACTGCTACTAAATGCTGCCTTTTATCTTCTCGCCATCGGCCTGCTTTTTCTCTCTCTCTCTCAGTTAGGATACGTGGACTGTGCTCTCTCTCTCTTTCTCACACAAAAAGTGGGGTTCACTTGTGTGCGCGGTGTGAGCGTCTAATGCGAGCGAGGACATTTGTGTGTGTGTGTGTGTTTCTTCTGTTTATAAGATACGATTATGTGTAAGAAAAGCTCTCATTTTGACTGCCATTTTTAAGTACCTACCGCACACACATACACGTCCGCACTCACTCACA
The DNA here is from genome assembly GCF_016920715.1 of Anopheles arabiensis. Classification (NCBI taxonomy): domain Eukaryota; kingdom Metazoa; phylum Arthropoda; class Insecta; order Diptera; family Culicidae; genus Anopheles; species Anopheles arabiensis. The sequence goes on from NC_053517.1 coordinate 21,781,261, forward strand.
CAAACGACACTCACGCACATAAGTATTTCCCGTATCTGTACACAATTATTGCATCCTGCTCTGGAAGGAGCATAAATTACAAATATCTAGTAACTTTGACAGGACAGCATCCGGACATCGGGTCTTCCTCACACTATTCCAGGTTGTCTTCTTTTCCCGGGCTCCCATGCACACTCTGTCTCTCTCTCTCTCTCTCTGAACAGGCCGGGCAGAGCCTGTTTGCTCATTGAAAACTGTACACAAACGAAGCGTCTATCACTCACTAACCTCTCCTTCTTTACAAGCTATTAATTCTTCTCCTGACTACTACTGCTACTGCTACAACTACCACTACTACTACCACTACAAAACACCGTCCAATAAAGAGGGCGGCATTAAGAGAGATTGATACTAAAATTAAAATCACATTCTTGGTTTTTTTCTTCTTGTCCTTTTCTGTCTACTACTGCTCTAGCAACACATCCGCTTCGACCACCCCCTCCATCGGTTCTACTCAGACACTCAGAACCAACGCCTCTGCCTCTGTTTCTATTTGTGTGTGCATGTGTACAGGCGCTCCCCGCCGTGTTTTAGCCAAGTTTGACTTGTCCGCACACCTCAGAGCAGTATCTTGCCGTATACAATACTGGATATGAACGGTCGTCCGGGTAATACGGTAGCTTTCTCTCAAGAATCGACCACCATCGTTGATTGCGGTGGCTGCTGCTGCTGCTCGGTTGCTGTCGCCGCTACCTTCGGGTTGGCGACGGTGCCGGTCCCCGACTGTCCGCCAGCCGGCCGCCGATGGCTCCAACCGGCCACACTCCGGTTGGACGTTTGCGTGTGCTGACTGTAGCCCGAGTCCGACCCGAAGCTGGAATCGCGCGAGTAGATCGAATGACCACCGTTGGTACCGGCCGGATGCGATGAAGGTGGTACTCCCGCTACACTTCCACCAACACCACCACCGCCACCACCATTCCGGAAGGTGGTAAACTGGGGCAGAATGTAGGGATGGTGGTAGGCAACGCCGCCGCCGGTACTGCCGGTGCCGGTGCTGCCGCTGCCCCCGCTCCGATCGCTGTACGTGTGCGACAGGCACCCATCGTAGATGAGGCCCTCGTGGAAGACGGGCTCGTGGTAGATGTACTGCGACGGGTCCTGCGACGGTGCCGATATCACGGCCAGCGGTTGCTGCTGTTGGCTCCCGCTGTTACCATTTCGGCCGTGCCGGCGTGGATTCGTTCGCGAACGGCCACTGCCATACCCACCGATCGGTGCGCCTACAGTAGTTCCCGGCGTCCGGTGCCCATTGCGGAAGATGGTGGAGACGCCGCCGGCCGACGCGGACAGCTGCGCGTTGATGCGATTCCGCCGCTCGACCGGATCGAGCGGTTCTGACGCTGGCCCGCCACCATCGTCGTCGATCGTGCTGTAGTAGTTTGACCGATGGTTGTGCTGATTGCCGAGCGAGTTGTTATTGACACTGTTCAGGTGATGATGGTGCGGATGATGGTGCAGCGGCTGGTGATGATGGTGACCCCCGGTCCCCGTCGTCGTCGTGAGCGTATGGGCGTAGGCGGGCGGCGGTAACGTCATCATGCCCCGATCGTCGTACATTGGCGGCAGTACGACCGGCTCCCCGAGCGGTCCCCCGTCCAGCGAGCAGCTGTTGAATGCCGGCGCCGCCTGCCTCCGTCCGGAGCTGCCCAGCGTCGCCGCCGGATGATGCTTGCGCGACCGGAACAATCCCAACACACCACCAACACCATTGCAGTGCGTGGTGCCACCGGTTCCGTTGGGCAGGCTGGAACTGCCGCTGCTGTTACTATTATTGTTATTATTATTATTGTTGCTGTTGTTGTTGTTCCCACAATCCGTGCTGGAGTTGGAGTTGCGGTTGCTGTTGCTCGCGCTGCTGCTGCCGCTGCTGTTGCCACCACCGCTGCTTCCATTATTGTTATTGTTGTTGTTGCTATTGCCAGCTCCGTTGAGGCCGCCGGCGGACGAAGACGGTGGCACTGCCGCCGTTCCGCCCCGGTGGTGGTGGTGGTGGTGGGGGTGTGCCAGCGGATGTGTATTGTCATTCCCGGACGAGGACGAGGACGACAGGAGCGAGTTGCGCTCGGTGCGGTTCCGCTCCAGGTAGGCGGACGATGGGCCCGAACCCGCCGCCGTTGCTGGTGCTGGTGGTCCACCAACACTCCCCTCTACACCCGCAGCACAACACCCGCCAACGCCGCCGCCGTCCGTAACGGGCATGGTCGAGGCGGAAGCGGTCGTGACCGCACTGTTGCTGCTGCCGCCCCCGTTGCTCCGGTCGTGGTAGATGGTAGCGACCGTGGTGCCACCGTCCGACGGCGACTTGTGGAAGGACCGGTCGCCCGGCAAGCTGAGCTCGTCCTCGGCAAAGTCGTCGTCCGACTGGATCGGCGGCTCCGAGTCCGTGTCCCGGCCCGGCCCATGCTCCAGCTCCTCGTACACGTTATCGTGCGACCGGTACGGATCGGGGCCGGGCGACGAGCAGATGAACAATGGTGGCGACCGTGGCATCGGATATCCGCTCGGATAGTGGATCTGCTTCGCGTGCAGCTGTCAAGGGAGAGAGAGAAAGAGAGAGACAAGAATTAATGCTAAGTAATGTGCTTAAAAAACACACAAATTGAGATTGAAAGAAAAATGAAGAGGTCCGCTCAAGATGCGCAGCGCACTCACACGCGTTTCACACTTCCAAACAAAAGCGAACCACCTCTCCTCACAGGCACTCATTGTTGTTGCTGCTGCACCGCGATAAAATCACACAAGAATCCTTACAATCACACAAACCCTTCTTCCCCTGGGTTGGGCTCTGCTGTCGAACGCAGACGATGTGTGTGTGTGTGTGTGTGTGCAGAGGGCCCTTCAGAGGGCATGAAATGGTTCACACTTAGCGGGGCCCTGTGCATTTTCACACGCACACACAATGGTGGTTTTAAGAGTGTTCCATTTGCGGGTTTCTTTTTTCGATTTCATATGGTACAAAAAAGCCGAATTGTTATCCGATGCGGAATGCGTTTGTCCGGTGGTATGGCAAAGTGCTTGACAAACTTGTTCGTTGCTTCGCCTGCTTAATGGTGTATCAATTCAGTTTTCCCCCTTCCACATACACACACACACACACACACACACACACACACACACACACACACACACACACACCATATTATTGTGAAGTGCATTGTTACTGAAGCAAACGTTACTGCGATCGTTCGCAGTGTGTGCCAGCCAGCGCCAACTAAGAAAGATAATCGTTTGCAGAGTGAAATCGATTGGAGCCGCGCGTACGGTGTGTGACATTCCAACCACACACACACACACACACACACACACTAACCCTTTTGGGGACAGTTTCTAATGTTTGTTAACCCAAAACAGGACGAAAAGTCAACGCTGGAAAAGCTGGGCATTTTGGGTAAATATTCCCCACGGGGTTCGGGAGGATTTTTTTGAGCGTGGAAAAGGATTGCACATGACACACCACGAAGGTCCGCAGCGCATTTTCCCAGCGCCATTCCATTGTGCACTGGCTGTCGTCGTCGTCGTCGTTCGAAGTGGACACGAGGCTCAAACAGCTCGAGAGCGAGCGAAGAAAGTGTAACTGAATTTACCGTCCATTCTGAAGCCCGTGCCACAAAACACACAAGGGTGGATTTTGCAGCAGCCGCTCCACACTTCCGGTCCTTCTCGCTGGGGTAAGTGTTTGCCAGAATATGGTCCTGTGTGTGTGTGTTGCAGGCAGGATCTAGGTTTTTTTTTGCCTTAACAGTTAGAATAATGGCAACCATTCTCGCTCGAACGCTCTCTATCTTTCCTGCTTTATATTTCCCAAGATACCACACATGCACACACACACACACTTGGCTTGAGGGGGGGTTTGTGTGGCAGTGACGTTTGCAAAGTGTCTTACACAAAAGGAGAGAGGGACAGTCGTGAGCTGGCAGGACCTTTGCTGGCTACCAGGAAGGAGGGGCACACACAATTGTAAACTCGTCACGTTTGCTCTTGTGTTGTGTGTTGCGCCTTGCTTCCCCTCATGCTTGTTTGCTTATGCATGCACTTGTGTTTCCCTACTGCTACTGCTACTGCTGTAGTGGTGATTGGGAAACTATTCTTAAAAATCCACCAAACCGTGATGTATCTATCCGTCCCGTACGTTTCCTTTTCCCCGGTGTGCAGAGTGGTGTGCTCACGATTCTGGCATTACATTTGCAATTTACGTACACGTATGTGCACAAGAAGCACTGCAGCAGCAGAAGAAAGCAGTACAGGGGTTCGCATCATATTTGTGGGACACTTCCTTGACTCTTTCCTATTGGAAGTGAACTTTATACGATGGAAATTGGACTCTATGGCACCTTTATAGGACAGGCGCCTCGGAAATTCATATTGGGATTTGCCCACAAGGGTGCTATAGAGTCAAATTCCCATTCAGTTCATCAATAGAGTGTCTCACACCTATGAGAACGCCTAGAAAACCCTGTAAAGGACAGTTTGATGGCAGAAAAACACCCCTTAGAAAACGAATAGAAATGCAGAAATGGTACATCTCTATATATTTTTATGCACCTTTTTCCACTCCGCTGCTCTTTGGCGTACTATCGGCGCGTGTGTTTGCTAGAAAATGGCATACAGCAAAAGTGTAAAGTGTATGTGCCACACCTCGGTACAGCTAAAGTGTATGTACATATTAAGAAGGATCTGCTGCTGCTGCTGCTACACAAATGGCCGCACGTTGCTCGTACTGCTCGCTCGGTGGAATGGAATGAATGGGCAGGTTGATTGTTCGCACCCCATTTCCGGATATCATTATGCGCCGTAAACGAACACACGATGCCACTGATTTCGCTATGTCCCAAAGGGATAGAAAAAAAGCAGTAATCCCTCCCGTGCGCATTATTGTTGAGACCCCCGTGAGTCTCTCCATCAACAACCAAAAAAAGGGTCGAGCACGTTTTGTTCTGTTTTGTTTTTGGAAGACGAGCCAAAGATAGTGGCATTGAATCGCGGAGCGTTTGGAAAGCATTATGATAAGTGTATCTCTACACGGTACACCAACAACAACAGCGGTACTTGGCACTCGAGAGGCACTCTTCACGCCAAAAGAATGGAAATGATTACAATAAGAAAAAAAAGGAGGAAGGCATACGCGCGTAGCAGGCAAAACATGATCATCCACGATCAGCTAACACACATCACACGTGTGTCTCTTCAGTGCGAAGACACCACCAGACTGTGTTGTGTATGTTTGGACAGCAAACAAACAGGCGTATCGGACATTACCACTGTACAAATAATAATAATAGGGAAGCGAGCGCGGTCGCTGTTCGAGGCGCGTCTGTTGTGTTGTAATGTTTTCTACATCTCTTCAGCGAAATGTTGAGAAGAGTGGTGCGTGCGTGTTAGCTTGAAGCTAGATTTGCAGCAATCGCTTGCGCCGTTAAGCAGATGGCCATTTTAGGTGGCCAACGAATACACACTCTATCCTCTATCCGCCTCAGCGCCACCGTCGACCACAAGCAGGAGCGTCAAGGGGCACATGCTGTCCCAAACGTTGTGTGTGGTCCCTTTTGCTGTGTGTGGACGAAGAATCGGAGGGGAGGGACGCAACACGTAATAATGCCACCCAAATAGCTCGGACGCGCGCGCTCGCCCCCGGGAAAGCTTGTCCCTTGTTCGAATGCTGCGGTCGGTGCGTGAGTCCGAAGGAGAGGTCGAATTCTTACCGCTGAAGAGGAATCGCCGAGCCGAGCGCGGTCGTTCATCATAAGAGGCAGTAGTGAAAGGGGTGAAAGGGAGGGGCTCTCACTAGAAAAAAAAGAAAAGAACAAGAAAGATACAAGAAAACACACACACACACACCAAACGGCCGAGGTGTTGTGTTGTGGTTGCTGCTTATGTTGCGCGCCTGCTTTGTTGATATTAAATGCGCCTCCTCCTCCTCCTCCTCCTCCTCGCTGAGAGTGCAGGGGGTGTTGTTTTGCAGATAGGTAGGGACAGCTCCCTGACAAGATTTCATCTTTCTCCCACCGATCATCACACAACGGGAAAGGAGCAACATCCTCGCCAGCGCTCGCACACCACACACCATATTGCTTTACGGTCTAACGCGTACGAGCGAAAACAAAAAAAAAAAGCTGTGCGTCGATCAGTGGCCAGTGACCGCAAGGAAAGCTGCGCCGGATCGAGGTTAAGGTTTCGGATGAAACTAAATATTGTCCGCCTGAACCGAGTGGACAGGGTAGTGGTGTGGGGGCGTGTGAACGGTGTTCCACCGGTGCAGAGAGATAGAGAGAAGGCAAGGGCTGTGTGCTGTGTGTCTATCAAAGTGATATCGCTCTGGGCGGTTCGTTGTTGTGCCGCTGAAAATATGCAACCTGATGTGCGAAGACGTTGAAAGGTTTCACACACCGCGGCAGAACCCGCTTCGTTTTATTTTATTTTTTTTGTGCTGAAAAAAAACAAAACTCCCCAAAACTAAAGTGATTGTAGACGGAGTGGCTGTGAGTGAAAACAAGCCATTGTCTGAAGGACCTACTGAAACGAAACGCGGGAGTGTGCCGTTAACCTTAAAGAAGCTCATCTGCTCCTACGATTGGAAAACAAAATCCAATTAGATTTTATGATGCTCTTTTGCGCTCCATAAGCGTGTTCGACGGGGACGGAAAGAAGAGAAAAAGGCCATTTTGGTATGGTTATCAATTTTTAGCTAATTTTTACCGCCTGTCTAGGAGCTCCACAAAACGGCCAACCAGCTGGCTTGATAGAAAACACACACACACACACGTCTATCGCTAGCCGTACCTTTGCGGTGTTAAACCTCTTCTTCTTCCCATCATTCGCATCCACAATTTCTAATCGGAATAATTAGGAGTGATAAGCGTTTGAGTCGGATCCTTCGTCTTGGCGGCGGCATCACCGGCAATCACCCTTTGTAGAAAAATTCCATCCATCCAACATATTTCGAGGCGTATACAGTTGTTAATTAGCAGGCAACACAACAGCCCAGCAGGGGCAGAGGACAGGGCAGGGTCAGGACCGCTTGGAGGAAGACCTCTACAGCAACACCGCGCGCATGTACACTCCCATCGAAGGGGGCACACAGGTTCGCGCAGCATGACAGCGCGGACATGGCAGACAGACGCGGGTGTGCGAGCGCGCGTTCGACGGATAAGCCGCCGCGCTGCTCTCTGCCTTCGGAATAAACATGTTTGACAGCATTATTACACAGACACGAAATTTGATCATCACACGCCAATCATAATTCGCTTCGCACTCACCCCTAAACACGATGCGACACACACACACACACACACACCACAGAGCCAGTTTCTTGTGGTTTCGTTGGTAAAGAGGCTTGGCTGACCGGAGCAAAAGGAGCAGAAAATACCTTTTTTTTGCCTCACACAGCGAAGGGAAGCAGCGAACAGGAGAGTTATGAGCAGCGTGCCTCTAAAAAACCCCTTCGGTGTTCGCTTGCCACCTTTGCGCGAGCACAGACACACACACAACGGGGCGGGAAATACAGGATTATGTGTCTGGTGGCTCCTCCTGGCGATCCGGAACGATCTTCTTTCCACCGGCGCGATCTATTCACGGACAGACGATCTTCGCGTCTCTTCTTGCTGGTACGACGCAACACTACCCCACCGCACACACGCACGCGCACAGGGGTCAGTGCGCGAGCCTAATGAAATGTAAATGGAAACATATAAATTATCCCCTCGTGAGAGGCAGAAGGCTCGGGCGGAACACGAAGACGACCGTTTGTGTGGTGTCGTCCCGAAAATTATTGAGAAACAAAACGTCGCCCGCTATGCGAATGGCGCTGGGCCCAAGTGCCAGTTGCCGGTGTGTGTAGTAGGTCCCCCGTGATGAGATATCTTACTCATTGGAATAATTCAAAAACTGCTGGTCGCTAGGTCGGAGGTTCCCGCGAGGTTCTAGGCAAAAAGCGCGACACCTGAGCCAGCGTGGCTTTCAACAGCAACAAACGGGCGCGCACGCACGCACATTGTGGTTTCGTGGAATTCCTCCCCACCGAAATAAAAAGCTATGCTCACATTTCTATACCAAAACAGTTTTGGGGTAGGAAATATGATATGGATATGGTTAAACTTTCATTCCCAACAAAAAAAAAACCCCAGTGAAGTTCGGCATGGTGAAGGAGGATAGGACGAGGTTCGGGTTTGTCGTCATTTTCCGGCTCGATTATTATATTGTATGTCGCTCTTCCTCTCTACGATATGATTGAGCAATGGAAGCAACATCTTCTTAAGCTGCTTCGCACCATCTTGAGCATAAACAACAATCCTGGGCTGTAGTGGAGGAGGAACCGTTTTGATTATAATTCTACCACGGAAAAGAAACCCAACAAAAACGGTTAAGATTTCAGAGGTCTCTTTTTGTCTACTGCTTCGAAACCTGCAACGAACCACTTCTGCGCTTTTGTGTGTGTGTGTGTGTGCATTAATTTTGAAGATTTCATTCAGTTTGGAGAAGATGGATGCACATTCGGTACAAAGGATGCATGGCAAGGATAGAGAACGAGCGACAACCGTTGTCGTCTTCGTCGTCGTACGAGGGCTTCAGGTTTCAAAAGCCTGTGTTTGTGTTTGTGTGTGTGTGTGTGTGTCTGTCATTGATATCCGCAACAACAGAGAATTGGAATGTGTGTAGATCGTAACGAAGGTCTAAGAAAACGGTTCTTGAGCACGGTGCTGTGCCGGTGTGCAAATTCCACCCCGAAACCGCCACAAGCAAGCAGGATGTGTGTGTGCAGAAGAAGGGAAGGCGAACAAACCACGACCAAAATACACGGCGTCGCTATTGTTCCCCGTGAAACTGGGAGGGAAGGAACTTGAGGCTTTGACATGGATTGTCGTAATATTATGACAGTTTATCCCGCTCTCCGGACACCAAGCATTAGGACGAGCATCAGTGCTTTTGTTTGTGTGAGCGCGCGCGCGCAAGCGCGATCTTGCGCCATACACTTCGATCCTTTTTTTCCCACTGGTCGTTTGTCATTTCCCGCGGACTAAGATTTAACACACGCGCATAGAGAAGATCATGTGATTTTGTTTAAGTTTTTTTTATGTGTGATATCAAATCCCTCCCCATTGAGATGCATCCGGTTGTTGGGTTTGCGGTTGTGCCAGTTGACAGTTGTTGTGACAGCTTCAGATAGAAGGACATTTCCCCTGTTCCTGATCTGTCACTCAGGCAGGCAACTAGCTAAATCAGTTGAAGCCTACTATTGTTCAATTGTCTCTTAAAAACAAACTCGACAGCAAGACACGATCTCAAAATCCCAATCGGCGATGAGTTTGTACACACGTGAACAGTGAACACGTAACAAAAAAAATGAACAAACTTCCTTCAGTTCCACTTTTGGGCAGAAACTAAACGGTACACAGCCCGCTTTTGGGAGGTTCCGCGGTTTTGCATTCCAACGTTCAACACCACCGCCAGCAAGACAAGAAGACGAGCCTGCATTAACAATGATCGATAGGGAAGGGAAGACGTTCGATTACGTTTTCCAATTCATCAAAATTGGACATATTTCTGTTGTTGTTTTTTGGGCAACTAACTTTTTGCGATGATGGCCAGGAACAGAGAGACAGATGAGACTGCCGATGGGTGGAAGCGGTGGAATAACATTAATAATTAAAAGAGAAAACCGAAAACCAGTCCAAACACATGACACATTTTGACATTGTACGTACACGTTTGGACTTTTTTTGCAGACACTTAGGACCGTTTTGGGACGAGAACCGAGAGAAACACCGGGACGCACAGGACACACCGTCATTGCGGGATACGAAGTGCGCTGTTTTGAAATTAAAAATTGATTACTGTAACCCAAAACCTTGCGTTGCATTGCTCAGTCTCTTTTAAAATTCACTCAACACACACACACGCGCGATTGCGTGATTGGCTCAATTCCCAACGGTTTGCGGGATGATGTGTGAGGTGAATTTTTAAATGCTCTTAGCCGCCGCCAGTGAAGGGCGAAACCACCAACAAACGCGCTCCCTTTCTATGCTCTCCCACCGCACTCGGCCAAAAAATATGTCACTTGGAATTATCCAATTTAAAATGATTCAATGTAATCTGACAGAGCGAATTAATTTTGACAAGAGCGATCGAAGAAGGGTGCCCCCCGCAGCCAGTTCGGTCGTTTTGGGAGGAATTTTTGAGGAGTGATTTTGTCGAAGTTAATGAATGAGTGCACAAGAAAGAACCTCTTTTCTTTTCATTTTAAACTTAATTTTAAAAAACATGCAACACACACACACACACTTACCTCCATGTTATGATGATGGTGATGATGATGATGGTGCCGCATAACGAGCGGATGGTGGCCCAAGTGTACGTCCGGGTCTTCGTACGTCACCGAGTGCCCGGTCGGTACACCTGTCGCATCGAGATGGGGCGGACCGCGGGTTGGCGTCTTGCATGGCAGGAAGTTTTGAACTTTTCGTTTGTGTCTGTGGATGAGAAAAGGGACGCGAAAGATCGAATTAATAATACTGTCAAACCAAAAAAACACTCTTCTCTGAGAGTGCCTTCACCAACCGAAGAGATCGAGTTAATTAATGTGCACGACGTGGGCACATGGGTGTACTGTGCGTTCGCATGGAGAGGTTCGAACATCTCCCTTGGGACCGTAGCCCCAAGGCAACCCAAGAAGTCTGCTTTTCAAAATCGACCACAAGAGCCGAGAGAGCATTACTGCATTTAATTTCAACAAAACCCTCCCAAGTAGTATAACCCGCTGAACCGTTTCTTACAAGGCAAATGTCAAACGCAGCCCAACACAACGCGTAAACAGCACATTAATTTCTCCTCAACCCTTCTTAAGCGCGGAAGGGCGACCAAGTGTGGCACTTCAATCTGTGGCGTACGCTCCGTATGGAGAGCCACCATGCCACTACTGCTTGCGAAGAGGGATATAAAGTAGTTTCCTTCGCGTTGAGAGTTTACAAGGAATTGTCGCACCGGGTTGTCGGCGGCAGCAAGCAGCAGCAATTAGAGCTGTAAATTAATTCCACTCACACAAATTCTCCACTCCCGCAGGGGACCGCAACCGCTCGGGGGGGGGTTGAAGTTGTGAACGCGCGACGTGTAAAGATCCTTTTGCCGACCCCCGCCGCTTAGGATGACGACGGTCGTGGAATCGAATTCCTTTCGATGGGTGTCGTCGATGTGCAAGCGATGCAGTCCTGTTTTTTGCTTTGGTTTTGGTGCTGTTGCTGACTTCAGGAGGACTAATTAACATTCTAATTATCATAAGTATGCAGCAGCAGCAGCAGCAGCAGCAGCGAAAGCACGCTAAAATGCGGTTCTTGGTTACTCCAACACTCACTGCCCCCGCTTCTATCATCGCCCCCCTCAGCTACCGCAAAAGAAAAGTGAACTTTTAACGCTTTTCTGCCCCATTAGGCATTCAAGTTTGCTTAATAATGTGCAGCGGGATGGATGGGGTTATGTTTGCTTACTTCAAAGCACTGGCAAACAGGACATCTTCCAAGTGACACCGATGTGTTGTTGTCCACACGTTTCACTCTTGTTGTCCTTCTCGCAGGCAAACCATATGAATGGGAAAATATCGATCGATAACAGGGCAAAGGAGCAAAACGTTAATCTTTCAAAATCCCCTTCTTCTAAGCCAATGCGTCCGTCGTCCCTTGTTCCATGCTCGTTCCAGTGCGTATGGCGAAGGAACAGCGTTGACGGAACGATATAGTGTGGCAGCAGGTTGACGCAACCACCACCACCACTAACCCATCGACATCACACGCATCACTGTCGCTCAATCTCCGCTCCAAGGGCTTCATGCGATCGAACACGGTTCAAGTTAACGAACCAGCCTTCATCTTATTTAACGCTTGACAGAGTATCCTTTTCCCGTGCTCTACTCTCTCTCTCTCTCTCTCTCCCCGATGAATGGCCATGAATGGCAGCGACGTCATCTTTGCGTGGCAGTCATATCGCGTGTGTTTGTGTGTATGGGTGTACGACGTCCTTGCCGAACGTCCTCCTGAAAAGTTGCGCTGGTTGATGGGCAACCGAACGCGGCTCAACAAACCGACAGCCGAGCAAGGACATGCTGACAGCACACCAAAAAAAAAAAAAAAGAAAAAGAAGGCAACACATAAAGTCGGAAAAAGTCACAGAAACACATAAAAAAAACATCAAATCAAATTCATATCACTGCACCCCGCACCGGTTATGAGGTCAGGCGGAGAGCAGCAGCGCTACAGACGCGATTTCGATTTCCCCCGGCGACAGATATGAGGACAGATATCGCGCGTGTCGTGTATTTTGTAACGGACTGAGTGTGTGTGTGTGGAGCGTGCCCCGGAGTGAGATTGATGGATGATTGTGAGTAGCAGCAGGGAAATAAAGTCACCATCAATCCATACCAGTTCCCCACCATTCGGTAGTGTCACTGTGGAGGCACAACATACAGTAGTGGCTCCCATCTGTCGCCCGGGTCGTTGTGAATCGTTCCAAAGCGGACACTAAAACCCCTGTTATTGATTAGCAAGTAGTAGTCGGATCGGGTTGCAGCATCGGTTGAACCTACTCTTGCAGGTGATACTTACTTTTATTGCTACTACCCACTGACCCTGCGATATATATATATATATAGCCGCGCGTCTATTATCCAGAGCTATTGCTGCTAATGAAATGGTGTTACTTTACACAATTCATCGTACGTATCAGAGCTCGCTGCGATGAAGTGCCCGGTTTAGATGAACCCGGTTGAAGTGTGGCGTGTAAATATTTGATTTATCCCTATTACTTACACTTGACGCGTCCTCACGCGTCTTCGGGCGCCCACTGCACGGGAGAGTCTTTGCTTGAGATGTGAAGTGTACGAGAGCGATCGATCGATTAAGGTCAAATGTCAGCAGGTCGAGAACAAGAGCCTATCAGTCTAGTGGCTTTGTCTAGAAACAGCGAACGCTTTGGGGACAAGGATTAGGAGGAACTGTGTGTGTACACAGGCCTCGTCTCGCCGGAAGAGCCTAAACGGATGGAAAAGGTACACTCTTTTGTCCGGCTATTAACACACCGTTGACTTTTGACGCAGGCGACGAAAAGCGACTGTCCAATCGAAATAAATGACACAAACACACCGTCACCGTCACCTTCAACCCCCCAGGACGACAAACTGACGCTGCTAACACACGGGTGGTAGCAAACGGTGCTGCTGCTGGAAGCAAATAAGAACCAACCTTGATTGCAAGATACGCATCTCGTCGTCGTCCTCCGTCGGTTATGGCGCGTTTTTTTGCTCACTTCCTGTCGCACTCGGGCGCGCACAGTAATCTTGCTGTCACTAAAAACTGCCTGCCTGTCTGACCGACCGAAAACTAAAGAAAAGGCTCCACCCGTGTGACGGACCCGTGTTGTCCGGGAAGGTGTCCGCGAGCTGCAACGGATCCGTGAAGGATTTATAGTGCAATTTTCCTGCCCCGGGGGCGCTACCAGTCACGGTGAGCGGAGAGATCTCTCTTGCCAAAGGAGCGCCCGGTGTCCGCGTCCACCTCCAAGAGCCCAAAGCTTTGGTCGGGTCATTTGACATCTTATCACATTCGCTGCTGCTACTGGTGGTGGAAAAACACTTTCCCACCCCGGAGGAACCGAGCAACACACCGGTCGTTGTCGGGGAGAAATTTAATAAAGTTAATTTATCTACCGTGCGACAGGAGGCAAGCTTGAATGTCGGGGATTCGCAGTCGTTTTTACTTCACTTCCGTTGTGCCTTTCCCCGTTTTGCCAGCTCTAGAGCGAGAGAGAGAGATAGAGCGACACTGAGATGCCGAACGGAAGGAAGGTCGGTCCAGGGGTGCGCTACAAGTTTTCTGCCAGAGCTTTTCCCTTCAATCTGATTTTTTCTTTCTCTCTCGAGCGATGATATCACGTTGGGTTTATGTGTGATGACCCAACGGTTCCCGGGTCTGTGGGTGTGTGTGTGTGTCTGTTGGCTTTTATTAAACTCGGCACAAACTTTCCCAATTTTGCCACCTTTTCCATTTGGTCGCTTTTTTCCCTCCCACTGTCCTTCCCACAGATGATGAAAGGGGGAGAAAGGATGCATGCTTTTCCGGCTTTGCTTGCAGTTTCTAGCAGCGGCAGCTCTCGTTCACCTACGGAGCACACTGGTGCCGATGCACCGGCGAGCGAGCTGCTCGAATCTTTTGTGAAGAAACTTGCACAAACTTAGATGTATCGTGTGGCCTTTCCCAACCCAAGGTTAGCGCCCCGGAAGCAAAGGGTCAAAGGACGCTTTCTTTTTGTGCCATCACATTGCCAACTGTACGCCAGGAACCGGTACGGCACCGACCGAAAACTGCCCCCGTTTGCCGTAAAAAGTTAAACTAAAGTCAATTTTCTCCTTGGCTCAGTTACGTCCGGTGTGGTGTAGAGGGACGAGTTGCAGCCCAAAACACAGCGAGAGAGAAAGAGATAGAGCGGAGCAGGAAAGCAACCTTCCGGGTGGGGAGAGGCGAGAGATTCAGTGTTTGCTGTAAGTATTAAACCGACCGGTCCAGTCCACATCCGGCCACCTGAGTGTGGGTGTGTGTTTGGGTGTGAACAACGTCCGGTGCAAATCCGAACTTACCGGCGGGCGTCGTGTACTGTCGTGGCACCAAGTGTAGGGAAGGTGTGTATATCATGGACCGGATTTTCCTTCCAACCAACAAAAAAAGGACCGCCCAAGACAAGAGGAAAACCTCGGGAAACCCGAAATCAATGACAACTATTTCGAGCTGGAAGTTTTTCCACCCCGGGCGGCTTTGATTCCGGATGGGGTGAGAGTGGGAGTGGGGGTGGTTTTTATGGTCGGCGCCAAAACTTTTTGCACCGAACAAACCCGACGACAACACACACACACACATGTATAGCCGCTGTTAGAATTGTGTGTCCTGTGTGAAGGAATTTCCGGATGAAATTTTCATCAACCATGATCCCTTTACCTTCTTTCCTGTTACCGTTGAATGTGTATACAAAAAAAAGAATACACAACCCCCACGCCGCCATCGCTAAACACATCCGGAATCCCTTCCCCCTTCCCGAGAAACCGATATATTGAGACGGATGGAGGGCAAAGAAAAATTGGATGAAATTGGTCGGTAAAAGGTAGGATGATCCATTTTATTTTACGTCAAATCGTAGCATTTTCGGCAGGGAAGGGGGGGGGGGATGGTTGAGGAAAGCCTGAAAACATTCCAGCCACAGCATAAAAGGAATAGAAAGAAAAAATTTCTCCAAAAGAACGCACCACCGAAAGAATTCGCCACCGCGGGCGAGAGGGAGAGGGATATAAATGGCCCGGTGTTAGCTTGCTAATCCTTTAAAGCCGAAACGGATACAGCTTTAATTGTGTGGCGGTTGGGCATTTGGTCGCCATTGGTTGACACATTGAGCAGCGGACAATTTCTTGCCCTGAAACTAGACATTGGCCAGGAGGAGAGGTAGGGTATACACTTCATCACCTTTTTTTTGGTTGTTCAGAGAGTTTTGGGGCTACATCCGGTCAGTTTCCGCTTGGTTTCGCTGGACAGAAAAGGGGATTAGTTGTGTCTGCGCCCTGCCCTTTCCCCACCACATCTCTGAAGTGGGTGGGAAAACTGTGTGCAAACCCTCCCAATTCATTCGCGACAAGGGCCGGCGGCGTTCATTTTTGTAAGGCCCGGTGGGTTGGTTGGTTTCGGGGGGTTTTAATTTCTCGCCAACAAAACTCAACCAAAAGACAAGGGTTGACATGTTTCATGTGCCCGACAGCGCACCCGGGTAACAGCTTGTGCACGACGACGATCACATTTCCACAACACCGGAGAGGCCGGGCCATTCCTTTTCGTTCGGGGGGGGCCACAAAAGCAAACGCCGAAAATGTGTTGCAAAGCGTAGGAGAAACGTCCTTGGGTAAACGAATTTTTACGCAGCCGAAAGTCACGATGAACGCATGAATGCGGGGGCGGGAAAACAATAGAAAGTAAAGGAGTAAAAGGGATAGTGCGCACACAGGAAACCAACTGTCGAGTACTGTAACAAATATTATTCCAAGTTTGCAATTAAGTAAAGCGCTCAGTAAGAAATGAGATGAAAGTAATTTGCATACTGCAACAAGATGTTGCTCCGAACGGGAGGGTTGCTGCTGGCAGAAATTTTGGCGCACCCGCCACCCCCGGCAAAAGCCAAAAGATTCCAGATTTCTCATCCACTAAAAAAACCACAAACACACAGAGGAAGAGGCTACACAACCACAAAGCAGCGGCAGCTCTTTATCTCTTTCGCTCCTTTCGCTTCTTCTCCGGCACGGCAGCTGTCATCTGCATTTGCGTGTCGCAAGTTTTCAACCCGATTTTGCAGGGGGATGCTTTTCCATTACTCTTTGTGTCAGTGTGTGTGTTTGTGTGAAGGCGAGGGGGAAGGTAGGGGCGCCTACAAGATGCACAAACGCCGGCAATGACGGCTGGGCGTATCAAATCCGCATACGAAAATCCGTTTTAACGCAGTCGATTGCAGCTTTCCTTTCGAAAGACACTGGCGCTGCTGCTGCTGCTGCTATGGAAACCACATCACACTTTTATCGTCTGATTTTCACCGAAAATGTGTATGTGTGTGTGTGCAGCAGGCAGGGTTAGAGAGCTAGTAAACACGCAGCCACGGCGGTGATGGTGCTGGAGTCACCCACCGTCACCCGAAAAGGGTTTATCTTCATTAAATGGATTTGAGCTGCTGATACGGTTCTTATACGGAGTGATGGTGGCTTTTCCCCTCCTTCTTTCTTTAGTCTTAATCAACGTGCCATCATTTTCCATCCCTTCCGACTTGGGCAACAGACTGTGTCACACGACGAGCGTGTCATTTCGTTTGCGCCGCGCGGTGTGCTTCGGAGCAAGCCGCAGCAATACGAGCGTGATGACAATTTTCCTACCCATTTCCCAAACCCTGTTAACCCCTGTTTGTCGATGCAAATTTTCAAATCGTGGTGGTGGTGGTTGATTATGGCAAAATACCATATAGTTTTGTGTATATAAAACCATCTGTGCTAACCAAACCGCCGGTGCGTTTGCAGTCAAGTGGGGTGGGGGCGCATCCTGTTAACACGACGCCCAACCGCAAAGAGCGTGCTGAGATTTAATAGCATGGGAAGGCTCATAAAAAAACGGACCGAAACATACGATTTGTTATTGGATTTTCCTAACGTGAAAATAGGGCTCATAAAATTGTTTTGGATTAAATTTACGTACGGCGCGAGGAAAGGATCGCACTGTCGCTGTTTTAATGCTCTTCCCAATAGGTCGAGCAGCTGCTGCTACTGTTGCTGTAAGCAAAAAAAACAGGACCTCAATTCCTTTACAGCGTATACAGCGAAAAAAGAAACGTTAAGGGGAAAGAGAAGACGAAAAAGAGGTTTATTACATCGATAGATTCATAAATTAATCACAACGCGCGCGCGAGCGCGAGAGAGAGATAAGCTCAAGATATACCTTTATCCCATAAATTATGTGTTCCCGGCCCGGGAGAGAGAAGATTGGTGCCCACAAGCATAGATGGACGGCTAACTTGCGTGCAGCAGAAGCAGATAGATGAACAGTCAAACGATCAGGAGGAAGTAAATATATCATGTGGGGAAGTGTGATCGCGAGAGTGAGTGCTACGAACGAAAATGGATGATCATTATTTGAGCGTTTCTTTGACTGTACCTACAGAGATTCGTAACGACGATTACGCGAAGGGAAGTTGCGCAAAATTTATGGAACCAAACCGTCCAAAAACACAACTGCGCTCGATCGAGTTGTCGATGGTTTGAAATTATGTAAATGTCTTCTGCGCTGCGCTTATCAGCCAGCTCGGGGCAGGCTCGAGACAACACCACAGCAACCACTTGTTTTAAGCATTCTGCTGCTGGGCTTCAAAATCGGCCACTTTGGTGATGGAATATTATTATTAGGCAACACGACAGACGCACCACACCGGGAGCGTTTGTGTATATATTTATGGAAATTATCTCGTCCAAAAGGAAATAACAATAAAGCCGCCAGAGCCGGGCAAGCAACAAAACCCCCGTCGTATTTTTAAGTGTGATATCGATCAAAGTGAAGACATTCCCTTTTTTGAAAAGGGGGAAACGCACTCTCTATTAGGAACTTGTTCTTAGTATGGGAAATTTTGTAAGACGGATGTGCGAAATGTTTGTGAGTGTTCCAGTATGTCGCACTACCATCCCTATTGGAGAGTACAAAAAAACGAAGATGCAATCATCGCCCTTCTTTCCATGCCCGTTTATTGCAAAATTCCTGCAGGCCAGCGTCAAAGCATCGGGGTGATGTGTGTCTGTGAGAAAACATAAACAATGAACGTCTGCACCCCAAAACAACGGGTATAAAACGTTAGACGCGGTAACACTCAAATTCCCCTCAAATCCACCGCGTTTGCAACCAAAGTCGGAAGTCGGACGAAACTTCCCCCCACCCCCCAAAACACACGCTCGATGAAATCGCGAACTACTGCTACTGCTGCTGCTGCTGCTGCTCCAAAGTGATACCACGCCAAAAATGGCTATTATGTTTAATTGACCGAAAAGCGAAACACGCCAAACAGCAGCCGGCGGGCGGACGGGCGAAGGCGCAATTGGGAGTGACGACGAACCCGACGAACTGGTTGGTCTGTCTGTAATTTATCTTGTTATCTCTCGGATTTGAGCCACCAGAACAGAGCGGCTGTGGGATGGGGACGGTCACCGCTTCCTGTGTGCAGCGCACACGAAAAAGGCTTCGCAGCAGGCTCCAGCGAGCGAGCGCGCGCGCGCCTGGAAAGCAACACAACAATTCGTAAACAGGCGAACAAATCACCGAAAACCGTCGTTCGTTGAGTTCGCTCCCGCTTTTCCAGCCGTGATATCCACAGCAGCAGCAGCAGAGGTTGGCAGGCAGTTGATAAATCTTCTTCATCACACCACGGAGCAGCGTGAGGAGGAGTTCGTGCGTCTCACGGAAGGAACTACTGTAGAATTTTGATGAGTTACCCAGTGGAGGTACTGAAGCTGGTGAGGAAACTGGCGCAAGATATGAAACCTTTTCCACCCCTCCGACAGTTCAGACAGGAGTGTTACTGTGTTTGTGTGTTTCTGTTGGATAAAGGCATACATTCACATACACACAACATTTTCCATCACATTTAACTCGCCCAATGAGTCGTGGGGTGATTCACGACACAGCGCAGATATGGCTCGCGCAGATAATGCTTGCAAAACCGCGCTGGCAAACATGTTGCTGGCGCTCCAGGCGCCAGCCAAGCCGCCGTTTTCTCCAGCAAGAAGTTGGCAGGTGCAGTGTGTGTCCAAGCGTCTGGACGCGTCGAACCGTATCCGTGTGTCATAAATTCTCCTTCCGCCCGAATGTTCTCTGCTGTCTGAACCCCGGAGCCTTCTCCGCGACAGAAAGAATGCACCGAGAGACATCGGTGCATTAGGATCTGTTTGGTTGGAAATAAAAGTGTCACATTTGGCACACCATAACTGCCGTTGGATGCGATGTTGGATGCTGGAAAAAGCGTTAGCGCCGAGAGCAAAACATCTGTTGAAAATTATGCCCTACAAGAGCTTGGAGATGAAGTAACGAGATGATCTTTAGAGAAGTTGACTGATCCTACACCGATCTGCTATTAAAAACCACCCGAGATCTTCCATGATTCGTCGGGATTGTGATCTGTTTGCGTTCATGGAACGTAGAAAACAAGCTGGAAATTGAAAACAATGCTCTTCCCCAAAAAAAAAAAAAACTACATTCCAACACTTCCTTACGAAGATACAGACACGCGTTTCTTCCGGAAGTTACACAGTGCGGTAAATAAAAAGGCACAGTGTGCACAGTCCCAGGTTCCAAAGGTTCATTCGGTTCAGTTTTAATTACTGATAGTCAGAGTCGGAAAAACGGAATGGTGACAACGGACAGCGGTTCGTTCGCCCGGTTCGTTTCCACTCCATCAAACCCCTTTACAACGGAAGCGAAATGGTTTCTTCCGCCCAGTGCCATGCCAGACTGGTGGAAACTTCCAGCCGTACGAAAATGGAGCAAGGATTCCCGGGAGCAAAAACGGGAACGGGCTCTCTCTCTGGTGCGCAATTTTCCGCTTGATGTGGTGAAAGTAAAAATCACACAATGGTCGCAAAAGAGCGACCGGGGCAAAAGTTTTCTACAATGTCTCTCCCCCCCGGGATGCGCCCTTGTGCCGGTGCTGCTTTTTTTTTGTTGGTTCAGGACAAACTTTTCCGTTGTCAATAGAGAGGGCGACGACGACGACGAGAACGGGAAAAGATGATTCCTCCCTTTTTTTTTTGAGGGAAGAGGGTAACTGAAGGAAAAGTGCCGCCACATTCGCTGCGGAAATAACGCTGAAATCCTTACAGCATCATAAATTAGGCCGCCCCACATCGCCGACCACGGACGCCAGCTTCCTCCCGGGGAAACTTTTGGCGAGGAAAAGCGAGAAAATGGGATACAAACGCTTCCATTGTCCATCCTTCTCGTGTGCTTTCGTGAAGCGGCACACGCTTGGGGCTTCAAGTGGGTGGACACAAAATCCATTTTGCTCTGTGTGTCAAGCCATTCGAGAGTGGCTCCCCTTCGTTGGCCCTTCTCCTCGCTCGGTTTAGCGTACTTTGTCGCTTGACCATGTCGTCGTCGTCGTCGACGTCGTCTACCGTCCAATTGTAAACCCGTCTCATCATGTCGGGAAAGGTTGTTGGTTTTGTGTGCACACGGGAGAGAATGGCACAAAAAAAGGATGTAAGAATGGCTATTATTCGCGTATTTGTACGGTGCTGAAAGAAGGGCAAGGACGGGGAGGGCGAGGGCTAGAGAATTTAAAAGAATGTCAGCTCTTTTTTGTTATTATTGTGGTTTTTGTAGCGCTCGGTGTGGCACCCGAAGAAAAGGTCGGTGGAAGGGGTTGACGAAAAAGTAAATGTTGCACTACACACCGTAAGGGGTTGGCGGCGATCGGTGGACAAACTGCTGGCGTTTGCGGCGCACACGAAAAAGGGTGCATAGTCGACGATGAAGATGACGCTGTCACTTAGTTTAAAACAGGCGAACAAGTTAGACAAGTAACGTGGTATGGCAACGTGCTGCTTTGTTCATACTGGCAACTCGTCAAACGCTGTTTGCAACGCTTTGAATTAAGTACAAAACATTGGTGGAACTTTTCCGTTTCTTCACAAAAAAAAACACTTGAGTTTTCAATTTTATCGCCCAAGGCCCGGGAATTGGCGTTTCAAGGTAATAAAGAATTAATGTTACTACCAGCAGCATCACAACCGGATATTGAATTCTTCCCACGATGCTGCCAAGAATCCTCGAACCACACACATACACATACAACTTGCAAGATCACAGCGAGAGACTCCCATCCCAGGTCGGAGTGGAATGCTTACATGTTTGCCAAAATATGTGTCATTGTGCCAAAGAGAAAAACAAATCAGCATCAGCAACACAACTCATATACTGACAAGAGCCCCACAGGAGCGCTCTGTGGAACGTCAATAAAGAGCATCTCCCATGACAACCCCTGCATCAAAGTTTGCTCCACAAAACAAACTCCACAACGGGGCACAACGACACCACAGAACCAAGCAATTGCTTCTTGATGGAATCACCCAATTCAATTTCTCAGCCAGACATATGTCAAACTGATCCTGCCGAGGAACTTGTGTGACAGTCACTGTGTCTGTGTGTGTGTGTATGTTGCCGTGTGATGGCAGAAAGTTCGTGCCTTATCGCTTATCACTCCAGCCTCCACCATTCTGTCCGAGTTCAACCCCGCTGCCGGTTCGTGGCGGAAGAAGTAGCAGTAACTGGGCAACCATGTTCTACCATTCTTGCTTCCGGAGTAGGAGAAACAGGCACGGAGATGGCTCAGTGCATGAGTGACTGCGGTCACTAACCACCATGGATTGTTGTTATTAAATTGGGTCCCCGGGTTTTCCAAGCCCCGGGAAAGGAATATTAATAAAACTGGGCCAAAGGAAAGCATGGAGGTTACTCTCTCCGATCGCCCCAGCAAATAGCGCGCCGTTTGATTGTTTTGGAGGTCCTTGGGGTGGTGGTTTGTGTTTCACGTTTCTCGCTGCCGAAGAGATAAAAAGAGACAATATCCATCATCAGACAGGATGGGGGGCGAGGTTTTGTCCTCTCAACCCATCCAAGGGTTGATACCGGGAAGGGACGTGACACAAATTCTTAACCAGCGAGTGAGATAGACAGACAGAAAGGGAAGAACACCACGCAAGCGATAACGACACCACCGATCCTGCTCTCGTGGTTTTCCCTCGTCAGCGCCGACGAGAAACGCGTTCGAAATTAATAAACAACGAACGTGAGAGAGTTTTTCCCTCCCAGGGATGCGACAAGGGTTGCAGGAGGGTGGAAATGAAGAAAGATCCTTTCCAGCGACCGTAAACATGCACTTGAAAATTAGGATGGCTTTGCCTAGACCGAGCTGCTTTACTCGAACGTTTCTCTGGAAACCATTCCACACAAAGCCAGGCACATGTGCAGACGTATTGGGTGAAGAGTGCTTCTCCAGCTTGTCCTCTTCTAGCCTTTGTTAGCGGATAGTTTTTCAAACACATCCAATTCAAAGATTAATTGTCAACAGCTTTGTCGTTTTGCTTTCCCGTTCGGTGTGTCTAGCAGCGAGCAGGATTCGGTGGATGACGGAAAGAAGGACAAACACGCTAGCATAGCTGGGAGGGACGAGTGAGATATGGTATTAAACGGGAAACTTATGTTGAGTTTCTGTGAACTTCACTGCACAACATCCTGGATCGGTCGGGTCGGGTGGACGTGAGACCAATTATCGGGTCGCGCCCATGCTGATGACAGCAGCAGTAGCAGCAGTAGCAGCAGCATCGAGGTTCAAGGATCTACGGCACCATGGGAGTGAAGAAATGCCATAAATCACCAAACCAACCCCAAAAAAATCAAGACAATGCGGCATTTTAGGCGTTTGGCCGTGTGCAAGCAAACTTATTAGAGAGAGAGAGTGCGCACCAGACGGCAGGCAGTCGGCGAGCGCACCGAGAGGTTTGTTTATTTGTTTGACCAAGTAAATCATCTGCCATTTTTGTGCCGTTTTCTGTGCCGTTTGTCCGCGCGACTTCCGGTGTGTTTGTGTTTGTGTCTGGCGGCTCCAGAAAAAGCTGGGCTCTGCGCAGAAAGAAAAACATCCTTTC
Source organism: Anopheles arabiensis (assembly GCF_016920715.1). NCBI lineage: Eukaryota > Metazoa > Arthropoda > Insecta > Diptera > Culicidae > Anopheles > Anopheles arabiensis. The sequence goes on from NC_053517.1 coordinate 21,804,536, forward strand.
TCTTGCTCCGTTTGCGTACCCTACCCTCTTGACGATCATTTGTTCGGCAGAAGCGGAGGATCATCATCGTCCCAGCTTTCGCTCGGTGTCCTTCCCACAGTCGCGCGCGCGTCTCGTTTGATTGATGATGTCTTGGCGCACTGGAAATTCAAAGTGAAAGTGCATTCCACCACTCCGCGCCCGCTGGTCGGTCGGTGCAGGATGGAAAATCAATTAGAAACAATATTTATGCTTCGTGTCACCGCTCATCAGCAACTGGCTTGGCGGGGTTTCCCCATTTGCAGTGCCTCGCATCGTTAGGCATTGGTGGTTTTACTGGTTAGGTCGTGAAATTTGGCATTCGTTTTCTTATGCCGCTTGGAAACCCACGCCAACAGGAGGCAGTAGACTGTATCAACACAACAACACACGCTGCATCTCTTGCTGGTGGGTGTGTTTGTTTACTTAACAAACCTTAATACACAAAGCACAAGCAGAAAGTTGTTGTTGGAGGACCGTTTGGAAGACGTACAGTGGCGTTTATTATTATGGTATCTGCTTTTCCCTTTATCGATATATTTCGAGAAGAGATCCAGAGAATGTTTCATTGTGTTTAACCACAAACAGATTTGACAGATGTCAAATTCTTCCATTACAAATTGACAGTTGGACACGCTTTTTGAAGATCACTTGTTTGTTTTCGTTGAAATTCACACAATAATATCCTTTCAAAGCATTTTAGTACATCACAAAATCTCATTCTTATCCATCATACCATTCCACAAGCTAGTCACAATGCCAGCGAGCAGTAGAAACGTTTTGTAAAGATATCCATCAAAAGGGCCACTCAATGTACTTCACACTTCCTCTCACACTGATTGTGCCGCAATTCGAACGTGCACAGTTAGTTATTATTATCTGCAACAAAGATTTATGCTTATGCAGTACACCGCCCCCCCCATGCAAACAATTGTTCGTGGGCCACTTTTCAGCTTAGCTGTCAGGGCGTGCATAACAGGCACCGAGGCACCGAGCACGGAAAACAAAAGCAAACACAGAACTATGGCACAAAAACTATGGTACAGGAACCACCACCGCCGCCGGAAGTGGTTGGGTTAGAGCGACTTTTCTCCTCTTCCACTCCCACTCCCTAGTACACAGAGTGCTGCCGGCCGCTTTTATATCGCCCGGAAGTAGATCGTTTTCCCTTTTCATCGGGACCGCGGTGCCAAAGTGATGAACGGTGTTGTTGTTGCTGGCTCAAAGCGAACACATCACACACTCCCGGCTGCATCATCTACCTTTTTATTGCAACCGGGGTACTACCACCCCCGTCGCGAGTGCAACTACTACTACCACCGCTTACACAATATGCAGGAATGCATTTCCGACTCTTCCACGGGGCAGGATTCCGCCGGCAGGCAGCGGAAGGAAAACAACTACTGTCAACTTCAATTGTTTCACCATTCCAGCAGTGAACCGCTATCGCGCGCGCCGGCAGTAAATCGTCTGACTCGCCGGGGCGCGAATAACGACTGACAGCTGATGGAGTGGAGAGAGTAAGAGTGTTTTTGCTGGCTTCTAAACCTTACGAGAAACCTCAACATTAGGGTTGTGTGTGTGTGTGTGTGTGTCCCAACAGTCAGGAGTCACAACAGCCGGCAGGGTGATTTAATGAACGGTGTAGTATGATGGTGGCAGAATTTGCAGATTCGCGAGAAATGGCACGATTGTGTCTGCACAAAACGTCACTCTTTCTCAGGGCGCGCACAGGATTCATTTCCTACCCAATGCTGCTCTACGCGACCAGAAAGGCAGCCCGAGCATTGCAATTGCACCCGGAGTGCTGCAGCATGCAAAGCACACACCGTCGTCATGAATATTCATAGCCGATCAGTTGTTCCCATGGTTCCTTTCCCGCCAGCATGTTGTTGTTGTCCCTAGAGTAAATCCCAGCATAGCCGGGCGCTGTTCGACGACGGTGCAATAGATTCTAGTCCCGATCAGTGCCGTGTGCTAGGAAGTTAGACGACCTCAAACCACCTCCACCCAAACCAAAGTCAAGCTAGAGCATGATCGTCCGGCCACGGGAGGGCAGAATGTTAAGGTGTTAGGGTGCATTTTGCGGAGGAGCGGAGGTAATTGAAATATCTCAAATATCTTAATTCGTTTAATAAACATGTAAAAAGATTTAATTAAACCCTTTGCAGCTAGCGCACTGCCGGGCGAGAAAGAATCTCTTTGGTCAAGAATGCGTGCCAAGCCCCCGTTGCCTTTGAGGAGGGGGTTTGGGTGGGTACATAGAGGTAAGCCCCAAACACGCGGCAACCAGAACGCGAAATATGTATGCGGATGTGAATTGAATTGCAACGAGTGCGCCATCATGACCAACTACACCGACCGACACTATCGCCTGGAATCGACTTTAAGCCGGCTCGGAGAGAGGGAGAGAGACACACACACGTAATGGTGATGGGAGATATACACCACACTCACACACACACACACACACACACACACACAATCACACCAAAGTGGGAAGATTTATGAAATCGTAAAGTATTGGTTCATTTAAATAATTGAATATGCAAATCAGGTGCATGTGCGAAAAAAGCGTTACACCACCACCCGACCCGACCGATTTGGAATGGGTTTTTTTTTCTTCTTTTTTTATGTGTGTCAAAGCCTCATCCCCTCGTCCTTACCAGCCCACAATCTTCGAAAGAGAGAAGAAGGAGGGAAGCAAAAAAAACCCAGGTGAAATTGTTTGTTTGTTCACTCTGTTTGCGCATTGCATTTCTGTTGTCGTACAAGTGCAGTTGTGCGCAAAACGTTACGCAAATATGTTTTTTGACTGTGTGCGTGTAGTGTGCATTACACTGAAGGCTCGGGGGATAAAAGGTGCGTTTATAGAATTGCATTTTTTTCTTCGTTTTCTTCTTCTTTTTCTTATTTTTTCCATCCCTCTCCTATTTGTCGTTACCATCGTTGCATCCAGGTGCGCGCTGCTGCTGATCCTGACGCACGCTCTCTCTCTGTTTTCTCTTCCTGGACACACATTGTATGAGAGAGAGACAGAGAGGAAGAAAGGAAATGTGACACGCGGGTTTTACGGTAAAATCCGCTTGCCTGCATTCATCCGGACACGGAAAACACACTCCAATGCTCGTACCACAACCTTTCGAGGCACTGATTGCACCCAAACCCGGCCGAGCGCGGAGCAATGGCCAACAGAGCACAGCACTTCAAACGATTGCAGTTCAAATAAATCTTCCGCAGAGCAGCAAGCTCAGCAAAAAGGAAGCCCCGCGCCTGTACATACACGCGGGAGGGGATACGGTAATTGAAAAGGTAAACATGTCGCGTCGATCTGGCGACCGATTCCCGCTGCTCCGACGTTTTAAAACCGGTGGACTGGAGTCGAGCGGGGGAGGCCCGGGGACCGTAATCCATCTTAGATGGATGGATTATTCATACCCTACCACCGCGGGCCTGCCGGTCGGACGACAGGTCTGTGCATTCCGAGTGGCAACCGTTTCTAACCCGACCGTGGAATGTTGTGGTGCGTGTGGTGCATTTGTGGCGCGGTTGGCTGGCGAGGAGTCGTAGTGATTTGCGAATCGTCCTCCAATCTTGACATGTTGTGAGCACGAGAGCGCTGGGTTACACACACCACTAGTAATCCCATCACTCTAAATGTGCGGCCCGAGAAGCACGGTAGTAGACAACAAATCAGTGCCACCACGGCTCTGTGGCTGGAGGAGAGCAGGAGGCCGAGGATCGGGTGGAAGTGTGATTGCATATTTCACGCCGGCTGAAGTTTGCAATAAATAATTGCACATTATCGTGACAGAGGGTTGGCCGGGTCGACAACACAAAGTCGACATTTCCACGTCCCACCAGCAGTCGCTGCTGGAATCAAAGGCGACGGGCGCTGGCGTATGGACACAATTAGGTGCATTTTAGATTTGATATGGAATCTTACATTCGAAGCTGTGGCATCAGAGTGTACACGTTAAGATGACTTTGATCTGTGTGAGTGGTGTCTTTGCATAAATGCATCGGACATTGGGCAAAGAAGAGAGAGTTTATGAATATCTCACTCCCCACCTGTATGTCCTGCCAGCCAACCAACTACCCCAAAAACGGTGGCAGACGGCAGATGGACATCACTGCACACTTCGCTTCCGATCATCGTTGGGCTATTAATCAAATGACCGGTTCTGCTTTTTGTGCCAACCATCGTCCGGAGGTTGTACTCTCTCTCTCTTTCAAACCATTTCGAAATGTCATGTATTTGGCTGCAGCAATTGCTTCCATACACACACAACACAGAGAGAGAGAGAGTATGGGGAATGGATTTTAAAGTGCAGGAAATCCCGGCGACCACTGGACTGGGAGAGTGACTCGGGAAATGATTACAAACGAGCAACTAACTCCAACACAGCATGGGGGCGCCACCCATCATTTGCCTCCTTCACCTCCTTCAGGCTGGCAACTAAGATTATTAAACTGCTTTAGGGGGAAGGCGTAGAGGTGAATGGGACCATGTCACGGTGGTCTTTCTATGCGATCGATTAGACTAGAAAGAGAGAGAGAACACGAAGCACTACAACGGTACAACCTCATCGCATGATCATCATCATCTTCATCATCATCGTCGGGGGTGGTGTGTCGTTACGGTTGGGGGAGATATTAAATTTATACTCGTGACTTTGTCTATCGAAGTTCTTCGTCTTCTTCAGCTGCTACTCTTACTTCTCTCTCTCCCTCTCTCCCTCTTCTCCATCCCCATGGTGCGCCTTAATGATGCGATTCATCGATCGATTCTTTACCGAGGTCGATCGAGGGTGCGTTCGACCTTTTCCTCCTGGTCCCTTGCCGGGGCGGAGAAGAGCTGCAGCAGTGCACAGCAATGCAAATAGCATCAGATATAGGGACGCACCATCGACGCTCCAAGGCATGCGAGAACATTGGCGAACGAGGCGAATCACACAGAGGCGGAGGTCATCGCTCATCGACCCGGACGGGGGGTCTGCTATGATGCGAATTTTTCCCTTTGCCAGCAATCCGGCTCGAAGGACCAAAACCAAACAGCATCGTCCTCTCTCGCACTCTTCTCTCTCACTCTCTCTCTCTGTCTCGGTGAATATACCTACGGAGTGGACCTTGATTTAAGATTTGTTTTCCGTTCCCTTCTTCGTAATCCACGCAATCCAACAGTGGGGTTTGTTGAAACAAAACCCACCGCTACAGTGTGCGCTTCTGTGGTCTGCTTCCAGAACCGGCCAGCCACTTCCCTTTCCCTGGGCATAATGTTGTGGAGAGAGCTGGCCAGCACCAAACGCACCGCTATGAGGATGGATGGATGATGAATCCCGATGTCGTAAGATTCATCATCTTTTGCGATTCTCTACCCTGAGATGGCAGTCCCGGCAGGGTGTAGAGAAAGCGGGGTTACACAACACAAGCCACTCGGTAGTCGTCAACCGGCAGGCTCTATTTTTTTTGTTCGTTTCCCGCTGGAGGCAACGGTGCTGCTGTGTGCAGTAAGTGGAGAATAATCATGAAATATGAATCGAGCAAAATGCGTACTCCGCTTATTAATGCATATTTGATATTGATATATTGTTCCGTAATGACGTTACCACACGGCCCTGTGGCGCTTCCGAAAAGGGTAGCCGGGCGCGCAATGGAGGGAGAGCACTGATGTAAAGAGCGATTGTGGTTCTGATTTTGAAAGAAGAAAGTACACACCGAAGCAGGGCAGAAGGAGGTTGCCTTTTAAAGGGCTATTGTTTTTTTTTTGGGGGGTAGTAACATTTCCTTGCCGGATTTACTTCCACACCAGCAGTACGAGATGGGTTAAATCATTACACAAATATGAGGGGTTTTATCCCCTTTTCGGAAGGAAACGAAACGAAAAAAAAGATCACAAAAGTGTGCAAAACATAATAAGAAGTGTGAATCCTGAAAGGAAACCGAAAGTGTTGGATGTGGGGTGGGCAAAATCCATTATCACACCGGAAGTTGTGTTGCTCAAATCATGGAGCAATTTAACCAACCAAACCCACCCGCCGCGTGTGTGTGCCGCAAAAATGCTTCCACAGCTCCAGGCCCCACTCATTGAATCGTCCCAGCAACTTCTAACTTTACGCCACATATGCTCCCCTCTTTTCTGTCGTCACGATGACTTGCGCCGTTGATCCTTTCTTTCAGCAATACACACAGGCAGTAGAGTACACAAAACAAAACCGGAGGAAATCGCTTTTAAAAAGGCAAGCGCTACTCCCCCATTTCGGACCTCTCGTTCTTCGTTTGGAGGTGTTTTTTTTTTACTACACAGAACGCATTTTATCAATCTCAGCATCCTGTATCCTAGCTTTAGGAAGGGGAGTAGTAGGCCATCTCCTACCCTATGGATTTAAAATCTCAGCAGTAAGCGCACATCAAGCGCAATGGGGTTGTGTTGTGAGCGCGGCGGCATGATGGTGCAGTTAGTTTCCAAATAATAAAACGTCAAAAGATCCTCTCAGCCGTTGCCTCAGCCGGTACACACCGATGATTTCGCAACACGAACGCAACCCACCACGGGCGCGCACGAGAGGAATCGTCGTCGTATTATTTTCATTTTAATTCAATGGGAAAGCATAAAATTTCCAAGCAACAAAAAAAAACCCTTTTTATTTCCCAAAGCCTAGCTAAGCAGCAACGACACAGCAAGAGGGAGGGGTTCGGTGTGTGTACTGACGGCAAACAAACGGTCCCCTGCCGAGGACACACGCACACACACACAGAGTGCACAAGTGTGTCGCCTTGCCGTTGTTGGTGGCTCTTGTGAAGCCTTGGTAGGTTCTACAGCCGTGCCTCGCTGCAAGAAGCACATCAATGTGTTTATGAGAAGGATGAGGCTTTGCGCTAGGCTGTACTGGTACCGGGGTTCGCCGAGAAGCGACGTTCTTGACTCAAGCAAGTACAGCGCCGGGGATGGATTTTATGCGCGGCTGCCTCCTCGCTTGGCTGGAAATTGGTACGAGGGTTAAGGCACACACACACAAACACACAAGCTGGTGGGCAAAACCCTTTTGGGTTAGGTTCCGGTACTCTCTATGCATGCTTTATGTTGCCCTTGTTTCAAAGCAAAGGACGACTGTGTAGCAGAATAGGTCGCTGCTAGGTCCGCTTTTTAGATCAAGATTTGTCCGGCAGGCGATGATGCGTTTCGTTTTGATTTGTTTTTTTTTTTTGCTTCTTCCCTGAGCACACTGTTGATTGTTCTCTTCCTCGCATTGTGTGTGCCATCGTGATGCCATCAGTTTATTTTTACATTTTTCCCGAGCAATTCGTCTCTATAGCCCTTAGTGTCGTCTAGGGCACAGGACATCTTCAAACCCAAAATAAAAGTATCCTAATGTTCTCCACTCTTTGACGTTTTGGGGTAAATCACGGACGTCGGGCGTGTTTGTTTCCCCGTTTATTGGTACGGAGGACAGGGCGTGCAATTGGACTACTTAACGCCACTGTCGTGATTTTTCGGACCGCGTAGCCATTGTCCCGACCTTAGGGACGTTAGGATGTGTTTATCCCTGTGAAACGAATTTATGGTCCTGCGGCACGGGACTGTACTGCTTTTTTTACAGGCTTGTGCGTCTGTCTTTCGTTGGCAAAATAGATGCGTGGTCTGTCTATTCTGTTCATGTTTCAATTCCCCCCTCATTTCGAAACACCACACCAATGCGAAACGGGAAATAAAACCTACACCATATCTCCATCTCCGAAAGAAAATGGGATGAACTTTGGTTTCGTTTCTTTCGCTCGCTTCAATAGTGAACCTTCGTTTGTTCTGGGATGTTTTCCTCCACAACGCGACCCTTTTCCCGCGTGTCCTTTTCTGCGTACTGTACACAGGGGCAATCTTTTGCCCGGTACTTAATTTAAATTCTAGCGCACGCTACAATGCACCACACACCGCACAAAAGGGGTGTGAAATTGAAACCTCGGCCACCTTGGAAACCCTTGGAAGAGTGGGGTGTTTTGTTTCAGGGGTTTTTTTTATGCGTTCTCCCCCCTACGGATGGGTTTTTTGATTAAAGAACAACAATCGTAAAGGAGCATTCTGCACGCCGCGCTGTTGGGTTGCTGAGTGTTTTCCCAGTTTATGCGGATTTTTCTTTGCAACGTTGCCCAAAGACGTGTTAATCATAGAACTACACCAGGCGAAGCTGTTGCTCGGGACTTTCTGACTAAACAGAAACACGGCAGGCATTAGCGGGTTTGGCTTTTCGGAGATAATAATAATGAAGCCGCAGCTACTGGCAACAACGCCGACAACAACAAAAGCACTGCGTGAAAATAAAACAGGGGAACAATGACGAAAGACGATCGTGTTTTTTGTTTCGTTGTTTTGCTTTCGAAGGGGTCCCCTTGCACATTTATTAAAATGTAACGGGTTTGAGGGTTGAAGGATAAACAAGGACGTGTCTTACAAGTGGAGAGCGGTATTAAACGAACGGATCTGGTTACCGTTGTGCCCTGCAATTCAGTGCTGTGTGCACACGCATACGCAATTGTTAAAAGGACATTTGAGCACCGCGAGCAGGGGGAAAAATAATGAGCGAAATAGTAGTAGCAGCGCTCCAGCATCCATTGAGATTCACCTGAATTGTGTCGTCGGGATCGTCGGGACTGCTCACTAAGAAACATTGCAATATAAAATACACATCATTGAAATCATAAACCATTGCAACCAACTTTCACAAACGGAAAATGAAAAAAAAGGGTTAAACTTGATAATTTGTTCACCAACTACGTGCGAGCACACAAACCGGCTACCGACCGATGGTTAAATTATCAAAGCAAAATGAAACCCTTGTTGTCTGCTGAAAGGAAGGCAGCAAAATAAATTATGTCACGCGCGTTTGACAACCGGAGTGGTCTCGCCATACGGTTCAGTGCTTTCCTTCCCAGAACAACCGCCAGCCACTTTTCACCATTCGGCACGCCAAGAAAACCACCACTTGGCAGAAGAGTGGCAACAACAGCGCTCCCACCGATGCAAGTTCCTCCCTCGAAGCCTTCCTTCATCGTGGAAATGAGTGTGTCTTTAACTTTGGACAGCATTTTCGGAAGCAAAAATTTAAGAAACCAACACACCCATCACAACGCAGTCAGGCGACGAGAAGTTGCGGCACGTGAAAAATGTGGCTTTTTCCAAAACCCCAGGCCCGTAGGCGGCACACGAAGTGGAAATACCGCCGCCCAGCACAGTTGCCGGAAGGAAGGAAGGAAGGAAGAACGGAAATTGCTTAGCATTACAATTTTGTGCTGTGCCGCAGAATGTGGTGGAGGATTTTGGGGGTCGAGCGAATATCATCTGCATCATTCATATTCTCCCCCAGCAGTCGAAGGGCGCTTCTCCACTAGGCCCGACAAGAAAAGGACGAGGACGAATTTTTTAAGTACCTTCTTCTTAATGACATTTCACATTTTGGCCCCGCACGCGCGCACGGAAGGAGAGTGTTGTGGTAAGGAAAGTTTTCCATTTCTTTCGCTCCGCGGCGCGACGTGCATCATAAAGGCAAATCATTTCCTTCCATACGACTCCATCGAAAACCGTTCCGTTGGTTTAGCGCGTTGAGGGCTGTGGAGTGAGGTGCTCCACTCGGTGAACGATAGAAACCTGAGCAAAATGATTCTTAAGAGTGGAATTTATGATTTCCGGAAATGCAAACTGGAACCGACATCGCGTGCCGTGGCGAAGACTGCTTCCATCATATCGGGCTATAGATGATGCTATGTACACCTAGTCATCATCCTAGTGCACAAAAGGGTGGTAAATGTAGCAGGAGCTAACAGTGACAGGTGGAAGAGTAGGAGCAACAAATACACTGCGAAGCTTCCTGTTCCATAAGAAAGAGGACACGAAACCAGGATAATGACTTCAAATGCTGCTCCGATCGAATCGGAAACGATGATGATGCGTTTGTATAGCACGGCCGTCGTCGTCGTCGTCATCGATAAGTACCTTCCAATTTACTACCGACAGTATTAATATTATCACAAGCAGGGATTAAAGAGGAGTGAACATCTTTTCATCCATCGCAGCGTATTGGTGGATAGGGCGTGGTGAGTGTGTTTTTTTTGTTGCTTCTTCGTTGATCTCATCTCGGCACACGACATCCGACAACAGTAATTCTCTAATTCTCCAACTCCTGCTGTTAGCTTTCCTTTTATCGAATCGATCTCCGCTTGAGCTCGTCCTGCGATACACGTACCTAGGCAGCGTAGGATGGGAATGTTTCCAAAAGCGGCAGCTAATAATCGAACAGACGCGCACGCGGCTCGTGCGGTGACTCCCTTCGGTAGCATATTTCCCTTTGCATCAATCACAGTCTCTTTTTTTCATCAGCATAAATGGGAAACAAAATTTACTCTTGTTTCATATCCCACCTCCGCTTTCTACCTTTTGCTTTGAGGACTGATTTGCTGTCCAACCCGAAGGACATTTCGCGTCCCTGTCAAAAGCATGCGTCCCCCGCCGGAACTGGGGAAACTCTGAAATGCGAAGCCAGAAGCGCGCGTGCACACCGCACCGACCGTTCGCCGCTTAGCAGGCAGTTATTAGCGGTAATGAAAACGGATTATTATCCGTGACGGCGATGAACCGTACTAGCGCCCGCCGGTCGCCGGGAATCTGTGTCCCCTTCTGGCGCACTCGGTTGTGATTAAAAGCGAACGTTGGGAGTATATAATTCACCAGCTTGCCGCGAAAATAGAAGGGCGTTAGAGGACGAATTTGGATTACGATGGCAACCGGAAGGATTCCACCTCCTGCATGTGTTTTTTTTTGCGAGTTCTGATGGCAAAACTCCACGGGCGACGGGTGCAAATGGTACGATTTGTGGGCGATGCTTTTAATTAACGTTTCTAGCAGCGAGTTTTGCCGGCAGACAGTTTGGGCCGGTTTGGGCGGAGTTGTCCGTCCGTTGACAGCTGCTGCTTGTCGATGAGGTCTCCATGGCACGGTAATTGCAGCGCTGTAACAGTAACAGTAGCACGGTAAAGGGTTAGAAATATGGAAAATTTCCTTTCCCCACGCAAAAGCCCTTTATTTTGCTTTGCCAAATCTTGTGTAAATTTAGCTTCTGAAACCATTTGTGTTCTTTGTTTGAAGAAAAATTCCTTTAATGTACTTTTGAGGTTATGTTGTTTGGTATGCGGTAAGTACGTGTGTTTCAAGGGCGTATCGGTTACCACTTTTTCTCGGGTTTTTTTTTCCCTCCAGTGCTTCTCGACTTCTTCCAATCAATCATTCACGAGTGCTGAACTCGAGGGAGGAAAAACCTACCAAATCTACCCCTTTCGATCGCAACCAGCGTGCTAGCAACGACCCCGAAAAAAAGGGGCTTACACACAACCATGAAGAGAGCCCATCAACAGCTGTGTTTTTCGCCGTTTCCCGAATCCCATCCCATCAGCCGGCTTCTGGTAGAGCAAAAAAAAAACAGCACCACGGCGGGGGAGATTTGTGAAAAACCTCTGTTGATGGAAATTAAACGTACTTGATGCTGTCGCTCTAAGCCGGCACACTCCTTGTTGGAGAGTGAATCTTGATTAACGTGATTCTTATCGTTCTACACTTAAACATGCACACACACACACACACACTGTTCATTTCAAGAGACGACACACGTGCTGCCAGCACTGGTGGTAGTACCCAATCAGGGAAAAGGGTCAGAAGAGAGAAGAGTTTAGTTGCCTACTTTATGCAGCGAAAACCCGTGCGATGATGGAAATGTGATAAGTAAAACATCATGATGCACTTTGGCCGATAGAGAGACACAGCGTAAGCGATGGTCCACGAGTTGCGGCACGTGTTGCTTTGTACCCGTGGTGCTGGTCTCTTCACGAGGCCTCCAATTCCCACACTGTCCGTCCCATGTGAGCATTCTCCGGCAACATAACTGGTAGCGTGAAGCGCTTTTTAATGAAACTAACTGACAGTGCGCTGCTGAACGATTTATGAATCGCTGCTACCTTTAAAGCCCACTTCCCAATGTTTAAGCTGATACAGATTATGTAAATTTTGGCACTGGGTGCTCCTCACTCCTTCCCCATACACTTCTTCATCTAGCGCTAGAGCACGCGCGTCTTCGATAATCAAGTTTCGTCGCTTTTCAACTGTAAAGGCTTGTCATCGTTTAAGCGGGGTTAAAAAAAAGGTAGATTAATTTTCTTTCTGGAACTGCTTACGATGATGATGACAATGACAGTGTGTGTGTGTGTGTGTTTTCATCAACCAACATTAATAGAATTATATTGTAAGTACCGAAATCTGTGAAGCTTTCCCTGTCATTGCCGGTTTTGTGCAGCGCTTTCCCCCCTAAGGGGTTGAGAATAAGCGTAATTAAAAGGAATCAACTGACTAACGCAATGACAACAGCCCACCCTCAGGCGGGCGATGCGACGTGGTGGGACGATGAGCTACAAACATTCTTTGTATCTCTCTCCGCGCGCGTTTGTGGACGGCTGTCGTGGAAAAAGCACTTACACACAAACTCCACACATCCCCACACTCCTGCTGCTGCTTAAGGCAAATGGCGTCGGCGAAAATAATCACCACCATCAGGAGGAGCTCGTGGAAATCCGCACACTTCCGCGGCAGCGTGAAACGCCCTTCCAATAAGAGTGTGTACGTGTGTGTGTCTGTGTACTACTACCCTGGTAATCATTATGAATACGTCATTATGCAGCATAATACCCGTTTTGATGGGGCGAAGGTTTTCAACAGATACCAAGAGGGAGAGAGGGAGAGAGAGAGAGAACGAGGAAGAGCACGAAAGGGTCGTTTAATTCCAGCAAAACCTGTGCACGGGATGGAGGAAAATCGGAGACGCCTGCAGCATCAAGCCAGCAGCGTACATAAATGGTGTCGTCCTTGTGGAAGCTTCCCCGGACCGGAACCGAAAAAGCTCGTAAGTGTGAGAAGATCATCCCGCGCGTAGGCCAGAGTGTCTGGTGCACAAACACACAGACACACGCATACTTACATTCTGCCGTCCAAAATGGGCACCACACACACGGAAGCGCGCGGGGAAGTATATTAAAACTTTATTAAACACATTACGATAATGACTTTCATCTTCTCGGTCTTCCGCGTGTGTGTGTGTGTGAGAGAGGATGAAGATGAGAATGCGCCGCTGGTGCGTGCAAATTTTAGGCAATTTCCCCAAAAGCACGGGATTTTCCGGCGGAGCGAAGACTCACACACACACACACACACACGCACCGTAAATTGGTTGACTTTCTAATGGGCATCACGCGGCCTTCACAGACAGGCCAACGACGCCGCAGGACATTCCTCTACACCGGGATAAAACGAAGAATCACGACGGCGCTCATAATAACGCGCGCGCGCTTCGGCCCCAAAGTGCGGCCCCTTTTGGGAAGAGGCCGAAAAACCGAAGGGCCACGCGAAAGCTTAGTGCTTAGCCGGAGCGCGTTTGAGGATTTGGAGGCTGCAAAAAGGGATACATCACTAAAAGCGTTCACTCCGTGTTGCCATCGCGGGTAAGCAGGTACTAGGGAGGAATATTTAATTCATTTAAGAGCATGTAAGTTGAAGCTTCCAACCGCGCCGTGATCGACCGATTGAGTGTATGGGGGGGCGCTCGCGCGCGTCGGCAATCTCTTTAATGAGAAAACGCGGCTACGAGCGTAATAATGTTGGCCTCCCCTGATTGTGTGTGTCTGATAATCATGGGAGCAGCAACGCTCTACACCCTTCGCAAGTGCGCTGGCGATAGATGATGCTGCTTTCCACGGATGTATTTCGCCGAGTATGAAGCTTTTCAGTTGAAAAATTGATTGAAAGCTGTTGAATTAAATAAGATTATCTCCGTGACATCTCAGAACCATCGCACAGAATCACATGGAGTGCTTGTGTGTATTTGCACCGACGATGCGCTTCCATGTAGTCTATCTGTTCCCCGAAAGTATGCATATCTGCATGTAAGAGGAATAACGCGGCTATGCAACGACGAACGGCTACTGTACACACGTTTGAAGTCAGAATTACATGCACAAACACACTGTTCCACCCCGTGCAGCGCACACAGTAAGAGATTAAATTGCAATTTTAATTAAACAGCTCATAAAAGTTCGGGTTTTTGCTGTTGGTTCCGACAAAACCGGGATAAAGTCGAGTGTACGCTGTGATAATAATTCAGGGGACAGCGGTGTCATAACGGTGCGGCTCATACAGTTTTCCGCTTTTGCAAGATTTAATTTATCTTCATGGGTTTACTTATTTGCCGAGTATGGTTCTATCCAATGAACACTTTGAAGCCGATAAAACGATTTCATCCAAGTGTAAAACTAAAACATCCCATCGGTGTAGATGTTGGAACGTTGCAAACACTCCAAACGAACAGAGCACATTCCCGCAAGATCCAAGAGCTGTCATTTGATGGCTCATTTCATTAGCACTTACTTACACACGCAGAGCAGAGCGCAACGCAGCCTGTTGCCCATTGAAAAATGGTACCACCAAGATGCTAAAAGGTCCTTCTTGCTTCCTCTAACCAAACAAGGAGAAAAAAAGCACAAACACAGATTGCACAAGAACGGACCGGATTCGGAAAAATGCTGCTTAACGAACCGAACCGGAACATTGCTCCAAAAAGTGGCATGCGACAATAATAAAAATAATAATAATAATGAAACGAGGGCACGAACTCTCCAGGCACGTGCAACCAGCGAAGGAAGCAGCACACGAGACACGCGCGAAAATTGAATTTAATTTCATGAGAAATGTTATCGGCATTTTGTGTGCGCTTTCATGATGGGAGAGTCCACCATTCCTGGGCAGGCGTGTCGTCCTCGTTTGTCCTGGCGCTCCTATACCCACACACAAACACACGCACACACTGCCCGGATCCACGGAACAGAGCTACGGGAGGAAGTGGAGGAGCACATTATGACGAGCTTTTTTTTTGCGCATGCATCGCGCGTCAGCTTTTTTATTGCTTTCATTTAATTTTACGTCAAAAAGCCTGGCCTCCCGCCGCTATTTCCGGGTTGGTGGTTCTTGCTGTGTCGCTGCGTTTGTCTCCTTTTTTGTTTGAGGTTGTCTACCTCTACCAACACAAAAAAGGCCACATCAAACGTGGATGCGCGAGAACTAAATATTGGATTTTCTTTTGCGTTTTTTTGTTGCCACAGTGTCACAGTTGCCTTCCCATAATAATGATTTGAGCTTTGAAGACAAAGCATTGTTTCTGCTGACCCACATTTAGCACCCTTCGGGACGCTTATTGGTGGCTTTGATAAGGATAATTGCACGACTGTCCGGGAAGAAGGCAGTTAAAAGAAAGAGGCAAAGTATGCGGAGAGAAAAACTAGGACCAGCAACGTGAGCAGGGTTTGAAACTCAATTATAGGTCTTGGGTGGTAGAGAAGAGCGAATGCAAATGCAGGCGGGAAGTCTTCACTGCCGGCTTGTGCTTTATTAATAACCGGAACGTTGCCTTTTTGCTTGCAAATAAGATCACACCCTCTCCCTACGGCCTCTATTTGTGCTCGGTGACAGACGGGCAGACAAAGTGCTAGAAATTCATTTTTATTTCACACTGCCAGCTGATGGTTCCAGCACCAAGAGCCACACCGATAATGGCCACACAGCGCACCATTCTCGTCTTGGGCATGAATGGTCCTGATGTTCCACCATCATCAAGAGCATCTTTGCCAGCCGTGATGCAGCTACAGCAGCAGCAGCAAGGCGCCATTTCGCAAACTGTCAGCACGTTTCATTCGAAGGCGCTAATTTGAGGGGAGGCGGTCGGCTGGCTGGCTGGCTGGCCATCCCCACAAGCAGTTTGATAACGTTCCGGAGAACCTTTAAACCTCGTAGTGGCCCCCGGTGGCGCGTCTTCTGCCCTTCTGTTGACGCTAATGGTTCTTTCTGCCCTTCTGTGAAACTAGCTAAGGACTAGATGCGCGCGCGTCACAAACAGGAATGCAAAACTTCTTACCAGAGTTTTTTGGGGGCAAAAACACTCCCTCTCAAGAGGAGGCGCGCACCACACCGAGAGACATGGCACAATCGACCGAGGTGACACCGAGAGGCGAAAGTGTAAAGCTTGGTCAACTTTCGTCCCCAGTGAACCCCAAATGTCCTTAAAAGCCCACCGAGGGGGCCGCGACTGTGGTCCAAACAACACCCGGATGTAACGCTGGCACTAGCGCGAACGAGCGGGCGTGCAAGAGTAAAGGACATTAAAAACATTTTCCTAATGGCCTCTAAAACCATTACCCATTATAAATCATTTTAGAAGCTGTAGCCGTGCAAGGGCAGCAGCCGTGTGACCCCTCCCCTGACCGTCGGCGTACGTGCCCGTCCTGCTGGTGGCCCCTGCTCAGCGCCGTGAAAGTGATAGTTGCTTGGTCGCTCGGTTGGTGTGCACAGCCACAAAAAATGCCCCCTCGACACTAAAGGAGTAGCTCGACCGGTCGAGAGCTTCCTCGGTTTGCACGAAGAAAGACAGCACACAACGCCAGACGGAGATGTTGCCCCTACACAACGGGCCTGCGCTTCGCTCTATCTCGTCGCGTTTCATCTTCACCGTCAGCCACAGCCCCGCCCCGTGTGACGGTGGCGAACGAAAGTGGTTTGACCGAACCGAGAAGCACACAAGGACCACCCGGGCTTGTGCGCTTCCCTATGTTCCGCTGGCCACGCTTGCCGCGACCAAAGACCAAGTCAAAAGCATCCAATGAATATTCCGATAGTTTGAAGGAGCGGGAGTTTTGGTGTGAACACAATGTACATAGAGCCTCCTGACAGAAGATTGCTCCTGTGAGAATATCCCCACAGGACGGGACGGTTTTTACAGAAGAAGACGTAGTGCATCGTCAGCACTATGAAAACTGTCATCACCTTGTGAGGATGGAAAATATCACTTTCCCGAGATGTTTTTTTTTGAGTGTGGGTACAACGTGAAGATAACCAGGAACTGGGCGCAACTAAAGCGATCCTTGGAGTGAGGTGTAAAGTGTTACTACCACTTGAAACAGCAGGAACTCTTGAGGCATCTGCTGGGCGTGAAACAAAGTTGACCTTTTACCGATAGTGCCATAATCTTGGCCTCCATTGGTGGCGTTTCAGTGAAATGAAGTGGATGAAAGGATTTGGTTTTTGTGTGGAAACGTCACCACAAAAAAAATCCACGTCAACTTGAGCGTTTTGAAGTAAGATGGATCAAATGCTAGCAAGAAATTATTCCTGATTGAGCGTATTACGTTGCTCCAAACGAGTGTCAGTAATTGTCTCAAAACCCACTCTGCTTTCTGACAACCACCCACCAGCAGCTGCCAAAAAGGCAACCGACAGCGCCCCGTTATCAACTCCATCAATCAAGTTGCTTCAAAATAGCTATCACGAATAAATTCGTTCGGAAATCTCGCGCCTGTCGAGAAAATGTATTCTAATTTCCTCCACCCCTGCAAAGCCTCGCTCTCTCTCTCGCTAAATCCAATGCGCGCGTGCAGCTGTACGTAGAAGCGGATATTTCCCTTCATCGAAATAAAGAAGGCATACCTAATACGAAACGAATTCGGAAATTGATCTTTGCTTTCTTCAGGTAAGCCTTCGGTCGATCAGGAAAAAAGAGAATGCTATGTGGTATATCCCACACACACACACACACACATAATGTTCACCTGAATGAGTTTTGTGCGAAACACACGCGATGATAAGACATCCCCCCCTCCCCCCGCTCTTTGGCCAATTTTGTGCCTATCACCAGTTTCCATTTGATTGGATTTCGAGCGATTTGTCTCGGGTGACGTTTCCCACAATCGCAGGATATTGGCGGTAAAAAAGAGGGTAAGAGAACCACGCGGTGATGTTGGTTAAGAAGCAAAGATTCATCTGTCTTAGAAAGCGACAAAAAAGGGCAAGATGCGACAACAAAAAAAAGTGAAGCCGTGCGGTTTCAATTTTTGGTGGAAAATTCTTTCTTCATCTTTGAGTTTGGTTTTTCTGAGTATGGCGGCATAGGTAAGATGAGCTTTTACACAAGCCAACGCCTTTTATCCGGGGCCATTTTTCGATCCCCACAAAAGCTAACACGCCGTACTGGGGGGAGGGTGGTGATAAACAAAATGGATGTACGGCTGCTGGGGTAAGACTCACCACGCCTCTTCTACCCCATATCTCCTTAATCCCAACGATGTGTCAAACGAAATCCCGGCCGCCGCTTCGTGCGGCAGGCTGGAATTGTCTTCGCGAGAATGCGACTTTCGACTTTGCTCTTTGATTGATTGTACCACACGCGGTGTTGGTGATCGCTGAAGGGCCTCTTTACTCGTGCTGTCGGGCTCTCTTTCTTGGTTCTCTTTATGCGGTTCGATTAAGTATCCACGAGGGGATGGCGTTCCCCGGGATGTTGGATGAGATGTTTCTCCAGGAAAAACTCTTCCCAACCGCTAGACGCGCCAGTGCGTTTGGGGGACATATTTTCCCCAACATTCGTACACGTTACCTTTTCGCGCAAGGGACAGAGAAGCCAGCCAATGATAATGGATGCCTTTTCGTTGATTCGGTGAAGGCTATGGAGTTTCCGATTGGGAAGAACCGAGCTTCGTGCGCCGAAGCAGCAGCAGAAGCCTTTCGCTGGAAGTTGCTAGCGGTTCGTCATTTTCGACCTTTCGACTTTTGCGAACATTAAACGATACATCCTTCAAGTGGCCACAGCACAGCACAAGTGGCAACTTCCTGGAGCAACAGCCGTCGTCCAGAGCCGTGAAGCGTATGGTTCCGTACGTTCCGGTGAATTTCCTGGGCCACTGATTTGTTTTTTTTTTTGTTGTGTGATCCAAACAATCTTCCTGCAACGCCAATACCCAGATGAACAGCCGTCAGGACGAAGAGCTTGGATAGATAGAGGAAAAAACACCCACGAAGCCTTCACCTACAATCAAGGACGTGGTCCTGAAATCACGTGCCGGATGTAGTGGTGGCGGTGGCCGTTTGCTTTTTTTTTGGCTTGTTTGCTTCGCTCCCTGCCGCTTCGCTGGAAGAAGTGAACGAATCGCTACAAATCTAATTTAGTATCAAGCGAGGGTGGCTGCTTTGTGCTTTGCGTTGCGCGTGGCCTTTCCCATCTCTCCCGACGTACTCTGCCATCTTTGCTCCCAGCGTTATCGTCCCCCCAACGGGGCGGCGTTCAAGTATGCGCCACTCGAGCGTTAATTTGACAGACAAAAAGGTAAACAGTTGACTTTTGACTAGTTTGCCGCTGCTGCTGCTGTGAGGCTGCGAGGTTACGTTTTTCCGTTCGCTTTCCTTTGGTGTTTGAAGCAAGAGAATGTGATGGAAAGAAAAAAACATGCACACCCACACAGAACGATCGAAAACACCGTGACCGTTTTGCTGCGAGAAGTGGAAAATGAGCAGCTTTAAGCGAGCGGAGCGAAAAAGCGTTTAACGAAGCAAATCATTTCGCACTGGGGGGAGAGCGAGAGGATAAGGGTGGGCGGGCCCGCCGCCCTCAGGGGCAGTTTTGCACGGCGGAAAGGACAGGTCCGCCAAAATTGGATACCAATATTTGATTTTCCGCTCGATGGAAAAGCATTGAGCGCCCCGTTACCTCCACGCTCACTGGCGCTTCCTTCCTCCATTTCTTAGCTTCCTGCTTCTACGACGGGTTCGCGAAGGCATCCAATCGTAAGCACATAACAAATAAAGCACGATTATAGGGACGACGCGCGTACGAAGCACCCCAAAAAGGAAAAAAAGGCCCAAGAACCCTCGGAGGGCCGCAGGGAGGGAAGGGATACACGGGACCCTTGTCAAGATAAGTGTGGGACAGAAAGGGGACGGACGTGGACGGTCGCGTACGTGTGGCGCACGTTGCTGGAAGAAATTACATCAATAATTCATGTAGTACAGCGAATTTTCTACTTTTTTTCTCTCTGTGTCTATGTGTGTGTGTAACGTTCATTCGTGACCGAAGTGTTGTCACACCTGTCTCACGATTTGTGGCCCATGTTTAGGTCCGTCCGTCCGTCCACTCGTACCAACGTGTCTTCCTCCCGGCCAAAAGAGGCTCCACCATCAGGCCCGGGAAAGGTCAACGGAAAATACTGACGCTTTCGATGGTGGTGGTGGCGACTGTGCGCTGGGTGGTTCTTTACGCGCTCGGGGTGATCGTCGAATAATTTAGCAAACGTTTCGGAATCGGACCGAAAGCAGCAATACCCGAACCCCGATGACTATTTGTTTATTTAAATTGGCTCGTAAATGGAGAGAGTAGGACCATTTTCTTGCCGTGAATGGTGAGCGCACCAGAAGAAGCTCGCCAAGAAGCAGCAGCAGCAGCAAAGCAGACACAACCAAACCCGCATCTTATGCTTCCAAAGTGGCAAACGGAATGGAACACAGTGCGATATGATACGCGATTTGCATATAATAAGCCGCAAATCGTGTGTGTGCGCGCGTCCTTTTTGTGCCACCCGGGGTCCGTTATTATTGATTCGCAAACACAATTAACCGTCTCGCGCGCGGTTTTCCACGTTGTAATAAATGCTCGCCCCCTTCCCACACCCACATCACGATTCGCGCCGCAAACCCCGCATTTCGCATTTCGGCGGCAAGAACATTATGTTGCAAATTTGCTGCACTGCAAGTGCATTCGGCGTGCGCCTGTGTGCACATAAACGGGTTCGGTTATCGAGTTCGGTCGTAGCACCGTTTGCTGCACAACGAGAAACAACATTACATTTATGGTCTTGGTACAGCGGGGCACAGGAAGATGTCACCGGGTACGCGCGCGGAGAGGCGCGTACGGTGAAATCCTTTGAACGTGGTACAAAACCGGAGGCACCGGATATCGGCGACACGGTAATAAATGAAATATGATTTATTTGTGCATTAATGTGAATTAATGCAGCAGTCGCAGAGGAGGAGGAGGAGGAGAAGAAGGGGCTTAAAAGCCTCGCGAAACTGCATTTCAATGAGGTGTGCATTGCATTGGCCGGTCAAATGTTTGGCCAACGAAAAAGGCCGTTTTGTTTTTTTAATAATAATGCATGCATGAGGTCAAACAATTGAAACTGTTGTGGCCAGGGCCGAGGGTTGTTTGAGAGTAAAGTGGAATATGGCCGCTGATAAGTTTCACTGTCAATGAAGCAATAATTGATGGGTGTCGCGCAATAACAAGAGGATGCATTTATTATGAATTTTGTGCGAGCGCTTTTAAATGCTATGATGGACAGAGAGAGAGGGTAAATTTCGTTTCGTTTATTGCACAGTGATTTAAAGATTGAAATCAATTTCATATCAACAGCATCCAGCCAGACATTGAAGCTAAGCATGAAGCAACTGGTCAACTTTGTCGTCTGCAGTAAAAGTGCAGTGTAAGCTTTGGAAGTTTGTTCGTTTGACACTAAACATGAGCTCCATCAGCAGCGTCTCGGCAGATTTCCCTCCAGAGGATAGCAAATCCCGATTCCATGATGCACTTTAGACTTGCAACGTGGTTCTTCTGCCACCGGTAGCGCTCTGCTTCCGGTGCGCACAAATCGTCCAGCTTATGAAACGTTACACACAGCCCTCGTGTAATGTGTATGTTTCCTCGCCCAAAAGGAGGTGCTTGTCCGTCGGCACTTTTTCTTTCTCTATCTCTCTCGACCAAACCACCACAGTGACTTGAGGGAGCACACCAGAGCTTTATGGTTTATGATAGCGCCCGAAACACCAGGACAGTGGTGAGGGATTGGAAGCAGAGTTGACAGCTTTTATATGTGCTCTGCTTCTTTTTTGACTTTTCTCCCCTGGTGCGCGGCGTTCATGTTACAGCAGGGAGCATTTTTCACCAGATGTGCTGCGCTTTTTCTCTTCCCTTTCCTGTTTTCGGCCGGATCTTCCCGCCATGGTGAGCATTTTATTGCTCTGGGCAGAAGAGCGAAAGCGCACCAGTGCCATAGCCGAAAACGAAAGTGGTATGTTGTATCGGGCGCGCAAACCGTCTTCAACCTCATCGGCTGCTGGTAGCACAAGCAGCGAGCACCATTCCAAGACGCCCATATGGGTGTGAGCAGTGCCGGGCTAGGTCTGGCGCACTAAAATAAATCACAACATAATATACATATTAACATTCCTCGGTCGGCTGTTTGTGCCAATACCTGCCGCCCGCGGGTGACAGTTTGATGGAAAATGTGTTGCATGCCACGCACACACACACACCCGTTCCTTGCTTTAAGCTGGTTAAGCGCTTATCCGTTTGGGGAAAGGAAAAAGAAAGAAAAAAACACCCATGTTAACACGTCTGACGCATTCGGGTGTGCGCGCACCGGGGCAAACATAAAAGTGGAACCGACATATTTTGATTTCCATGTGTTTGTTACCCATGCTGTATGCGTTGATGCTGTTTGCGCAGTAAAAAGCAAAAAAGCGAGGCGAGAAAGCAAACGACGATGAAAACAAGCTTCCAATCAATTTTGGAGCTAATCGGAATGAACACACACATGGTCGTCGTCCTTCCCCGTTCCGTTCCTGACAGGCAAACACGGGGAGACTGTGCGAAGGAACGCGGAACACACCAGCCCGGTTACTCCTGTGCTGCTGCTGCTGCCCGGCGCTCTACATTCACTTGATTAGCATTTTATTGGAAAACGACTCATGAGGGCCCAAAAAAAAAGCATAAAAACCGTACAGCACACACACACACACATCTTGTGAAAACGACAAAAAAAGGATCCTTTTCTCGCTTTTCCGCTTTTGCACTCCACATGTGTTGGGGAGTGTGTGTGTGCTTTTGCTGCAGCAATTTTCACCATCATCGACATCGGATCGGTCGTTGAGCAAAGCCCGAGATGTTCCCCGAGCATCCTTCACCACGCTTATCACCACCACCACCACCACCACCGCTTTTCCGACCAGTCACACACATTTGCATTCGATACATTTTTCACGCCCCGTTATCTCGCCAGCGCATAGGGATTGAAAGGAACGGACGGATATCTCTCAAAACGAGGTTTGGAAGCAATTTTCTTTTCGTTGGAATGATTTTTCATCCTACCGATTCGGATTTCACATACCACCCACTACCGAAAACTACTTCCGATTCCACTTGGGCGGGTTTTTGGGGATTTTTTATCCTAACACTCTATGATTTCAATGCTGCTTTTCCGCATTTTTCTTCCATTTTTCAAAGCACTTTTAGCATCACGAGTGTGGCACGCCGCTCGATCGAACGAGCTAATTTTGCATCCACATTTCCTCCACGTGTCGTTTGGCGGAGGGTGCAGTAGTTTTCTACACTTTGGCTAGAGGGGAAAAAAACACAAATATAACTACTGGCGAGCTGAGTTTTTCCTCCTGAGCACGGTGTAAGCGCGCCCGTTAGTAAGTAAACACTTGCGGCAGTGTATGTAGGAGTTCCATCCTACGCACTAACACAGCCGGAAGCGGAAAAAGAAAAGTGTCCCAGCTGTCTCGTTATACTTCTCTAGCCTATCCCCATCCACCGTGGGGGTAACGAATGATGAAATCTTACTTTGTAAACGTGGAAAACCGTTTTTTTTTCGCCCCAGTCCCCGTGTGATGTTGCGAAACGGGACGAGCAAATGTAGGTTGATTAACTACTGTTGACACTTACCTGAAATGAGAGTAAATAAAAAGGGAAAAGAAAGCATTAGTAAGGGCTGTTGCTGTGGTAAGCCTTGTGCGGAAATGAGAATGTTTTGCTAGTTCAAGCCCACAAGGACAAGGGAAAGAGAGGTATCGGGAGTTGCTTGCTCTAGTGTTGCAACATCAGAACGGATCAGGAACGGATTTATTATGCAGTACATACACACACTTCGCGGAAATATAGCTCCTCTTCAAAGGGCGGCCTTACAGTTGGTCGACCAAGTTTTCACAAAAGATGACCTTTAACACTTACTGCTCCCTATTTACCTAAGCCATGTATTTGCACGGCAGTAAACATCATCGCTTCGCACACTATGCACACCCCCTGGGCAAAGGAGCTGACGACCAGTCGTCATCCATTCAGCAACTGATGTTTTCCTCGCTTTATAAACTCCGTGCACTTTTGCATTCATCATCGTGTGCCAGTATCGTGCGCCGTAAGTGTGCGTGTGTGTGATGTTTATGTTTTGATGTGCCACTAAGATTAGATTCCCACCGAGGGGAGGGAGTGTGTAAGAGGTGCAAACACACTTGTACCCACTATTTGCATTGTGGTAGTAGTGGTGCTCAAACAGAAGGCTAAGAGAGTGAGGCGCGCGCCTGTCCGCCCGAGGGAAGAGGAATGATGGATTCTGATTAGTTCACACCCCACTACTCCAACCCCAGATTAAGCAATGCGAGTGGGCACACACATCTTACGACCCCCGCATCTAGGTCAGCTTGGAATGGGTGGAAATGTCTGAATGTCTGTGACAGAGCTTCTTCCCTATTTCTTTTTGCGATTATGAAAGGTGATAGAAACGGCTGCCAAGTTGGTGAAGAGATGCATTACAACATCAAAAACATGAAAGAAGCCGGGTCTGGTCAATTCTGGGTCTGCTACTAAGAAACAGAGAACTTCTGAAATGTATTTCAAACGATGCTGGAAACTTCTTCAGAACTACTTTTCCCAACAAATTGCGAAACATTTGTAAGTCGTTTCTGTTCACGACCTCGGGGAGCAGCTTTGTTGTTAACGACCAGCAACCGACCGGGACAAGTCCAATCGATTTTAAGCCATAAAAAAGGTGTCTGTCTAATTAAATGTTGCCCCTAATGAAAGTAATCGAAACCATTACCCACCAACCGGGAGGTAATCTGGAGCCGTGGTATCTAACAACATCAAACGTATATCCCCCCGACAACGATGACCTGCTCTGCAACGATGTCCCCAGGTTGATGTTTGGAGAAATTCACGCTGCAACTCCCCATCGTGCATCTCCTCAAAGTCCATGTAGCAGGCGTGCGGTGGCGGTTGCTATCTATTCTAGAGATTCCATGTCACCGGGGAACACCGAACAAGCGGGCCCAGTGCCTATGCCAATGCTAGCGACTGGTAAAATTGTCTTCTGGTGGCCCCCGAGGACGAGGACACCACACGAGCGATAATGATGGTGATAATGGTACCATTAAAGCTAAAAGCAGCAGCAAAACCTCTCCCCCCCCCCAAACTGGTGATTGAATGGAGGAGAAGCATCGCTTGTGAAAAGGTAGACATACACAAGCACCCTACTCTTTTGGATGGGAGGCTCTCTTATGTTCCGATGTATCTGATGTGACTGGGACTAGTCGCCAACTACGCGTTAGAAGACACTGGCGGCGTACAACATCGGCGAAAGAGTGCAAGTCGCGACAAGTGCCCAGTCTGACGATCCTTTTTCCCTCTTCTGATTATGTTTAGCTGCAAGCTTCTTTTTCGACGAAAAGCGATTTAGTCGATCTCGCGCAGAGTTCGACCTGAAGGAGCGTTCGGAGCGGATATTGAATATCATCCGAGGGTGTGCGCGCGCGCCAATGTGCGCTGTCTGCCCTGCTCCGTTGTTGTGGGGTTTGATGCTACTGCTGCTGCTGTTGCTCATTAATTTGCCACCGTACCCTTTAGCACCCACACTATTGCTGGGATTCACTATCTTTTTTTTTCTTTTCCGAGCTGTGCTGTGTTGCACATCCCATTGTACATACCGCACGTCGCAGGACAAACAAGCAGCATTAAACATCAAGTGACATCCCCCGCTGGAGTTGGAGCGCTTGGGGGATTGGAAGATTGCAAAACAGAGTCCTACACACACACGCGCACGCTTGCTGCACTCTTGTAGTGATCTCGGGGGAGAAATTGTACCCCGAAGCACAACAGCGCGCCATGGATACACACATGCCCTAGCGGTGAGCCAGCCTGTGCGGTGTCGTCTTCCTCCCAATCGAAACCTCTCCGAAACAAGTAAGGGGAGTGGTGGCATGGAAAGGTTAAATTAAGCTTACATTATGCGATCGTAATTAAGATTGTATAATTTTATTAGTTTAACGTGACAATCTGTTCCGGGCAGCACAGGAGAAGCTTCGTTCGTTCGTGTGCACCCACCAAAGAGCACCAACTACAAGGCGGCGCCAGCATCCGAACGGTGTGTCGCCTTCTTCCGCATTGGATTTAGCTTTCTTAAGCCGGTGTTGGTATCACGGTCGTGGTTGCTTCTTGCCGGGGCAGGTGTCACACTCTACTATCGAGCAGTGTTGTGTTGTGCAGCACCCAAACAAAGCATATAGGGGCCTTTTTTTCCTTTTACAACAAGCAGAAGAGTATAATATCGTCCCTAATTTCTTCCGCATTCCCGAGAACCGGGACAGAGCTCCAGCATTTAGGGAAAGGGAAACAGAGCCAAATCTGCTCACCCCCTCCTTAAGGGTATCGATTAGTGTGCGGTGAGAATACTCTGCGGTTACGGTTTAAGAGCTTATCTCGACCATCGAGGTACAAGAGACGACACCCCCTCTATTGCTCCTCTGTACGCAATAAGTCTTTCTTCCCGTGGAGGGGCAAAAAAAAGGACAATGGTGTAGTCTTGCGCAGGATCCCAAAGAAAACGGGATTCGCTTTCGGGGGATCCGCCCCAGTACACACACTAACGAAAAAAGTGTGGGGGGGACTATTACCGAAAATTAATATTTGAATTATTTATCACAACCACACGGTCCGCGAATTCCGAGCCAGAACGTAAGGAAGGGCGAGATTCCCTCTTCTGCCAATACGAACTGGCACATTTTTTAGCTTAGAAAGAAGGTTGGAAGTTGGGCGGGGTGGAAATGCCATTGTGGCCAGTTTCGGGGAATGCCAAACATTTTGTGGAGCGGTTTTTCCCCAGCTGTGCACAGTTGGCATCCGTTGGTCCATTAAACGATAATCGTCGGGTGTTTGGGTGGGTTTTGTTTGTTTTCCTCTGCAGCCTGGTTTGCTGCTTTGAGAGGGGAAGCGTCGGTAGAGTCAATGGAGCTCGCTCTTTAATGATGATTTGATTTGAACATTTTCCCCACTTCAATGAAGAAAATGAAGATAAATGAACATGGTCATACTATTTCAAATTTTCACTCAAAAACAATGCTTTTTTTACACAGCAATCCTTTCCACTTGTATTCCCTTGAAATCATTTTGTAATGCTTTTTTTAAATCAATAAAAGCCTCACACGGTCCACGGCTCCCCCGTTTAGGAATGCTCCAGTGGAGGTGCAAAATTCGATAAAAGTTTCCAATACCTTCCAAAGCTTTTACGGGGCAGAGAAAATAAATCCTCACACCAAAAAGTCTTCTTCCTTCTTCCGGACGCAAGAAAAACCAAACTAAATAGCAACCATGAAGCTGTTTATCATTGAAAGAAGCTAATAAAATTGGCGACCTTTCCGGAAGGACGATCCCTGTGGCATGCTTCCTTCCTAACTTCTACAAAAAAAAGGAAACAAATGCACTAACCATAAAGGAAAAGCTCCAACGCACCGACGGGAGCTTCCTGCTACGGCGAGAAAATGTGCTACGTGTTTTTCTTTCCAAATTTTTAGTCCTTTTCTCGATCGCTGTAAAAACCAAACCATCCCTCTCCTCTTGAAAGGCACGATGACGATACCGGAAGGGAGGATCTGAGGGGTGAGGAAGCTGTGTACACAGCGTTCGCAAAGCCGGCAAATGGGCGACCGGAAAAGCGGTGGCAAACTGTTGGTGCAGAATTTTAATTACTTCGTATCGCGCCGTATTTTGGCCGGAAATGCCGGGAAAAGGTCGCGATCGGTCGCACACACACACACACACACAAAGACAGCAGCAGTGCGGGTCGAAGAAAAGGCAAAATTGAAGATAAAACATTGCAAAACCAAAACGTTGCCACTCTCACTCCCTTTCGCTTCTGCTTCCTTGCGCGCCGCTCCATTGTGTGCGTTTTTTTTTTTGGAGTAAATGCTAACGGCTGAAACCCGAACCCCGACGAGCTGGGTATCCCTTATCCTTAATTTTAGCAGCCAAAGAACGCTAATGAACCATTTAGTGGGTACCTTTTCGTCAGGTGCAGGTTGAGAGAGAGGGGGGGGGGGAACGAAAACAATTTGACAAATAAGTAGCACAATGGGGTGCTGCTCCACACTGCCACGTCGGCACCACCGGAAGGAGAAAAGCAAAGGAAGGAAGGTTGCACTTTTCCGTCGCCTTTTAAATCACACACAAATAATCGCTTCAGAATGGCGTCATTTTAACGTTGAATTTAATTTTCTTCCAACTTGAAAACACACACAACCATACGCCAACACAAAGTGGCTCATAAACGACACCTGCACAAGTGAGAAGCGTCATAAGCTGTGTGTGCTGTAGGCGGTAAACTTAAGTTTTTCGTTTCCCCCCCCCCTGAACACATGCTGCTGGATTAAGACACGCGCGTTCGAGCGATTAGAACATGTAAACCAATAGCTCCAAAGTAGCGCAGCACACAGCCAACACACGTAAAGTGCCTATTGGTTTTATATTCGATTTCCAATAGGACTTCCGCTCGCTTCACCACACGAAGAAGCAAGTGGCAGCGTTAAACGTAAGCCGCAGTCGTTCTATGGATTCATAATCCTTCACAATCGGCTCTACGACGGAATTAGCTCTTCCTAGTGTGTATTCCGTGTTGCTGTATGCTGTGCGCATTGTGGAGCAGAACGGTCGTCGGACAAGGCAGAACATAGTGACAAGCGATTACCTTATGGTTGAATAATCGTGCGGTCATTCTATATGAGCCTACTTCACAGCTAACCGAGAGAACCGACAGCACACACACAAAAAACCGAACCATAAATCATCGTAACTTAATTCCTCTCGTACTGTACTGGCAGCTCATTTGTGTGCGATGTACGTGTGCGTTGGAGGGTTTTTTTTTGTGCGTGTTTGTTTCAATTCCAAGAAAACATGTTTAGTGATTAGGACACACCACGGACGCTCTCGAAAAGCGTTCCTTTGCTTCGACAGGTTCCCCCATTCTAATCATCACTTAAGGCGTTGACAGTTTAAACCAAAAAACAACACACACACAACCAAAACCTCTCTATGAACGCCTCAACGTGTGAGTGTGGAAGAAATCTAGCACCAGAATTGCCCTTAGAAAGCAGACAATGACCGCACACACGACTGGAACGGAGAAGTAAAGGGAACTGATGATAAGCCTGTAAATAAGCAGCATTACATAAACACCGTCGCTGGCTCGAACGCCAACCCCTCGGTAAAGGGATTAACAAATCATCGGCTACACGAAGAGCGACGAGAGTACAGGAGGGGGCCCGGCCAAGAAAAACAAAATTCGATTTAGAAACAATCGACCCCTCGGTAGGTGGTTTTGGCAAAGGTAAAGGAGAGAAAAGGAAAAAAATCGATTTATGTTACAATTATAGGACATAAAGTTGCAGCCAAGAACGAAGGTTTTTGTTTTTAATCGTTTGCCGTACTTTTTCACTTCCCTTCCCTTCACCGAGGCAGCACCACTGAGGGCAAACTTTAGAAGGACATTGGAAAGCAGAAGAAGATGTAAAACATCAAAAAAGTAATCCCTTTATTCTTTGTTACTTTTAACACGGGCAAAAGTAACAAACCAAAGAGCAAACGTCGGGAAGTACCATTGTTGGAAAGGAGAGCAGTTTAGAAGAATTGTGTAAAGAGCTTCAAACAACATAAAAAAATAAAAAAACATTGAAAACAATCATAATCATCACACTCCATCCATCCTTCAACAGGGGATGGGAAGGAAACGAGGAGAGGAAAAAAACAACGAGAAATATACTGCAAGAAGCCATAAGATAATAAAAGTCGAACTTCTTCTTCTTCTTCTTTGGCTCAACAACCGTTGTCGGTCAAGGCCTGCCTGTACCACTTGTGGGCTTGGCTTTCAGTGACTAATTGATTTCCCCCCATAGCAGGATAGTCAATCCTACGTATGGCGGCACGGTCTATTTGGGGATTGAACCCATGACGGGCATGTTGTTAAGTCGTACGAGTTGACGACTGTACTACGAGACCGGCTCGAAAAAAAGTCGAACAAAGGCATGAAAACCCAAAACGGGGGAAAAAGGAACCTCAGACGGAAAGCAAACGAAGAGAGGATTTTGATCGAAAGGATAAAAGTAAGGATGTAACCAACTTGATTTATCAGCAATACCGAATCAAATACATTTGGATGAGTTTTCAATTCCCCAGTCCCCGGTCACACTTACCCTTTCCTCGGGTGTGCAGCACAAGAGACCCTAAACAAAAGTCAATGTGCCTCCTCAAAAAAAAAAAAACCCAAATCGAGCGCTTTTTTCGGAGTTACACGCAGGGCCTGTTGAGTTGAAGTTGGTTCCTGGGAAAAATCACTGACTGTTCCTGTTGCTCCTCTCTAGTAGCCCCCCCCCCCCATTTCCCAAACAGGAGTAACTTCCCCGGGTGTGTGTGTGTGTGCATGTGCGTGAGTAGCAAACCGTCGTGGTTCGCATTTTCAAACGGGGCCGAGATTTAGGATCAATTTGGGTTGTGTTATGTTAGGATCAAAATCTTTTACCAGAACGTAACCCGCCGCGGCATTTGGTGCCGGTGGTTGGCACTGGAAAACAACCCCCTCCACCGACGAAAACAACGATTTTGCGCAGGCTTTTCCGCCCGCTAAACATTTCGGTTCACTTTTGTCGGTGCGCTCGGTGCGGGTATTGTTTGGCAACATGCTCCGGTTCCCACACCGGTGCCGACACGGACCTATGACTTTTACATTTTGCATACTGATTTGCGTGCATCACAAACCAACACACACACACACACGGTTCTGGTCGAGTGTTATTGCTTTTTGATCGGATTTACCGCAGCACTGTGTGGAGAAGAGCGCCACACGGAAACACACATCAAACACACGTCAATTTAATGGTTCCCGCCTGATGTGGCGGTGCAAAATTTCG
Organism: Anopheles arabiensis; assembly: GCF_016920715.1. Classification (NCBI taxonomy): domain Eukaryota; kingdom Metazoa; phylum Arthropoda; class Insecta; order Diptera; family Culicidae; genus Anopheles; species Anopheles arabiensis. The sequence goes on from NC_053517.1 coordinate 21,835,455, forward strand.
ATCCTAAAAAGCCCATTTTCCGCTGAAGGTTGTTCTGCGGAAACATTAGAGCAGCCGGAAGATTGGGCTCATACTGTTAACACGACACGGCCGGCGCTCGGTGAAGCTCTGTCACGTGTCACACGGAACACCAATGCTCCGCTTCCAGGAATTCCGCAGCAAACACACATACACAAGGCAAGCGACTTTATATTAGATGTACATATTTCCTGTCGTCAAACACAGAGACACGGCCACAATCTCTTATCGTAACGCAGCGAGAGAAGACACACCGCAGCACCTGAAGAGATGTGACACACCAGACAAGAAGGTGCCGTCGTTTCACTCTTCGGTGCTTCTGAATGGAGAAGATAGCGCCTTATGCTTTTCCGTGTGCGCCAACACCCAGGGCACCCACTCACCCATCCGACCCGTTCTGGTTCATCAACGAGAGAGTGGTGCATCGTGTGTCTCCCGGTATGCATTTCCGTTTAGGTTGAGTGTATAGCATTACGACGGGCACCACACATTGTCGTTCCCCTCCCGACACCGGTTTCGCTTTCACTGTTTTTAATTAAATTTAATTACTAACATACAAGCAGCCCTCCTGCCCTGGTGTAGGGCTTTCCTGCATCCTTTCCACCCCCAAAACCTCCAACCCATTCCATCCCTCCCTTCGCTGTATGTTCACGCGGTGCTGCAACTCGTAACGGTAATGCTTTCTAATTTAGCTGAAAAAAAAGAGAACGCAAAAAGTGAACGAGTGTTTGCTCTGTGACGGACAAAGGAGCAGAAGCGCTTTTCAACGTGGAGTGCTTTTAGATCGCGCAAACAATCCTTTGGTTTCAATGTTCCGGTGTTTCCAAAAGGAGACGCAAACAAAGTGGAATGTGTGGCGACACCGATGAGCAGCACGCCGAGCTCTCTTTCTTGCTGTGAGTGTATAAATGTCATTTGCAAATGGATTACATTTCGTTAAATTAACGCAGCGATAGATGCTCGTTATCCTAAATCCTGTGTATACCTTGCCTGCAACGACAGACACAACTGCAATCAAAGCTGCAACCGGCGGTAGTTAAATTATCACGAAACGGTTCATTCTCTCCTCTCTCAATTCCTTTTGCTTCCCGAAAGCTGAGTCCGGCCAAATTCGAACTTTACCCAGTCGAAGGTTTTCGGCTGCTAGCGCCGAGAGCACATTCCCAATCTCTCGCCTTGGGATGCAATTTCTTGCCCTTGTGGTTAACACAGCCACTTTCCAAATTTGCGCCCCCGTGCTGCTGACCACGAGCCTGGCGCTCGCTTTTCCCGTATTCTTTTTCCCGCCCTTCCCTGGTTGGCAGAAGAGCAAAAGGAACAAACCAAACGCTGCAACTGTGCGCTCTGCTTAATTTCAAATTTATTGCAGTTTTACTAGTTAGTTTTACTTTTAATTATTTTAACGGGGGGATGCTTTGTCGTTCCTTTTCTGCACACTCACAGTGCAGCGCTGCTGATATGAGAAGGCGAAAGGGGAATGCGGAACAAACATCCGACAGTGGGAGATGATGTTTTCGTTTTAATTTCTCCATTTGCTAGCGTTTTCTCCCTCCTTTTCGTTCATTTTCCATTCCTTCGGGCTAGTTAGTTTGCTGCACCATTTTGCCAAGCTCCCTTGTGTGCAACATTCCTACACACTCGCAACCCTTTCCGGGGTGGGAAGTTGCGCGCTGCTGCTGCCGGCGCGGCTTGTCACAAAACACATTGAGAGTAAACACAGTGTGTGTGTTTTTGTCCCGCCCTGTGTGTTTGTTAGCGTGATGGGAAACTTTGGCAGCCCTTGTGCTGCCAGTGGAAATCAGCCCGCGTCCCCGGAAGCTCGTGCATTCGCAGCGTCAAACAAAAAAAAGCATAAAAACGATCCCACTCTGTGTGAGTTTGGAAGAAGTGGGGGGTTTTTTTTGTTGCCAAACAGTTGCGCTGCTTCTTTTGGAATTTTTATTTCCCCCAGCAAGAGGTGCAGGAAGGAGCATAAAACTTGCTACCACTTTTCCCACTTTTCATGGTGCCGAAACAAAAAAAAAAAAAAAAAACTCCCCGAAGCTTCCAAACAAGGCTCTCCTCTTCTTAACCATTCTTCATATATCCTTTAGTCGGGAAAGAAAAAATGCACAGCAGCAGCAGCAGCAGTTTGTCTGTTAGTTTTGTTGATTTTTCATTATGCTTTTGGAAGGTACTAAACCCGTATGGTTTTAACCGGGAGCAGCAATAGCAGGAAGATTGTTTGCCACGGGCCGGGAGGGGAGCGCGCTGCAGCGGGAGAAGAAAGCATGATGGGCCAATTTCGCAGATATTCGTGCAATTTTTCCGCAAAGAAGCTAATGCTAGCAATTTAGTGCATTCTGGGGTGGAGCAGCTTTTCGTTTTCGTAACACACACACACACACTCACACATCCTTCCGGTTGCTACAATTACGTTACTTTTCACAAGCGCAGGGTGGGTTTTCTTACCCCGTTTTTGAAGGCGGAAGTTTTTCTTTCTGCCTTTTTTCTGTGCGCGAAATGCACGCAAGTTTTCCAACTATCGTACAAAGTTTGTGGCTTTGCTAAAAATGCTTAATGAAATAGCGTCGGCTCCCGAAGCCCCTAGAAGGGGCGAAAAAAATAAAACAGCGCCCAAAATGAGTGTGTGAGTAGTGTGCGCGTGGAAAGTTCGGTTGCACTTTTTTGTTCCCTGTAGCGCCGACAAGCGCAACTTTTGCTAGGACTTACGCAATACGGTTTCCTGCCATTGGCGTTTGCTGCTGCTCTGTGTGTGCAGTGTGCTGTGCGCTTGACGATCAGATCGTGAAAATGATTCAACCGTAGAACGATAAATAACGTAACTCGCTCGAATTCCACAACAAAAAAAAAGCATCTTCCCATGAGCACATCCTTCATCTAGAAGACACCACACTGCTTCTCAGTCCAGAGCAAGCACAGGCTCAATGTCGACGGCGTGAGCGCAACACAAACGGCTTCACAGATCGCGAACCCAATGGCGATGGCAATCAAGGAGGTCCAGACCAATCAAAGCCTCATCCCCGGTACGGCGTTTCTGTGCGTCTGTCTTTTTCTCGCGCCAACAAAACAACCCCTTTTGGAGCAAAATTTGTCTGGCCTTTCAATCCCACCTGCGCTGCAAGCGCCTTGTGGTTCGTGGTTTTTTTTTGTTTTGCTTTTTCACCCTTTCGGCGAGGATCGTGATGAAGACATTTGCTCGTAACTCGCGTGACCCGATGCTAAATTACCGCAGAGCGGAGAGGCTAGTACTGGCGCTGCCAACGGTGCAAAGATACGAAAACGGTGGGATAAATGCCCGAACCGGGGCGATCGGCCCCTTGTAACGCGATAGATGATGCTTACGGTAGACGCAAACGAGCAGCCAGGGGAACGACGACGATCGTGATGAACCGCGCTGCAGATCACCCGAAGCATAAGCGAGACAGTCTGGTCCTGTTGTTGTTCGAGCCATCATCAACAACGCTTTGATTCGCGAGGAAGTGGCAGCGGCTCTGCAACGTGAATTGTAACATAATCGATTTTTCATGAGTCGCTTGCGAAAAAATAAAGTGCACCAGCCCATCATACCTGACCCGGTGTGTATGTCTGCACCTAGAGGCTGCGCGAGTATGGTTATTGCGATCACAATAGCGAAACGCTTTTTTTTTTTTTTTTTTTTTTTAATTTTTGAAGTGGTGATGGTGATCATGATCCTGACCTTAAAGGTAATCTTTAACCGGCAATCACCATATAACCCGACCGCGGCGGAAACCGATGAAAGCCACCAAAGAATGTTGGTTGAACGCGAGAAACATTATATTTACGGACACTGTTTTTCGGGACGCGCTACACACCGCTGTTTCCTTTCTTGGTACATTGTCGGCGCGGACGATACACTCACCCTTTCACTCGCCACTCGCGCGTGTGGCCGGAAAATGTGCCGATTTTTGTTCCGCTTCGAAGTAAACAAAACGTTCGCGATCGGTGTACGGCGGTCGGTATAATATCTGAGAACGAACACATATCCGTCGGTTGTTACTGCTGTTAGGTCGGGGATAAACGGGGTAGTGCAATTGTTTACTTCACCCGAGCGCCCGCTCTCGCTGGAATACTCGGGGGCGATGATCATCAGGATGGACGCGTTTGGGGGACTTGTTTTCTAGCGCGTTTCGTAGAAATATCATTCTACCGTCATAAGCACACACACATGCACACTTTGCCAGAGGTTGGAATGATTCCGAAGGGTTATTTTTAGCGGTAGCGATTGTTTATAGCACGCTTGGGGGACCTCCAAACATATGCTGTGCCGTCGCGCTCGAGTGAGTTGGAACTTTGGAGCAGTTGTTTGTCACTCTTCTTCAATTTCAGCATCAGTTCAATCGCTTCCAAATGACTAATCAAGCGAAAGGGAGAGAATGAAGGAAGAAGGTGTCCTTTACTTCATCAAGAGGAACCAAAAACTCGCAACTGGACGTGAATTATCTCACAGATTATACGTTCGTCGCTAGCTGCATCCCGTGACAACGCATTAGCTGCTCCAAACGAAATTATAATACAGGCAGCACTTTTTGCACGGCTTTTGATGATGATAAACGGTGCTGGGTGGTGTACGGGACGCAGGTAATTTTGCAGTTTTTCTCCAACCTCGACACAGCGAACGACGATTGTATGCTGTGCATCCTTCCACACGAAAGAGTAGAGGTCACTATAGAAAGAGTATACGCGAGGTGGTGTGATTCTACGTTGCGTACTTTATACATTTATTTTTAAAACTCTTTTTAATATCTCCTCACCACCAGCAACACAGAACGGCGAGCACTGTGGCAATTCCACCCAGAAAATGTGTCACTCACACATACAGACACTTGGGGAACTGGGCCGTCACTTCAGAAAGCGGTTTGAAAAGGGCGGCCAAGAGGACACACCTTGACTGTCCCCGAGTAGTGTCTCTCTCTTTTCACACCGGATATAGTGTGATGCGAGTGGGGAAGGGAGAGGCGTGGGGGCTGATTTGATGGTGGAGAATAAAATTGCAATAAATTTTCTGAACTTTGCGATGGTGTTGTTTTTTTCCTCTTGGTTTCGTTTGTTCTCGTTTCTTTGCTGATTATTTCGCGTGTGGATTTCAAGCGGAGGACGTTACAGTTTTAAAATGAGCTAGACTAGAGAGAGAGAGTGAGCGCTCGGAAAAGCCACATAGCGACCGTTGCTCTTGGAAGATGCCGTGTTGAAACTCATGGGCATTGCGAGAAAGTGCAAAACGGAAGTGAACTCTTTTTCGGTTTCTCTCAACCGTTTAGTCTAGTTGAAGCAAAATTCGACACCCGACAAGAGCGGAAGCAATATACCATCAACATATTGTGGAAGCACAGTACAAAAAAAAACCAACATTCAAAACACAACCATATGACACACAAGGCTTGTAGCCATGCTTAGAAAACGGAAATGAAGTACGAAAAAGAAAAAAGAAATGCGCATGTCAACCACAAACCGATTGGTCGAGAAAATCGGTCGTTTGAGTGTGCAAAAAACAAACCATCTGCACGATCTGCAACATTGGGGTAAGGGGGCATTAAAACATGAAAAAAACAACACAGAAATGTTGTGAATTCTCGACCAAGCAACTAAACGTGCTGTTGGGAGCCAAAACACGACGTAAGACGCCAGGCGCAACCCCCCGGGAGAAGGGAAGGAACGTGTGATCATCTTTTCGCAGAAAACACACGCGCGACCATTCGCACAGCATAATAAGCATAATAATCTCATTATCATAAATATGCTAATGCTGTTGGCTAGCAATGGCTAGAGCGGGATGGCCGATGGTGGGTTTGCAGAAGACGGGGACATCATCATCGACGGTCACACGGATGGGCGCGGGTTGATGCTGTTTGTGTGTGTGTGTCGCGCGTATTGGCCACAGTCCAATCCAGCGTACAAAAATGGAACTGGAACCGTATGTGGCCGGTCGAAGTGGGACAAGCCATTTCGCTTCTTAAGTGTTTTGTTCCCTAAAATCGTGTGGCCGTTAAACTACTGAACATGTTTTTGAATGTTGCCGAAGCAGGAATCCTACCAGGAGCATGTGGAATATTTACAATTGTGGTTATTAATATTGCTGTATTTGTGGTGCGTTTCTTTTGAATACAGTTCAAACACGGAAGCAGAAACAAAAAACCTGAACCGCAATTGAACACCACAATTGACACGTTGAAAATGGGAAGTATTGGGCAATCAGCAGGCAGCCGCAACTGATACAGTGCACTAATTTCATTAAAATATGCATCACCTTGCACCAGAGCACAATCAGTGGAAGCTATCAGCGTCCGTCGCGCTGTTTGCACTACCGTAGGCAATATAATTCAAATAATTGCTTGGTCAAGTTTGTCACACGCGGACGGCGGCTTCATGATTGAAATATTGTCACGTTCCCGGGGAACGAAACTGGTTCACCCAGCATCCAGTCTCGAGCGATAATAACGAAAAAAATAATAATTCCGGCATTCAAAATGGAGCAAAATAAAATGTGCTCCGGAAATAGCGCAACCCCAGCCTCTGCCGTCAACGTTAAAGCATTTATATTCAAGGCTAGAGGCGAATGGAAAGCAAAGCGGCGAGCTGTGTAAGCGGGCGTGGTAAGGCACAGGAAGGGACACAAACCGAGACGACAATAATAATTTGAGCATCTTGTGGCAAAATTGAATTCCCTTACCGCACACAAACAAAATACATACACACATACAGCCACACAGCTTGTGACCCGATTGCGGGAATGTCAAATTTGCATAAACAATTCGTGACCTAAGCCATTTTGCAGCCTCCGTCCTTGGTGTTCCCGTTTCGTCCAGAGCAAGGTCGTCCTTTAGCACACTGGAAGGATGGCTCGGTAGGAGGATCCGGAAGGGAAATAATAATTTGACCACAACACACCAATAATTGTGTACGCCGGAAGCATGATAAGTAGATATGCGGCAGCACTAAACAATTCAAGGAAATTTCTTCATTTAATTTTTTTTTTACAATCAATTCAGTCGCAACCGTTTAAGTGCAACCGTCGTCAATAAAGCATCACCGTTTGTTTGGGTGTGGATTATTGCCCCCTCAGCCGGGTGAAGGAGTACACTTACACGTTTCTCGTACCAGCAGTGTTCACAAGTATTTAACGAACCGAGACTGATCGGTGTTAGCCACCTTACACAACAGTCTCACCAAGGACTCTCCGTCAACTGCACCACCGCACCCCACGCGTCACCGGCAAACTCGTCAACGTCAACCCGGCCGGCGGCTGTCATCTTGGCCACCCACACGATTATCCCTCACCGCAGGGAGAGAAGAAGGAACAACAAAAACGCTGCCATTCGCTCAGCACAGACACGCCAAAGTTGGAGGCGCTGTAAGAGCGTTACGCACTGTCTATCTTAATTACTTAATTGAGGCAAAAGTTCGTTTCGTTCCAACGCTCGACGACGACGACGGCGATGATGATGATGTCCGTGGGATTTTGTTTTCTTTCTAACGTTTTTTTTTTTGGAGACTAAAATCGTGTGGAGATGGAGGAGTTGGCTGCTTTGGCTTGACTTGTCTCTTCCGCGTTCATTGAGCGGTATCTCTGTGTGTGTGAGAGAGCACTCGATATTGTTTGGGAAGCTTATTAAAAAGCAATAAGCGAACAATGAATGACAAAATAGACACGCGGGGCCAGCCGCCCAGGTCCAGCCGCCAATGGCAATTTTGGGGGATGATGCTGGATGGCATAACAACACGCCCGTCGAGACTGATTGAAGGTAAAAGCCTTCGAGAAACGGTTACGGCTGAGAAGTTCCTCGGCAAGAAGTTCCGTGTCCGCTCTATCACTCCGTTGGGAAGTTCCCGGCGTCAGGCGAAAGAACCTTTTCGAACGAGTGTTTCTAATCTAAATCATAGCTTGAACAGAGTTCCTTGGGGATCTTCCACACGATAGCATTTGGCATTTAAACATCATCTCCTGCGAAGGCCATTGAGAACTCCAACATTTACGACGTTCAAACATGAACCAATCGAAATTCTAACGGCTCGAATGGTTTGCGTTAGTTTTTTAGTTAGTATTAAAACTAAAAAAAAACATTGTTTTCTTCCTCTTCTTTTAAAACCCCAGCACAACTGGTTCACAAGCTTTCGGGAACGAAAGATTTTTCAATGTTTTAATGAGCCTCATTTCGGGGCTGATTGGGTATTTTCGCTGAGGGAGGGAGAATTTTTCGATTAACGCACCTTTTACTCTCCACCCGCCGGACCTCCGGACCCCATCCTGTGGGGGAGCTCGAGAGGGCTTAGAGAGCGAGATCCCAAAACCAAACAAGGTGCCGCCCGAAATGATGATCGTCTTGTCCCGAAAGACGGTGGAAGAGTAACCGTTCTTGTTTGCTGCTGCTCTGCCAGCGTTCCAGCTCCACCGCACAGCTGTTGACCGATGAAAATGAACCAGAATCGTACCGGCACAGCGGCAACGCAGTGTGTGATGCTTGCGTTAATGATGCGCTACGAAATGAGTATTAGAAGCTTGGATGAGCTAGTACGAGCGGCGAGTTCGGGGAGGCGTTTGACGAAGCGTAGAACAAAATACGATGACAGTTATCTGTGCGCGAGGAAATCATCTCACTTCTACGCCTTTTGGGCAGCAAGGGCAAAGTAGGCAAAAGCACCAGTATAGGGGGGGGGGGGGGGAACCACCGCTGGACCGTCACATAAACAAAAGCCAATCGGCTCCGTTTGTGACCTGTTGCTGGAAAGAAGTCGAGGAGAACTAATTCTAAACCAGTTGACCAGTGTGCACTGTTCTGTTCTCATTCTTATGCGTTTCGTTTCTGGTGCAACGGTCACATTCTCGCTGCGTATGAGCGTTTTTTTTTTTTGGTTAGTGATAAATGTACACACATAAAAAACAACTCATCCACATATCATTGGGTAATTTAACGAATCTCGCACGGGAGAGAGAGAGAGTCCCCGAGAGACGTGCAGCATCATCACCAACATGACAACCGCGTTCGAACGATCAGACCGGGGGGACAGAAGAGAGCCACACACATGAATCTTCTCGCGGTCTTTACCTCGCACACGCGTTCGCATTGAAATCGGTGGTGTGTTGGCTTTCCCATCTTTCAGCTTCTCCCTCGTCTTTAATGACTTCATTTCAGCGTGGTTCGTCCGTTGCTTCCCTAAAGGGTTCGTCTTTTTTTTATTGTCTCCGCTAATCAGTCCAGTTTCTTTCAGAATAGGTTCTTCCCTTTTTTTACGTGCGTGTGTGTCTGCTGGGTGAGTGTGTTGCTTTTCGTCTAAGTAGGACATAAATATGTCCAACAGTGTCGTTTGCTGGCGATTATTTATCGCTCGGTGTACGTGGTGCTTTTAATTCTCTCCACGAGCGAAGAACTAGATTATTGGCTCTGAGGGCACATCTTCATATTAATAGCACGTAGATAAAAAAAAAAAACAGAAGAATCAAATCCTATTCAACTGGAAATGGGTGAGATCCAATTTATTCCACAGTTTAAAAATGAAAGCTCAGAACGATGAACTTTGTAGTGTGGCATCTTTTTTTTTCGAACTTGATATTGTTTACAAAAACCTGCCACCGAACAATTTACATCGTTAATGAGTTTTCACTCCATTTGGAGGATTTTCCATCCCACCAAGCAACCAAGCATGGGGGAAAAACTATCACTCACTATGATTAAACGTACACTTTTAACTCTGATTAAACCGTTTCTATCGACCGCACATGGACGAATCAGCTTTCATTGATGCGAGAGAGAGAGGGAGAGAGAGGTTCAGAGTTCAATTTTCCTCCGAAAACCGTTTACCAAAACCCTTTGGGTGAGGTCTGCAAGAGGAAGAATGGGGCTGTTTCCAGCTTCTGTTTCCAATGGCCTTTATGTGTGTTCCAGGAAATATCGTACATGTTTTTTTATGCTACCTCAAATTTATCCCCAACAAATGTAGCTTACAAGTTCTGCGAAAGGTAAAATGGTTCACGCGTACAAACAAACACGATTACCCGAGCATGTTTTTTCCACCACGAAAAATTCATACACGATGGAGCATTTGTACAGTTCAAGAGCATAACTGTACAAATGCTCCATCGTGTATGAATTTTTCGTGGTGGAAAAAACATGCTCGGGTAATCGTGTTTGTTTGTACGCGTGAACCATTTTACCTGTAAGCATGCGTAAACAAACAAGAGTTACTGTGATGAGAAAAACGATCCTCTGCATGCGAATTTTCCCTTCACACGTGTGTGCAATGTAATCAACTCATAAATTTTCCCGATAGATCGAAAAAAAAAAAACGCAAAAACCAAACAAGAGAGGGCGGGTGCGCAAAGCAGCAACGAGAACCCAAAAACCTGTCGTCATCTGTCGTCGTATGTTAAACGGTTCTCGATCGTACTGCCAGCCCCTGTCCGAGCGTCTACTTAGCGCAGAGATGGACAGCTGTCGTCCCCACAATGATGGTTGCCCTTTTGACAGGCGCACTACTACCAGCACCAGTTGATTTCCAACAATCCAACAATCACAACGGTTGTAGTGGCCTTTGTCGAACGGGATTGGAGAGAGATTTAGCTCAGAAACCGCGTGCAACTTGGTGATCTGACGATCGTTTCTTTTATGTTTTAGCCCCCTTAACTTCTCCACTAGGCCGATTATGATGGACAAAGCGCATCAGAGGTTGGTACCGAACATCAATTTGACTTCAAAAACACACATACACAGCTGTCCATTGCTGCGCATACGAATTACGAATGAATTGTGTTTGATTGGTGGCAGGTTTCTTCGGTATGCCGATTAAAAGCAACTCCCTCTCTCTCTCTCGCTCACACAGACACACACACACACACTGGTAAGAGGTTGAAGATGTTGCTACGCTAAAGCCCGGTAGCTAAGTTGGTCAGCTCATTAGAATCAGCTAAGCCCGAGCGCTCCGAGAGTGGTAGAGGAGGAGAACGAGAACATAACTCCCCCCCTCCCCTCCCATCCCGCATTCGCGTTTGACGACCTGCGAGAGTTATTAAATCATCTTTAAGCCATCGGGACGACCTGCGAGAGGGGAGAAAAATAATTCCAGCAGCTTAATTTCTTGCTCGAAGATGGAAGAATTGCCAAATCTGCCGGACCACCACGTTGTTTTGTGTGGTCGGCGGGTTATGCATGGAAACATCTGTCCGCTGCGAGGATGAGATGAGACACGCCTCGCTCTCGCAGCTCGTGCGTTTGATAAATGCCGCCACCTTTTGAGGGGTTTTTGTGTGATTTTATGTGTTCTGGCTGTATTCAGTTCACATTTTCATTCCAAAATGGCCCGGTTTTTTTGCTTCTTTCTCCAAAAGCTCCTATACTCCAATGAGATTATCTCCCACCGGGAGCTCCCTCCACTCCACTCGAGATCGACATCGAAAAAGGAATTCAAACTCAGCACCGAAGTCCGCTCAAAATTCGTGCTGCAAAAGAAGAAGAAAAAAACAAACAAACACTCGCTACTGTTTGTGTCTCCTGCCCGAAGGTCAGTGTTACAGTAGGAACAGCACTGCAACTCCCTTGACATCCTTTCCCCTGCCCAATTCCAAACGAAATGAGCATTATTATTGCAGATGCACACGCTCACGCGTTCGCTTTTCCCTTTTCCGTACCATTTTCGGAATTGCAATCTACCATCATCGTGTGCAAGCGAATAAAACGACTCAAACAGCAACAAAAAAAAAAAAACACATACACTCCCCAAAATCCCTTTTTTACACTGTAAAGGTGTGTGTGTGCAGCTCAAAAGAACACGGGAACAGAAAGGATGGTTGGTATAGCGAGCGGTTTTTCGGTACAAAATTTATGGTTCTTTTCTGATAATAAATTTTAACCTCCGCTAGCACCGAAACTGCATCCAACCCCTTGCTCCGTCCATCGCATGGGAAAGGTTTGGACCGTTTTCGGCGTGCACACGAGTGGTGGTGGTACACAGATTTTGCCACCATCACCGGTACCGCGAACGCGCGAACTTGGCAGTGAAGGCGTAAGGGAATGTTCGGGTTTTCGATATTTCGGGCCGAACGTTACGACCCCAATGTTTCTTCCTTCCTGTTTCCGTTCGTGCGCTGCTGCCACCGATCGCCTTTTTCGCATTCTCTGTGTGTCGCTCGGTCGGTAGGTTTGTGGAGCAGTTAATGAGCGATATTGCAGCTTTGGCGTGCACACTATAAACACACACGGCTCTTGGTGATGGTGGCCAGGCCGCTTGTAATTTCTCGCGTGTGCCACCATCCGAGGGGGTGGGTAGTTGTCCCCGCGTATCGCAAACAGGATGTTGCACATTGTGCAGCACCGAAAAACGGTGCACACACACACAGTAGTGTTGCTGGCACACTGAAAGAAGTGTTTTTTTGGGAGGGAAGAGCGTCGTTTCGCTTAGTTGCCTGTTTCCGAGATCGATAAAAAACATAACTAATGGCATGTAAGCGCAGCTATTAGAGTTTGCGTTTCGGCAAGAGCTTCCTGCACACGCAGCCCAATCAAGCCGACATATATAGGGCACACACATGCAGGGATAGCAAGTATAGGAACCACTTTAAAGGTGGTCATGCTTGCTCGGCACGGATCCCTGCAAAATGGCACGTCAGAAATATTGGTTTCATAGTTTCTATTTTATAGCTCGCACTGGAATTATATCGATTTTGCTGTTTGTTTTGAGGACTTGTTGGGCGGAGAGAATCATTTAAATTTTAAACAAAAGTCAAAAAGGTAAAACCTTGCGCTTGAAACGTACCAACAGCTCCAGCCAATGCTGCAAAATGTGATGAGCATCACGTGACGGTTACCACCGAAAACGATGAACATATTCGTGGTAGCTTGAGGTTCATTTGCTGGTACTCATTTTTCGAGCGTCATGACATGCCCAACGTGACGTGCGAATGCTTGAGTCCAACGCGATACTCTCACTGACAAGCTGAGCTTAATGCCGTCGCAAGCATAATCATGACTTTTTTTTGACGTGGAACAGTGCTGCTAAATCCCACTGTTTCAGTCATCAACAACCATCACTGAAACGAAGTTCAAGTCAGCTCACGCACACAACTGAGATGATCAAGGGTGAGACTCATACAGTTGGAGAACCTGGCTTGGTGACATTGTTTGTAGCACCCAACTCTTGGTCACTCACTTGATCATGACATTTTCTCCATATGAGAATCACGACATTCTTTGCACATACTTGGTGAGAGGTCCCAAGAAACAAAATGAGCATACTTTCTCGCTCTGTCTGCTTTGATGGTCTGAAGGGTAGCATGTTAAAGCATTTGAGCGAGAAAGTATGTCCAATTGGTTGCTTGGTACCACTCGCACGCACCTCATATCACATATCGTGGTAATCACCGACAGAAAATCTCGCGACCAAGTGACTGGCTGACCAAGAGATGGTTGCAAAAATGTCACCAAACATGTGATGGTCGCAACAACTGTTTGAGTCTCACCTATGATCATCACAGTAGAGCTTGAGACGCTGACATGATTTTGTTTCAGTCCGAACTTGTCATGACTATGTCAGTGACATTTTGCCGAACTGAACGCAGTAAAAAAAAAAGTCATGACCAAATGAGTGACCAAGCATGTATTGGTCACACCAATTGTTAGAGCATCACCTCAGATTATCTCAATTGAGTACGTGAAGCTGACATAGATTTTGTTTCAAGCAGAATTTTTCATAACATTGACAGTGACATTTTGCTGGTTCCAGCAGACCGATCTAGTGCCATTTAAACCAGTGACTCGCTTCGCACTTGTTTGTACGTAATTAAATCACACCTTTGCATAAGGCTTCAAGACTCTTGAAAGCTTTATTTACAAGCATTCCTTTGTGTATGTATTAGTGTGTGTGTGTGTGTCGTCGACACTATTGTTTCTCATACAGCACTTCAGCGAGTTGTAATTACAGCGCTGCATAATGAGCCCGCGACGGCGAAGTGTATCCTTGCATCAAGCCCATCCCTCTTCTGCGGCTCCCGGTGTGTGAGAAAACCGGCACGCCGTGATTTGTGCAATCAGCACCACCAGTCAAAAAAGTGATGACTCACTTAGCGCATCGTTCAGCAGGCACCGTCATCATCATTATCCACTCGGCGCGAACGAGAGGTTGACACTTAAACCACGATCCCACTTCTCCGGCTAGCAAAAATGCATCTTCCCCCGACCGAGCAGTAGTATGCATTTAATCACACAAACCAGCCAGTATGCTCTGTTCCTCCTGCTGGTGGTGGCAAGAAGGAAATCGAGCATAATGAAGGTAAATCACAAACTGCCATACTTCGCCAGCAAAAAGCGGTTGGTATCACAGAGGAACATACACAAACAGAGGCACATACAAACCACCATCGGTGGTGTCTCAAGACAAACTGCAGCATAATTGCAATTATCGTAGCCCTTTTCACAGGCATAGCGCGCGCGCACACCATGTTGGAGCATCGCGTGCAGTTCTAGCAGTAGTAGTGGTAGCCTGTCTGTGCCACTTCCCCCCAAACGATGGGAGAGTCGCCAGAGCATAACTAGCCTTGCTTGCCTCGTTTCCAGCTTATGAGATGCCACACTGTCATAAATTTTCCGCTGCGCTCTTGCCCAAAACACACCGGGCCGGTTATTCTTCAGCCAATCGCCTTACGCTTCCCTCCCCCGAAGCACCTAAAGCCGCGTAAAGTCAACTGTGTGGCCCGGCGACACGGGCGACACAGGCCGGAGGACACGGTATCGCGAAAGATGGTATTTAAAAACCGCAATTATTTTAATTGAAGTGCTCCACGTAACAACATCATCATTTTTCACCAGTTGGGTGTCTTGTCTTGCAGGCACCTTCACATTGTCTGTGTGTGTGTATGTGTCTGTCTTCCTGCAGGGAAAGATGCTGTTTCGTGTGCGACAGTTTGCAACACAAAAAAAAGGAGGAGTATCCATGGTAGCATTCTCCCTTTGCTTCCAGGCTGCTTTTACGTTTTTTGTGTGTGTGCTGTGTTTGCTTTTGCACAAGCCATCCTTCTTCGGGCTGAAATCGGGCGATGAATTTTCCCTACGCACGCAGCAACCAACTCGAGAAGAGTGCAAATAATTGCGGCATATCTCAATAAATTTCTTTCGAGCTCTACACCGAACCATCATCATCATCATCCGAAGTGATCTCGCGTGTTTTTATTTTTTCTTCGTCATGTCTCGTTGTCGTCCTCTCGTCAGCCTCACGCTAAAACACGACTCCCTGAGAAAAACAAGCCAAAACGGGTGGGGAAACAAAGCGCAGTAGAGAGCTCGATCCCTTTTCTACAGGGCGACAAGTACAAGAAGGAGAGAGAGAGTGGATTAAAAATAATTTCTCAATTAAGAAGCACCCATCCACCGGGCTCTCTCCTTCCTTTTCGGCTCCCCGCGTTCAGTGGTGCACTCAATTATCGGGTGGTCTCCTTACAACCGCGAAACGAGCCGCCAAGATGCTGATTATGTTCGCGATGATGCTTCACCAACAGACATCCCAACTGCCCCCTCCCGTTCGCTTTCCTCTTCCTCCACGCGAAAAGAACGCGCAGACGCTTCCTGCAAATCCGCGTTGCAGCACACACAATTAAATGCCGTAGCTTCAACCCCAAAATCGTACACCATATGGTGCGCGAGCGTGTTGGAACGATTTTCGCTTTACGGAGGAGATACTTCTTTTGCCCATTAGCTTCTGTTCTGTCTGCCGCGGCAGCGGACAGAAACCCATTACTCATGCTGCCACATTGCGAACAAACTACGCGCGCTACTTTGGTGGTAATTAAACGACACAAAACCGGGCAGACCCAGGAGGACCCGGGAGGACGACGAAAGTGCAAATAGACACCGGCAATCGATCAGTCTTCGGGGCAGAGTTGTGGCGAGTCGATCAAAGGTACGTCACGTGTCTGGTACGTCTGGTTCGTCTGTGTATCTCGTTGGGTATATCCATAGATCTGTTGAACCTTACCGTGCTGGTTTGTGTGCCGCATGTCGTGATGCTGTAATTCTATACACCGAGCGCGACCTGACCCACCCTACAACCATCACGAAACATGTGCCCGCGCTCGTCCTAGCGCAGAGCATACTCTCGCTGGTGGGTCTGACATATGCACTCACACACTTCCGAACACGAACACACACCGCCGGCAAAGATAAGAGACAGGAACGCTTTGCACCCGTGTGGCCATAGATAGATGGTGCCCTGTTCATCATCGAAAGGGGGAAAAACATGCCAGACGTTTGTCGGTGTCTCGGGCTTCTGCCGTCGACGAAAGAGACAATCATTTTGAGGGAAATTTATCGCCAACCTCGCGTGAAGGTACACGGCGACGCAGCAAAACACGTGAGCAAAGAGACTTCTGATTGATAAATCACAATATTTTAAAAGAAAATTCCTATCATGTTTGCCTCCGTACATCTCACGCCTGGAAACCACGCCACGTGATTTCGAGAAGTCGCATAAAATGAAATAAATCGCTCACGGTGACATCAGTGACTCGGTCTGCGGAAAACCTAAAACAAACACAAAAAAGTACATCCCCAACGGCAGGGAGAGTTCAACAAAATCAAATCTCAAAACCAATCAAGATTGGTGCACGGTCGGGAAATGCAAACCTCTCGCCAAATTTCCCCGCTTTGGCTGCTCCTGGAACACAATTTAAATTCAATCCAAATCAATGCCATACCAAATTTAAACTTTCTCCTGCCCGTGGTGCTTCCCCGACGTCGGGAAAGCCAGGAAGCGAGGGTTGAATCACCAGGCGCGCAAGCAATGCAAAATAATCTTAAACAACAATGCATTTCCCGAGCGCGTGACACTCAACGGTGTGTGTGTGCCTGTGTGGTGATGGCAGCAGCTACGCAAACGAACCCACACAAAGCTGAAGGTCGGGGAGCGTGGTTTGATAAGAACCGTAAGAAGAACCTCATCAGCCAGCCACAGTAGTGCGCCTTTCACGTGCAGCGACGAGATCGAAATCGAAATGCTCAACTTGCACCCTGTGGGCTGGGGGTATGCAGCAAACGAGACCTCCACTGCTTGGAAAAACGGGAAAATCGATAAAGCGATCCAAGGAAAAGATGGTTCCGAATAGCAAACAAACCAACACACACAGCGAAAAAAAAAAAGCTTAACATCAATAGACAGATGACTGTGCGGCCTCTCTCTGCCTGGCAATGTACCAGCCAAACCGAGGGCATCGAAAGAGACGAATGCATCGCACACACACACAAAGGATGCAGAGAAAAACAACCGATGCAAGTATGTGGAAAAACAATCCTTAAAAGTTTCACCCGTACCAGAAATGGAAATCCGGCAGACACATCGCGGGAACAACTGAACGATGCTGACAGCGTGAGCTTGGAGGGGCGGGCTGCTGCACCGTGCCCAGCTTGATTTTCCTCTGTCGGGGGAATGCTCACAAGGACAAGCGGATGGGGGGGGGGGGAGGACAACAAGCGCGAGATCAATGCAAGTACTTTCCACAAACTATTCCATTCCTTCGCCCATTAGCTATCCCACTCTTGGGCGTACGACCTTTTCCCACATTGCTTCACATCTAGTGGCGGAAGGCTCGGGACGGTGGAAGGAGTAAAACTTTAACCAACAGCTGAAGGGATGGAAAATTGCCAGAACGACACACACACAGTGAGGGAGAGTTGGAAGAACGATAAATACCGTCACATGGCGCTTCTTTGCATTGTTCGCTATTTGAATAAGCGCGGCGCGCGCTCGATGCTTTCCAGCTCACACAAAAACGGATGCACTTTCCAGGAAGGATTGCCCACCACTTGGAGGGGTTAGGTTTGGGTAGAAGCAGTAAACGGTGTAGAAGGAATCTATCTTCCCTGCTGGCAGCTGCTAACAAAAAGCTTTTGCTATTCCTATGAACGGTGAATGCATCAATTCTGCCAACGTTCGATCACCTTCTTTAGGGTTCCATTCTTTTGGTCCTTCGAACCGGATCAATACAGTTAGAGGGCTCTGGGGATGGGCCATAGTGGCGCAATTTCAAAGGCAAGGACAATGAATGCAGAAGAAATTGCGCTCAGACAAAAAATACTTTCACTTTCACGTTCACGGGACCACTGCAAAGGAATGAACTCAATCGTAATCGTTTACCTTTGGAGGTAATAAAAAGCTACCCGCTCCGTTTTGCAAATTTGTGATTTTTTTTTCATGAAAAATTACACCCAAAACCGTCCACTCTAGGAGCTATAAGGTTTGCGAGTGTGTATTGAATTGGTATGCTTCATACTTTCCGGCTGATTGTACTGTGTGTGCGCGCGCGCTTATTTCGCCCGAAAGCTTTCTAATGATTACGACAAGAAAGCTGAACCCCGATTGCACGGAGCATTTATTAATTTTCGTTATCGTCCATTGCTTCTTCCAGCCGTGGCCCGTGTACTTTTGGAACTGCGGGTGATATCTTACAATTACAATCCCGTGCGTCCGTGCTAGATCGAGTCGCATTCCAAGACGCGCACCACGAGTTTCGAACTTTCATGTCGGTGTCTGCAAGAGGGTCTGCTCTCTTCCAGGCCATTTATATTTTATTACCATTTAATCTACCGATCTACCGATTCTCGGGTGAAGTGTTCTTCTGTCTTGCCACATCCAGCGTCTGGGACAACCTAGGACACAACCCACACACACACACACACACACACACACACACACACACACACACACACACACACACACACACACACACACACCCACCATAACCTATTATTACCTTTATCGAGCATTTGCAGGCAAGGCAGAACCGGGCAGAATGGAATCGGGTTGTAATCCTTAAAACCGTTCACAATCGTTTAATATCCACTTATTGATAGGAGAGAACGAGCGCACACGCTAGTTGAACTTGCGACCAATTTTGTGTAGTATTTGTCTCGATGTTCTTTCCAGCATCCAGTGTGAGGGTGCGCCGGAGCGACGCAAGTGGTCCTGAGAGTAAGAATATTTGAAGCAGATTTCCCAAGCTGGCTAATGGTGTAATCCTATGCGATTACCAACCTTCACTTTGCTCGCCGAGTGCTTGCCCGAGACTTTGCAGCACTGTACGAGCTACAAGAGCCAGGTTTCTGCTCCAAGGGGGTCATCACTTCCAGCGAAAAGGATGATGTGTGTGTATGTGTACGGCCCAGCAGCCCATCCTCCGGTATCGAAAACCCCAGAAAGCAATCGAATGCGCCATGTCTGATTGTGGCATGACACAATCACACGATGCAAGAGTGTGTACAAGCAGGGTGGGGGGAAGAGAGGTATGGTCTTTTAGTTTTACTCTACAGTACATCTCGGTGGCATCATACACTCGACGATGTTGACCCCCGGGAGCAAATCCAAGAGTTTCGCCTGCTGGCCGTCCTAGTCTATCAGCTGATAGAAGCTGCAGAAGGAAAACCGTCCCTGCTACACAGAGTTCCTGCACCGGAACACGTGTGAGAAAACTCTGTCATACTTGCCGCTCCCTTTCCTACCGCGCCAGAAAACATTTTATTTCGAAACCGTGCTCTCTGTCGACGACGATCAGGCAGAAGCATTTGGTCAACATAAACCGGACACACACACACACATTCGGTGGTTTGCAATCAAATGGAGCAAACGATCCCACTGCTGACCACTGTTTGTGTCAGAACACGATTATGTCCGAAAAGCTTTGTTATCCATTATCTTTAGTTGTTTTCAATCACGTTTTATTGCTCACCCTGGGTGTATCGAGCGGGAGGTGCGATTGATATTAATGATCTAAGTGCAACGTTTTCTGCAGCAGACGAATCTTTTCGACGAGGTACACAAAAAACTCCCAACTCAATCGAGCGGTTAATACACTTTTAAGTCTGATCAAAGACTTCAACATTTTTAAAACGCATCAAGACGGAGCGTTAGTGAATTGAAAAGGAAAGCTCAAATGAAATGGAAACCGAATCTTCATTTAGAGAACCCTACGACCATCGCCCGTATGCAAGATCGTCACACAGCTGGACCGAAAATAGGGAGAGGGAGAGAGCGAGCTGAACAAAAACCACGACAATCCGATACTTTAATGTCCGGAGAGTTCTGGATTTTGGAATTGAGAAGGATTCAATAAAATAAAAAAAAATACCAATCCATCGAAAACAAAAACCAACCTTCAACAACTTCCTCAGCAGGTAATCGATATAGGTGCGAACGTGAAAAACCACATTAACGAAACGATCTTCAACTCGATCGATCGAAACCACGGTACGGTAAGCGATACCTTCTGTGATTTTGTCGCTGTGGGTCTGTGGTTCCTTTCATCGAAATCAAACATTCTTTTCTAATGCAGCGTGACACACGTCACATTGAACCGAACACCGCAGCTCTATGCACGAGCAGAAGATTTATTGACCGGACCCCGGAGGTTCGGGAAGCAAAGCGGTATTGGAGATCCGTCCGTCCGTACGCGCGCGGGTTGCTTTGCCAGAATCGCGTAATAGGAGACCCGGCAGGCACGTCACGCACACGGGGCGGGTGTTGACTTAAAATGGATGTTTCTCATTCCCCCGTTTCACGAGCGCAGCTTGTCAATCGCCACATTTGATGGCGGTGTACTATCCCAAATAATCCTCCAAATCCACCAACAACTCTCAGCCTCGCAGCAAGTCTCCCAAACGGACCACTGCGAGCACCCTAAAAAAGGCCCGCTGAAAATGAGACCTTCTTTATTGGGAAAAAGTTTATTTGATTTAAAGCGGGAAATAAACCCATTAAAAAAAAGACACACGATTATCGCTAAAGAGCCGTGTTAATGGTGTTGATGGTACTGGCTCATATGTCCGCGGCAGGACCAAATCGATTTTCTAGTGGAGGTTCTGCCGTCTGCGACACGAAAGAGATCGATGAGCATCGGTGTTCGGTCAGACGGCGCGAACTGCGAGCTCGCGCGGGTGTGTATCACCATCAATTGCTACGCGAGACGGCTGGGTGTCTTAGACGCGAGCACGTATTAAACAAAGGCAAACATACAAACCATTAATCTTTCATTTTGTCATTGAGCACGGGTTTTCATCAGCGTGGCGCAGCGCATTCAATACAGTTTTAAAACCCGTCAAATCAACGCCACAGGAATGCGCGTACGCTCAAGCGAAGGTTCCGATGCTCCAACACGAAAGCGAGACAGAGATAGCATGTCTTGTCGCGTCGCGTATTGTTTTAAAACAAACCAAAGACGCGCTAAAATGCGCGTTGTGTGTGGTTTCGAAAATACCGAAGGAAACCGCAGCAACAGCAACCCTAACCTAACCTGATCTCCGGCTGACTGGCTGATGCGGTGGAGCACGCACATTAAACGCGCTCCAACCGCATTAACCATCGCGCGTCAGTCTTTCGCGGCGGCGACGGGAGTGCGCGCTCGCTTGTTGGCTGTGTCTTTGCACCGAAATGGGGCGTGGTGTTTCTAAACTGGCATCATTGCAATGAGACGACACAGGGCTGGTAAAATTCCACACCCCAAAATACCAAAAAAAAAAAAACACTCACGCGAAAAACGCTACCAGCCACGCGCGCGTGGTAGCATCTCGCTTGCGCTTGCCAAAACGGTTGGAAGAAACTTTCCCCAGTCGCCGATCTTGCTTGTTTGCAGTACACACGCGCCCATCAAACGCGGGAAAACCACAACCGCCCGCCCATTGATTAACGATCTTTGCCAGCGAGAGAGGAGGTTTTCTTTTCCCCGGTGCGCGGTTTGGAGGGAAATTTCAACTTCTTGAACGGTTGTGGATCTACACCGGTCGGGTGTATTTTCCTTAATGCAGCTCGACGTGTCTCACACACCGTCGCCATAAAGAGACGTTTATTTTTACACAGCCCCTTGGTCACACAAACGAACACGGTCGGTTTGGTGGGCCAGAGTAACCAGAGCAAGCATAGTAGTGACACGCAGGCATAGTTCGCTGCTGTCGGGCGGATATAAGTACATCGTTTACGACCACGCCCAACAGTGATATGTCGCTGTCGTTGGACTAGAGCAGCGAGGGATGGATAATTCCCACAAAAACCCTTCCCGTTGGTATTCAAGTCGTCGATTTCACAGCAGTGCCCTCTTTCAAGCGCGTTACGATATCCTTGGGGAGTCGTTAACTCTTTCATTAAACGCAAAAAAAAACAACGAAATCCAAAGCTGGTTGAGGCAAGATCCTGTGTCTTGAGAGGCCGGCTCTTTCGTGAGCGAACGAACAATTAGATGGTTTTGCTAGTAGGCAAGAACGAGAAAAAGGCTATTAAAAGGTCATCAGACATTACACCAAGGGTCTTTTGGATAAAAATACATCATTCCAAGCATCGCACACCTCAGCAAGTATTTCAATTAAGGAAACAGATCCCTCGAATCCCGCGATCCCAAAATCTTGTAACATGCATTCCTAGAACTGCTAGGAAATAAGGTAATCCCGAGCATCGAATATCTCCTGAGCATTGAGTTTGAAAAGAAAGCAGAATTTGTCTATTACTCAACCAATGTTAGACATATAAAGGCTATTATTCGGTGCTAGACTGCATTCTCCTCATAAATAAATATTTCAAATCACGTGAACATGTGCAGTGCACCACCAACTTCAACGGCCACACACCGATCATAGTAGAATTACTTTCGTTAATTGAATTCTGTCCTTGGAAACAAATGTGCAAAGTAAATAATTGTGCACCCATGCTCGGTATGAAGATGTCTTCTGTGTATCCTTACCACTAGAGAAGCGTTTGGAAAACTCGTTTGCACCTCCTACCCCTCCCCCCCCCCACTGGTCCCATTACGATATCTGGGTTATGCGTTTCATTCAGGCAAAAGTTTCCTGGTGCAAAATACTGTTTTCTGCCTTTCCGTTCAGGTGCACAATGGATATCCACGTAGGAAGACCCGTACAGGAGGTGAACAAATACTTTAAGCATTCTGCCGAACTTCTGTGTTTGTGCTGATGCTGCTTTTGGAAGAAATTCGAAACCCAAGCACATAACGGCTGCCTTCGACCGGCAGCAGCAGCAGCAGCAAAACATCCCCAAACAGAATGCTCCCAAAATGCCACCGGAACTTAGTTCATTCCACTTGGGTACCTGTCAAACGAAGCGCACCGTCAGATCGGTTGGTGCTGCTGCGTGTATACTCTCCTGTCCATGTGCCTTCCGATCACATACCCTCTGTCGACTTCTTTCCCAGCACACAGGTTAGATATTAGAGCCCGAAAAGTATGAGTAACTCTCAGCGTGTGAGTGTGTGATTGCAAGTGAGTTTGTTTGCTGTCAGAATTTTCGGGCGAAACTTTCACCTTCGGTCAACAAGCACACTTTTTGCTGATACTGAGACCAATGGAGGAACAACACTTCGAGGTAACGGAAGCAAGTAGAGAAAAAATCTACTACAGTTCCAGCCAGAACAATCACACTCTGGTCTGGGTGCTGGTCTTCGTTTGAGCATCAGTATTTCCAATATTCTTACGAAGCATTCAAAGTATGCCCCCGCATAGAAACAGTCCCGAGGACGACCCAATGTCAGCTCCACTGCTCGAACAGCTCGAACAGGGTTTGTGTTTCTTGTGGCATTCTTTTCCTCCGCTCCTACAGGAAGTTGGCGACGCTTCCAGTGGAACAATCGTTTCTTTAATGTTGAGGTTGATTACACTCGACAACACGCAGGACGACACTTTTCCTCTCACACACTGAGACGTTCGTGTCACAGCTTAAACACACATACATTTTGCTGTACAGTTTACTGACACGCGTTGAGACAACAAAATAAAAGAATGACAAGTAAACTTGGAAACTTGGAAATAGTTTCAGCAGTTCCAGCGGGCGGTATGAAAAGCATCAAACGTGGGATGAAAAGAATTTCGTTATTGTAGGGCTCACTCAGCAGCATCCCAGAGCATGAAGGTAAACGAGCGTCAACGAACCGTTCTCGACACGCGTAACTGTTACAGAATTTTCCAGGAATGAGGTATATTGATATTGAATCTGCTGTCGACTCACCAACGGCGCCTCGCTTCGAAGCTAAGAGGAAAAAAAACAAGATACTAACTAACGTTCTGCTATCCTGAGGTTAGCTGGCAGACAATGGTTTCCGTTTCGTTCCAAGAAAGGCTTGATGTATTTGCACGCCCTTGCCAGCGACTGTATCACAGTGCTTCGCTTAACTGATTAAAAATAATATCCATTATGCGAATGGAGAAGATGCTGGGGCTTGCGAGCTGATACCGAACAACTTTCATGAAGATGGAAAGCTTGCCCTACCGAATCACGTCGCTTGTTGCTAATTGATATCGCACTATAACACCTGTTCCTAGAAATTCGCAGCCATAGTTTGCATTTAAACGCAAACTTCACACCAACAACAAAGGTTTAAGGATACACTCTCTCTATCTCAGTCTCTCTGTCTCTCTCTCTTGACGTTCTACAATTGATGATTAAATATTTGCGTGTGCCGCCTTATAATCAACCAACAAACCCTCTGTCAACCCTCGACCTCGACAGACAGCACACACTTCATCTTGTGTGTGTGTGTGTGTGTGTGTGTGTGTGTGTGTGTGTGTGTGTGTGTAATCGAGCTTTAATGCCGACCCGAAAGCTGTAATGAACAAGGGCGCGCAACTTCTTCAGCTAGCGCAACGATTACCTTCGTCAGCCCGAACAAACAGTGCGCCAAACACCGGAACACGCCAGCATGGCCGCATCACGTAACTCGGCCATCAATCACGCCAACCCAGTGCAGCTGCTGGGAGCAAGTGGTACAGTGCGCGCAGCAGAACCTCGCCAGTGTTCTCCTTATCTTTATCTTGAAGATCTTCCGGCGCACCATCGGAAGGCAGGACGACTTTCAACACTTCCTTGCCGCACTAGGAGTCAATGGTGTTAGTGGTGGTACAAACTATAATAGTCTATCTTTATACACAAACACACCAACACAAGTACAGACTATCCAAACAAAACAATCAACCTTTCTCAAACATAAATATCATAAAACAATCTGCACCACTCCCCGCAAGGTCTCTCGTTTGCGGAACAATGAGGAAAACCCCGTTCAAGAAAGCTCGCCAGAAACACGCAATTTATCTACATTTTCAGCTCGTGAAGCGAAGGAACCTCTTTCAACGGTAAGGCAAGCCCTTCATCTGACCGTCCGTCCTGGTTCACGCGCTAAGCAGCATCAGCAGCAGCAGCACATTGTGTGTATGTGTACGGAACGGACGCGCAAAGGATAATAGCCAACCCACGGGGGAAAGCGTTACCGGACGCTCCTTTCGCTGGACGGACTTTGATAATTTGTACTTTGTTTACACCACCACCAGCGGATCAGTTTTCCTTCCCAGACAGTATCTGCCTGGGACCCATTGTTGAGTTGCTTCCGGTTTTAGGGAAAAGTCGCACTGCAGGAAGAACAGGACCCGCAACCAGAACGGCCAACAAACAACGAGGACGGCGGCTCTTGTGAGTGGTTTCAAAATGGGATGTGTCACGACGGGCACAGGGAAAGCTTGTTCTTGTTGCTTTTTGTGGAAGCTTTCCTCTTGGAGGTTTTTTTGTTGCCGGCTTTCCTCTACCCCGAGGCGAGCTAATTAAATTAATTGAAGCATATTTACAACAAACTTTGCTGCTGCTCTATTCCGCCGCTCGGGCGTTCGGGTTAGAGAGCACTCAGCAGTAGGATGATGCTGAAGGAGTAGGAGGCCATCTTTGCTCAAGCCATTCGGAAGAAAGCTCCACTAGCAACACAAATTATAAAGCATTACACGAAGGGCCGAGTGGGTTCAGAGGCAACAACATAAGCACTCTTGGAACTGGATTGAAGATGTCGAGAAAATAAAAATGATATTTTGCAAACAACTCGAGCTTTAAGGAGAAGCACTGGCACTTCATTTACTGAAGAATGAACACTGATGATGAACCCGCAGCTGGCAGGAAACCACAGTCAACAGTTGAATGGGGCATCTCTGGGTAGAGATTAATCCATATTTGCAAACCCATCGTATTTACAGCCGATCACAAAGCAAAGACACTTAAGATTGACGAGATAAACTAAAGAGCGCGTGCGGGTTCAATCTCCGTAATTGCTTCCACCACCAACGACGTGTTTGATGTCCCATTGAGCACAGGCGTTAGAAGGGCAGTTTTTTACATCTTCTATTTCTGAGCAATAGTTTGAAGTTTTGCTAAGTAATTATTATAAAGACATCCCCTTTCATCGGGGTCATGTGTAATAGCATTTACTTTGCTCTCCTTCAACAAGATACTCTTAAGCCCTCAGTTCACCGCTTTCTCCAATAATGAGGCACGAGAAGCGCGCTAGAAAACGCTATCGCAAGTACAAATGTACGTAAAGATGATGATACTTACTTCCACACTAGTAACGATGAAATAAATATGACTAACAACAGTAGCCCCGAGCACAGCACTATCATGGCGGAGGTTTGGAATGATGGACCACTGTGGTAGCTGGCGTCGATGATCTGTGAAATGAGAAAGAGAAGAGAAAAATATGACGTTAGAATACTGCAATATCACAGCCAGCAGCAGTCAGGCTTCGCGCTCGGTCCGCCGTGTTTACACTTTTAATTGATGCACAATGGAGGCCTGCTGCTGTTGCTCGGGGATTGAAACGGCAGATAATTAAACCTAAACCCCTCAATTAATAACTCAATTAAGCCGACCTCTCGGCCTGTACTGGTCACAAAGGCACACACACACACGAGAGTTTCACTGGAGCAAACGAAAGTTACAGCCAGATGGAAATTGTTTTATTTGTATCATTTGAGATACTTACACTAAGACCATCTCTTACTGCAGAACGCGATAGAGAGCGACATTGCGCCGTCTTTATGGGAAAAGTTTTCGAGCAGGAAATATGTTGGGCGGGAGAGCACCAAAAATAGGCAACACACCGCTGATGGACGACATTTCCTCATCGAACGCTGATAGCATGTTCTGCTGGCTTGCATTACTACCGTTCCTGTTACCACGGTAGTGCTATTTAGTGGCCAGGCGCATGGCCAGCAATGGGGCCGGCGCCCGCTGCCTCGTCGTCGCAAAACAAGACATTAAAAATAATTTCTGTAACAATTTTTAATGACACAACTTTTCCGTTGCTTCCAATAGAGGAAGTTTCCTAAGAAGCGTTTTCAGTTTTCCACTCCACTACAAATGACCGAAGGTGCAGCCCACAACGGGAAGCAGAACATCGTGGGCGATGCGATGTAGCATAGCTCTTTGGAAAACAGCATTTTCTTCCCCCTCCTCTGTCTCTCTCTCTCTCTCGCTCTTGCACTTCTTCTCCACTGCTCCTTACATTGGTAAATGGTGAACGTTTGCCCGATGGAAGGATTTATATTATATTTTCCTGTTTTTTTTTTTTGGTACTCTTTTTGTTTGTTTATTGTGGCGTTGTTTAAGTGGAAAATTGCAATGAGCCGTTTTGGAGCTTTTTCCTATCAAACAAAAACAGTATAAAAGGAAGGCACGGTAGAAAGGAGGAACAGTAAAGGCCGGGCTACATTGATCGTACTCTCTGGTGTAATTTTGATTTTCACTAGCGCACCTGGCGGCGGCTGACCGAAGCATTTTTCCAAACAATTTGGAGCCGCTTCAGAAAATATGTATTTTTTCCATGTTTTTAACTAAATTTGAACGAGAAAAGTTTTGTAAAAGGTAGATGCACATGTCTTGCACGCATTGCATCCATTTTCATGGCAAAAAACGAAAGAAAAACTACTTAATTTTGAGATCCGGCACGACCATTCCCTCGATGACCAAAAAAGCTTCCACCAGCCGCCGCCAGATGCGCTAGTGAAAATCAAAATTACACTTGCGAGTACGATCAATGTAGCCCGGCCTTAAAAAGGCACATTTGAATAGCCCCGATTGTTGGCGAAATTTATAGCCGTAAGTGAAAACTTTCGAGATAAAAATCCAACCAACAGGCCTTATTTTACCATTCTCCCTGGCTGGTAGGCTCGCCTAGACGAAAGAGAATTTCATGACAGCAAAAAAAAAAAAAAACATATGCCAACACGTGCTATACACTTCAAGATAACGCGCGGGTGGTTCGTGAAAAATGGCACAAAGATGATGCTCGCACGGACGGGCACGCTGCCTGGGGAAGAAAATTGCATGTCGTACTTATGGTTCGACTACCCGCACATCCGGAAAAGCTTCCGGACGATACAAAAGGCAGCGAACAAGACAAGGGAGAAAAATCAAGCAGGCAACACGGCGTGCGATCCATCCTTTTAAAAGTTTTACAATAAAACTTTCTACTTGAATGGCAAAGCGCGTCCTCGCGGGTTCGTCCCTTTGTGCGCCCGCAGCGCCCCCTTGGAGGTGTAGCGATTGTTTAAGAGCCTGAAATACACAGAACAGAGAGAACATGGAGCCACATCAAACCAAAACAAAAAAAAGGGAGAAAGAATCACACCATAACAAATGAGAATTCGAAACGGAACATCAGTTCGGGCAAACCATGAAGAACGGAAGCTGGGCCATTTTGTGGCAGGAAAATGGCTAAAAATTTATAATTAAGGGCCATAAAAACAGTTTGGGAATGTCGTTTAAAAGCAATAGAGACTCGCACACACACACCCACATACACAAGGGTGGGAGCAAAGGAAAATGATACGCCCGGAAAAACTCGGGACGGTTTCAGTGAGGCATGAGACAGTGCGACATAAATTTGTTCCACTCGTGTGACACGGAGAAGGGAGAGTTATTCAATCAATCGTTTTCAGTGAACCGCGAGCTGGCAAGTGGAATTCGGTTCCGGATGGCCATATTGCCTTTTTAATAGAATGTTTGAGCAAAAAAACGAAAAAGAAAAACCTTTTTCGAGCCTCACATTTCTCAATTACAAAAAAAAAAAAATCCCAAAAACCAAATTAATCATATCGAGCGTCAATCCAATCGAAGGCTAAATCTAGTGCGATATAATCAAAACGAAAATAAAATTTGATTAAACATTAATTATTCATGAAAATTTAGGACACCCAGGCTGATAAGTTTGTTGTTGGCGGACGGACGCAATCATTGACGCAGAAAAAGAGTCTCCAAATTCGGTCGCCAATTATGAAATCAATGCTTTGATGAAATAGATCCACCAAATGTTGGGCTTCTCCATTTTCATTTCGCAACGTGCCAAGATGATGAAAACTACCTTTTGTGGTGTTTTTGTTTTTTTTAGGTCCAATTAAAAATGCGATACTAAATACATAATTCATTTTTAAGGCAGCTGTGCGTACGACGGTTTGGGATCCTCTGTTTGATTATTCCTCCACGAGAATAGGCACAAGCTTAAATGATAAAAGCAAATGTCCGACCCTTATTTGTACCAAGGCAGCAGTAATTGAATAGGAAAATCCCTTTACGGGCCTCATTTTCCAGGCATTTCTTACCCACCATGCTTAGGACTGTACGCATACAAACATGAGCGAATCCTCTAATCCAATGCAGCACTCACACACACACACGCCTTCCTGACAGCCGTAATGGATTAAGCTGAACTGCAAACGCGGCTAGCACACATGCTGTAAAAGAAGCACGCCGGATAACTTTGCATTACACAGCGCAAAGCGGGCGCACAGACACACAGTAAAAATCGGTGCAAATCGTACGTTCTTGTTCGGAATTAAAGCGCTAACGTGTGTGCCAGACGGAGGGGGTGGTTTGTACGAAAGGAGGAGTAGGTTTTCCGGCTTTTATTCTGTTAGTTACTTCCCGTTACTTCGGCGTGGACTGCCGCGGAAAGCAGCACGTATTAGCTCCTGTGCGGCTTAGACCGCACACGACGGAAACGAAAATTGATCGCAATAGGATTGGAAGCACAACTCCGCACAGCCTAACTCCCCCCGTCATCCCCATCCAAATAGTGATCCTTTCGAAGGCGGGCAATAGGGGTTAAATTAGAGGACGAAAAAAGCATTTTCCGTTGCCTGCAAAGATGGGACAATCTAATAAACGAACGAAGAATTGAATCTAAAATGGGTTTTATTGGTTGTAGCTTTTCGGTCCCGTTATGGTACATTTAACAATACACAAATAGAAAGATCTCCAAAAAAATAATTAAACATTACAAAAATGTTTTGAAAGTCTTTTTTTATCCACAGAAATAGCAATTCCAACCTTTACCAAGCTAACCGGGAGGTGAAGCAAAACTGCCACAAACCTAAAGATCGCAAACAGATCTATCGAACCTGATATCACCTGCACAATATAACCTCTGCAGCGGCCAGCTAACAATGGGAACGCGATGTGATGATTCCTATAGTGCACCACCACCTGAACCCCTTCCTTCAGCCCTTCTTTTTCCTATCACTCGATCGCCATCTTTGGTGCGTTCCGGGACTGAGCGAGCGAAAAGCGTTCCCTGATTCACAATGGTCACTCTGCTGCTAGTCGCGTCGATTCGTGGACCACATTCATCTGAGCCACGTCCCCACAAAATCCCGTTGCCACGTAGAAACACCAGTACCCGGCGAGTGGACGGGAAATCGCAAACAGCCGATAAGAAAAAGGACACACCAACCTCAACACGCCCTGCCATCGCCTCACCGGTGTGTGTGTTTTTGTTCGCAATTGATCGCGCGCGCGAGCGCTTTTCCGCACGGAGAGCTACGGGAGGGCTGGAGGGTCAGCCCTTATGATTGTTTGACCATCATCAAATCATAGCCGAAAGGAAAAGGTCGCAACATACAATAGAGCCGGGCAGCCCCCTCCTCGGACACGTACAGCATTGGCTCCACCGATATAAAAGGTTGGCTCATCGGGTAAGGTTTGATTTATTATGATAAGGAGAACAAAGGCACAGTGGAATGAAAATAGTTTTCAGGCCGGATGGGGGCGACGCAGGGGGAGTGTTTTCCTTTCGTATGTTGACTCTACGCCCGCGCAAATATCTCTTTCCCCCATTCATCTAGCGCAACTGGACATTCTGTGTGTGAGTGTGGCTGCGTGAAAATCCAAGCGAAAGGGGGCCCATAACTCATGCTTCGCAACAACAGGCTAGGTTAGAAAGGTAGTAGAAAATAGCAGAGAGCTTAGAAAGAGCTTTTTGTAGGTATTTTTTTTTTTCTATTTGTGTCTGTTTTCTCCGGTCAAAGATTTAAGCCTTCGCGTCCTGCGGGTACGACGAGCTGGCCGGCGAAAGCCGGGCGGGATTCGGTCGATTGTCCGCTAGCCCAAACAATAAGGTCCCAAGTTGGGGTTGGCAGTATCTGCTCGCCTTCACCACCTCCTCCACATCGGAAAAAATGTTTCGTCCGTAGCACGAGATGGCCAGCAGCAAGATAAGCGAGGCGACAATGTGATGAAAACGAACTTCTTGCCTTGCACGGTGTGTGTGTAGTACTCGAACCTTTGATTTGGTGGTTCGATTTTCCTTCTTTCTTTTCGATGCAGTGATTGAGTGAAGGGAAAATGCTGGCAAAAAGGGGTCATCTAATGGAAAAGATAACAATGGTTTGAAAAGTCTACTTCTGCGAATTGTCCACACTCATCGCTGCCCATGAGCCACCCAACGCCGTGTGTAGAGAGACGGTTGTGTGAAAGAAAATCATGCTATTGGGGCTCGTTTTTTTGTTGTTCGCCTTTCAACATGGTGGAAAATTTTCAATTATGAAAAACTGTACCCAATCCTTCCAGCGAGAAGATTGTGCGGAGGGTCAGGAGTCAGGACAGGCGGTTCAGATAAAAAAGAGACTAGGCTAGGATCCTAAATGGACGTAACGCTGACCGGGCAAACGCCTCCTCCCACAGAGACAGTTGCATCCAATGATGCAGAGGTAAAGGTATCGAAACCGAGCCAGAGACAGGGGAAACAGGCTTTCAATTACACTTAATCCAATCGACGAGACGACAGGCCGTCCGTATGCGTCCGAAAACACAAACACAACCTGCTAGAGAGCATAGCGCCATCATCGAGCGGCAGTGTTGTGAGGATGCATTTGGAAAGAAACGTTTCAAACGGATTACCCGGCATTTGTACAGCATAGTAGCTCAGGAAAGGATGCGGCTACCTGTCGACTCTTCCCCTGCCCGTTGTGGATGAAGCTTACCACACTGGGATTGGAAGGATTATTATCTAAAGCAGTCTACATCGCCTACATGCTGAGCCGAACTCGTTTCGGCTTTTCAAGTTTTCACCAAATCATGTACGCAATATGCTCTGTACTTTACCCTTTCTCTCTCACTGTCTCTCTCTCACACCGCTCCTCTATCTTCATTGCACAAATTAATCGATATTTTACTTACCGGAAACGCCTCGCACATGTCGACCTCGGCGAAGGAACCGGCGGCCCCGCCGCCTCCCCCGCCGAACGGTGCCGTCGTCTGCTGCAGCAGCAGCTGCTCCTCGTTGCAGTTGACCAGCTCCGCCAGAAACGGGGGCCGGGGTGGCGGTGGCACGAGAAACTCGGGGGGCGGCCCCGGCCCACCACACTCATTGCCACACTCTAGGTCGGGATCTAACATTTCCCACATGTAACGCCACCACTACACACTCCCCTCCTTCCCGCTCTGCCCGGTGGTGCTAGTGCCCCGGGTGCAATGTGGCGGCAGCGGCGACGCGGGGTGGGCTTTCTTCAACCCCTGGCGCACACCACTACTGCTTCCTCTTCTTCCCTACAACAACGGCTTCTTCCTTTCCCTTTATACTGCCCCTCATCCACATTCACGCATGCACACTGAGGAGGGGGAAGCACACAACTACACTTACACAGAGGTGAACAACACACAATCGCAGCACCTTAGCATGGGCACCTTTCCTTCATGCCATTGTGAGACACAACACACATTTTAACCCCACAAACACCAATACACCCCGCAAATGAAAGCTTGCTACACGCACTTCCGCACTGCTGCTTTGCCTGGCTGGAAAATCTGATACAAATTACATTTGCAAACTTGCCACCGGACACAGAACCACTACACTTTACATTGAAGCGACGCAAAACCACATATTAAAGAGCTGGGCGGGGGCTGGAGTTGTGTGACAGGACTGTGTCCTCCGCAGGAGACGCGAACCAGGATGACGACCACGTTTCGCCGTTTTGTTGTGCCAATTAATCAGCAATCTGCAAATGAGAGAAAGAGAGAGAGAGAGAAAAGCATGAGAAAAAGCTTAAGCATTAATATACTCGTCAAAATCAAAGAATTGAGGAGCGAAAAACCTCATTAAAACTTGGGTTGCCTAGGTTATGTTGCCTAGGCAGTGTTGGGGCCACACGGCCATCACGACCACTACATGAACATAACCCAGAGAGGGGGCTTAGACCACGCTTCGCAGTATTTTAATTAATTATTAAAACTTTTTAATTTGTTCACAATTAGTCAGCAGGAATGGGGAACGCAATGAAAAACAGAAGGCACCGATCCGGCTCGAAGGACCAACAAGTGTTGCGTACAGTGCGCCACGAGCGATGGGCGTACACTTTCAATGTCTTTACTCCCGATAGCGATCTCGTTGTGCCAGCCGAAGCTTCTTCTTCCTCTTCCTCTGCTCTGCTTCTGATGCCGGCTTCATAAACGTCACACACAATGATGGGAAGCTCTGTGCCAAAACGATGTCTATCAGGAGCGGAAATTAAAATCATTGATCCGTACTGTATCGGACGCTGTGTGTGTGTGGGTGTGTGTGTTTGTTGCTGTCATTGTACTTTCTCTCCCTTTCCGCACACACCTGATACAGCACGACAGCTTTCCCCCGACAGACGTCGTCAGGTTGATTGTCGTTGAGCCGTTGTTGGGCCGAACCCTCGTCAGCGAACCACAGAAACTAACCCGAGAGAGCCTTCAAGATCGCTTTCGTCGGTTGAGCTTCAAAAAGGGGTTATGGGGTAGGCAAAGATGGCTAAAGGTCTAGGATGTCTGTGCGGGTTGCCAAGACGCGCGAGAAGTGATGATTTGGCGGGCGCTAGGGCTTCATCACCACGACCACGAGTGGCGCCCCCCGAGAATGATGCGAGATGGAGAGAGAGAGAGAGAGAGCGGATCCCTAAAACCGCCGCAAGCGATTAATTACTTCATCGTGATAATTGGAAATTTTATGGCTTAATTAAGCTTTGTACTTTCTGATCGATGAATTAGACAAGCCGGGCGGCAACGAACGAACGCCACCAGGTACTCCCACCCACCCAAACCTTCCATAGGCCTGTTTCCTATTTCCTTCCTTCGCTCGGGAAACAAAACGCGCACCAAAAACGCTGATCATTGATACACCGCATGGCGTTAAAACCCGGCCGCGCCTGGAAAGCAACGAGCAACCAGACCACATTTTCCATTATTTGATAGTAGATAATTTTAAACGCCGTAACAACAACGCGGTGCTTTGAAGAAGCAGCATTTACAGGAAACTGTAGCAGGGCTAAGTCCGCGCCATCGTCATCCCATAATGGAAACGGCTTTAAAAATAGCGTCCCCCTGCTGCCTTGAGGGAGGAAAATCATATTACTTTCTTTTTTTTTTTACTTAGGCACACCAAACAAAAAAAAAAAGAAACAGTCAGCAAATTCTTAGCCGAAATAAACAACAACACTGTGACGCACAAATACAAGCAAGAAAGAGGACCCGCAGAGCAGCGGCTCAAAACTTCTTTGCGGATCAGAGCGTACGCAACACGCAGCGCGGCAAACAGAAAATCCTTTATAAAACCGTAATCAGAGCGTGATAAAAATAAATCATATGATAATCCCTTAAAATTGATGATTTAGCAGATTGCCGCCACTGTTGCTGAAGGGCGCGTCGTCACCGGCGTCGCTCGTTTGTTCGTTTATTTATATATTTTACTGATTTTTCTTTCCTTATTCTCATTCTCTCTCCCTCTCTCTGCGCTGTGTGCTGGCTTTGAAGTGGATGAAATCCATCTAAATTTCTGCCCCTGCATGCTACGGAGATTGCTTGCCAATTTCCTTTTCCCCAGCAACGCACAGCAACAACAAACAAAAAAACGGAAGCTTTCATCATTTGTTTTCCGCGCTTTTACTTTCCCTGACCAGTGTGTTTACATTGTAGATCCGCCCTTATCGCACCAGAACACAGGACACACGAACACACACACACAAAACCGGTGTCGGACGACCGAATATTAATCCATCGCTCCCGGCGTGACCCACTTATTTTCACCATTTTTCCACTTGAAGTCGGCGCGCGCGTGAAGAGCGACGAGGAGCGGGCGTTAGGATGCTGAGATGTACCGATAGCATTCTGCTGAATCAGTGTCCACACAAAACGCTGGGAAGAGGACGCTCAATAGCGCACCAAAAACTCGCTAAGCCATCACCACTGACCCCGACGACGTCACACTTCCTGTGGCGAGTCCTTTCATAGAACTGAACGAGAAGATGGCGGCAAGAAGCTGGGTTGTGTGTGTGTGTGGAAATCCAAACAAAATTAATTTTTCAATTAAATATGACGAGTTGGGGAGCGGCTTTACGTTTCTTTTGCCTCGTTCTTTCGCTTGGAGTGTCCTCAAAATGAAGGTAACGCAGCGAAAAGAAGAGTTATTAAAAACGAAATTCCGCACAATCCGCGCTTGTCTGATGATCTCACTGGCTCTGGGGACGGGACGGGGAGGGTTAATAGAGCCGCAATAAAGGCACCATGATAGTCCTGCTTTGGAATCGGAGGAGAGAAAAAAACAACACTGAAACTGTCCCGAGCATGATGAGTTGGTGACGTATGAATGGTAGACACCTCTCGCCCGGAGACTACAAATTTATGTATCGCCGCGACTATTCTGTGATCCACCACTACTACACACAGCACTGCACAGAGATGTTGCGTTCCGTTTCCATTGCAATATCATCACACTGCAAACAAACTGGTGGTCAACGCGGAGAAGAGGGCCATCATAACAAAAAATAAACCATCGTCACACTTCGTAGCCAAGCGAACTACCCAAAAACCAACCAAAGCCAGGAAGGAGGGCCTCCTCACTGCCACCACAACCGAAGGGCTCTGGCGGGGACGAGATTTGCGCGCGCGCTCCGCACCCGCATCCCCCAAAGGGCCCCACCGCCATCATCCCACCGCTTCCAGGCTGGAGAAATGATTCTGCGGCAAAAGGTTTCCGTTTATCCGCCCGTTGGCATGCTGCTCACGTTTTCACATACCTCGGCGCCCGGCTGACCCTCCCCCCGTGTCTCCATCAAATTCTGCAACTTGCCGGGTAAAAGGAGGATGATTTTCGGTTCGAAAACACACACACCCACACACGTGTGAGCAACAGCGAAAATAGTAGCAGAGAACACGGTGAGCAGGAAAAATAAATTCCAGTAAGTTAACCGGTCCCTTAACTCACGTCACACAACGGAACACATCAGCGCCGAGGGTACACACACAAACACAGAGAGCAGATGATGAGCTGGCTCGGATGGGCGATAAAAAGGGCCACAATGTGCGGGCGGGGAGGCGGGGCCGGGGCGCGAAAGCGAAATAAATATTCACTGATATGTGTTGAGGGTGGTGAGGGATGGGTGGGGGCTTTTTTATGTTTCACCGCGCCACTTTCTCTCCCACACAAGATCGATTTTTGGGGCTTTTTTCCTCGGTGATCCGTTCCAGTTCCGGTGGCATTTATCGGGTGAAAGAATCGATATTTTTAGGACCTTCGGGGTGTGGGTGTGAGTGCCACAGACACACTGCACTGCGAGAGTTGTTTCGTCGGCATCCGCACACACACACACACACACACACACACACACATAAAGTGGCAAAAGTTAAGAACGTGTCGATTGGAGTGGATTATTCGATTATGATCGATAAGCATGTGCAGTGGGGCTGTGGGATGGTAAATGAAAAACGGAGTGACGTGCGATTGGTTCGAGTTCTTCTGTTTTATTTTTTTTTTTCGACATTTTAACATTTATCAATCGTGAAGGACTGCTAGTAGAGGATCTATCTTCATCAGCAGCTTCAAAGGAAATAGTCTTAGACACTGGCGAAGGAACGTGTTTTTGACACGCGTACATCTTTAATTGCTAATCCAATTACATTTAGTAGACTGGATGTTAGAAAAAAACAACAACCCAAACACACAAACCGGTGTAACAAAATACATCCCAATTTCCGAGCCCACCAAATCCGGGAAACTCCCACACGAAAACGTGCCCGATGGCTTCATCACACAACTGTCACGCGCGTTTGGCAAGCATTTGTGCAGACGGCGGCGACTGTCACGACCAACCCCTCTCATTCCGCAACCCCCTTCCCTCGATGCGAATTTGAGACGCGTGTAACATAAATCAGCAATTGGAAACAATCCCTTAAACCCGTGTGGTGCTATCTACCGGCAATCGGGCACACGCGATTGGTAAACATCGCCCATCATTGCCACGTCGAAAATCAACTCCACCAAACAACCAACCAAACATAAAAAAAAACAACAGAAATGAAAAGGAGAAACATTCGTTGTTTCAATTCCATCATCATCAGCATCATCAGTGTGTGTTCGGGATGGTTCAACCACTTTGCCTAGCTTGATGGAGCAGCTGGAATGATTTGGTAAAGCTGTATCGCGTCGAAAGCCTACCCACATGACAGGCGGAGGCGGAACATTGTGCTCCATCAAGGAAGCAGCAAAAAAGCCTACTCAACCACACATACACACACACACACACGATGGTGGGGAGGAAGGCATAGAATCGAGCTAGGATTGGATTTCCAGCATTCGACTTTCGTTGCTCGCTTTTCCAACAACGGCAGCCACCAGGCCAGGCAAAAAGGAGGCTCCCACCGTTGGCATTCGAAACGAAACGGTAAATCGCGCTTCGTACACACTTATGCAAACGCATGCTCTGCTGCAAAAAAAAAAAAAACGTACAAGCCAACACAGCTGCCGAACCAGACAGTAGAGTGAGTGGTTTGGGGTGGGTTTGATTTTGGGGCCTTGAGATGGAAATTTATGCTGCGGCAACGTATATCACACGCACGGCATGTTCGTTCTTATTCTGCCGACCGCGGCAGGTGACTGATACACACACACACATACACATACAGACAGTAAGGTAGTTCGTTACCACGTGGGGTGGAAAAGTGGGAAAACAAAGCTCGAAGTGCGCACCGTTACTGCGTCCTAACGACTGCGGTTGTGTATGGCAACGCAGCGCAGACACAGAGGAGGGTGAAAAGGAGCAGTACAGTACAACGACTCCCAAAAAAAATTCTCCCCTCCTTTCTACCGTCGAAATTCAAATGAGCAAAACCTTCGTGAAGAATTATGATGGCAAAAAGTTCTGTGGAAAAACCCCGAAACCTAGCCGCGGTCAAGGATGATAAAGATCTGGCCAGCAGGGCGTTTTACTGGGCAAAGGGGCGTAAAGGTTACTGGAGTACTTATTCCAGGCACTGGTGCAATCGCTTTCATAATGGATATGCGCTAGAAAACCCCGCTTAAATCGACCCAACGGTGGGCAGCTTTCGAAAGCCAACACAAACGGTGTGCGCTACCGACAACACACGGAATCGGTTTTGTTGTCTTTGGAGCTGGAGCGCGAGTGCGAATAGCATGCGGTACTACAGTAGGTGTATTCCTGGCGGGCATCATCGAACAGTGTTCCGAAAATGAGTGGCCGAGTGTAGCAGGAATTTCATCCAAACATGGACCCTGCCAGAAATTGTGCAAGAACGCAACATTTCGGACTGTAAAGCAAATAGGCCTAACAGTGAACGGAGTAAACGCATCGCATGAAGAACAATGTTGCATCTGGGTGCATCATGTTGCTATTGTTCCGATTTTAGAACCTTACCTTTGTGGCAGCAGCAGAGATTAGGGAAAATGTGCGTTGTGCGCTGAAAATACTGCCGGTGGACACGAGTTCGTGGAAAATTCTCTTATCAATTCAATGTGGAGCTCACGGAAAGCGAAATATTGAACACATATTTCAGAATTGAAACTGACGCAACACAGGCCTGCTGGGCGACTGTATCAAACAACGAGGCTCTGCTTTTACTCAAATTCGAATTAAATGAAATGTGAATTCCTTCGTGGAAAGTGTAGAACATTGTTTCAAAGCCTTCCACCGGCACCACAGCAACCACCAACGTCGCTCTCACTGTCACGCTTTTCTACCGCTCTCGCACGTTTCAATGGGAGCAAAATTAATGAACACCAGGTGTACACACCCAAGCTGACAGGTCCTGGGCACCAAACACCTCCCTCCCCCCATGTGCACCAGGCCTCCATCAAATTGGATAAATAAAATCATTCTAACCAGAATTAAACTCTCTTCACTTTCTTTGCGATGCCACACCCGCACCATGTTGATGGAAATTAATGAAGGTTTTTCTTGAAGCAATTTTTACACCTCCACCCATAGATTTGTGCTGCTCCGGAGCAAGATAAATGAACCTGCCATTCCAGCGCGCCAGGATTTTTGTGTTCCGTGTAAGCGCGCATCAAAGAAAAAAAGAAACTACTTAAAAAGGCAAAAATTTGATACGATTTGATTTCACAGGGCCGAGGGTATATGGGCATGAGGGAAACAGGAAGGCAAAGAATGCGGTGGGAATTTTACCAGCAACTATACGCACACACACACTCACTGCTGCTTCGACAACACAGCTCGGGACAGGTATGTAAATTATGTTTTCCAGCACTCACTACCGTCGCGCTCGGATAATGCGTGCTTGTAAGTGCACGATGTTAATAGCGGCTGTAAACACGGCAAAGGTTCTTCCATCCCCATCCCTGCCACCCTCTCTCCTGATGCCCTGATACGTCACACACCCTCCCCACCGCAGTGCCGAAAAATCTCGCTTTCACACATTGTCGTCCCTGTTTGTGCTGCGACCGACGCACAGCCGCCGCACACTTCCAAACCCATTTTTCCATTCCAAAATCCGCGATAAATGAACCATCCTCTAGAGCACTGCTATTGGGGGGCGTGAGGAGCGGGAGTCAGTGGCAGTATTTAACTGAACACGAAAAATGCATTTAAATCGACTGTACAATGGGCCTGCGTGAGTGCCTGTGCCTTTACTGGAAAAGTTCAGCGTGTTGTCGCGTAATTGCTCCAAAGTGTCACCACACCACCCCGCGGCCGTTGTTGCCGTCGCCACGGAGTTTAACAAACTTCGGAAAGGTGTTTTGGGTGGGAAAGGTGGAACGGTGCCGGCGACGACACACGCATACACACATACACCTGGGTGGACAAAACATTTACAAATGACGCTGGTGTTTGGCACGGAGCGGAACCATTTGTGTGAGCCGATGGTGGCCGAAGGGGATCGCGCAAAGGGAGCGAAAGGACACATGGCGGTGGAGAAGCAGGGGGGGGCGCAGGTTGTTGCGGACCCCGAAAATACCTGTTGGAACTCTGCACTCGGCATGTTTAAAAACAGCGGCACACAGGGGATGGAAAGAGCGCGTTGGAATGCAAACAAAGCAGGCGCGGGTAGGTATATTAGGGCCGTTCTACTGCTGATGCACATTACAACACAATACACAACCTGAGGCCCTTTGTCCCAGGGGCATCAAGTGAATGCGCGTACAACACGCATATGCAGAAGTTCGGTTCGAGATGCGAATGGGGAAAACGGGCCCAGAAGGATGATTCAGGATGCGGCAGGATGGTCTGTACTGCTGTTGAGAGGGAGATAGACACACATACATACGTACTGTTTCGATTCACTTGATTGCAAAGGACGGAGGGCTTTCTATTGTGAGCGTGAACAAGCCCCCTCCTCGCTCCTGCAATACCAATTAATCGATCGTTGTTGTACATGCCGGTGTGAAACACAGGGATTGGACAAAGTAAAAAAAAAAAAAACAGCATCAACATCCTTTCCCCGTGCTCTCCACCATTACAAGCCTTTACACCGAACACTAATGGGCATCGGTATTGCATGTGCGGCATTTTTTTGTTGTAAAATAACGAGCAAACAATACACTAAACACAGATTTCCATTGCACCACTAATCGCAATGTTAAGCTTCGGTGGGGCGAGGCGTGTGAGGGCACAACAATGTGCATGGCGGACGCGCACGGAGGAACATGATAAACGAATGTTTGTCTAGCACTCATGTTGACAGCACAAGCTAGTGCAGCGCTGCAAACATAGAAACACATCTACACAGTGCACATCGAACATTTATCATCGAACGACTTCATTTCGTACCAAAATGTCCTCCCCACTGTTCCCATTTTTTGGGGGGCAGAGTACATTACAGGGTTTTCCAAGTTACTTTCGACAGGGGTCGCCAGACGATGAGATCCGGCTTTAAACCCCGGTGAAAAAACGAATGCAACGGAACGTTAAAGTGTTGAAAATCATGGTGAAGAAATAAAAAATATTATGATAGAAATGAAATATCAGAGTATTTAATTTAGAACGAGGTTGAAACCAATGTTGACATTCATAATTTACTTCCTGACACAACGGTTCTTCTGGATTGTAGGGGTTAAGACAATGCAGGGGGTTTCCACTTTATAGGGCAACATTATCGGCGATTGAAGAACACAATTGAGTTTTTCCATTTAATATTTAAAAAAATGAAGAATTAGTCAAATGGTGTTGTGTACTTTCGTACCATACCATCACAAGAAACTCCATTATTTGAACGTTTGCCATTTCAACTGAAAGCCCCTTTTCCACCTACAGCTGTAAGGGACAAAACAGGATATGCACAACATTCATTTTTTTTTTTCACCACAGCAAACAGGCTGTGTTATTTCGGTTTACCAAAGCAATTTCACTTGGTTTCGATCGTGTGGGGAAGGGGTTTTGTACCGCAGCGCTACAGTTCTGGTCAAACATTGCCCAAACCCATTTTCCTCGAACGAACACACGATCAACCCGAGGTGTATTTGAACAGCAAAACGAGCAAGCAATACACACACACAGGCACACATCGAGCGGGAAAGCATCAAACTTTCCCAATCGATTAAAAACAAACCACACTACACTGCCCGTTTGCGCAATAATTGATGCTTTACGATAGTTGGGAAAACGAAGTCAAGTAAATAAAAACAAAAAAAGAGTAAGCTTTTGCAGCCCCAAAAACCAACCGAAACTGACGATGAGAAACTTTGCCACAAAACGAATTCATTTTCTCTCGGGCCAGGAAGAGTGCCGATGCCATGAGGGGGTAGTATTTGGACCAGCACACAAGGCCGGGAGATGAAAGTTTTCAAATTATTGCTGAATTATTAGTATCGGAATTGTTTTTAGTGCGCGAGGGTGAGGCATTTTTGGTGGTCGATGCAAACGATACACGGCGGGGCAGCTGGGGTAGCGACGCTATCCGGGCCGTCGAAATTGTGTTTGTAAAGTTTGCTGTGCACTCCTGTCCCTCTCTCAACCTGCTCCAATCGAAGAA
Organism: Anopheles arabiensis; assembly: GCF_016920715.1. NCBI lineage: Eukaryota > Metazoa > Arthropoda > Insecta > Diptera > Culicidae > Anopheles > Anopheles arabiensis. The sequence continues at coordinate 21,877,785 of NC_053517.1, forward strand.
CACACAGTGCAACGGGGGAGATTTATTTAGTAACAGTGTGTTTTTGTTGCCTCCGCCCCATTTGGCGCTACCAAATCAATAGCCAATGCTATTGCAGCATCGGCATTAGCTTCAAGACGAGTGCGCAGCCTGACCAGGAAAACGCAAGCACAGTTCCAACTTATCCAGGCAAGCTTTTAATCCTTGGGGGTTCATCGGTTTAATGCGGCTCACCGTTGGCTTACTGCTAAGTGACTGAGTGTCCATGCACGACGGGGGACTGTGCAGGTTAGAGGGGGTACACGCTGGGTCCGAGGAACAAGAACCAAACGAAAAGGTGACATTCCACACAACCCAACTGCCACCATGTGTGTGTGTGTCAGCGCGTCATTGTCGACTTAAATTGGATTTCCAGCACTCCTCCGGAAGGCGCAAGCCAACGGCATAAGTCCCACCAATATGACTCGGTGTGGTCAACCGGCTTCCAGGACATGGAAAATCACCTCGTCCCCACCGGGACCTACAGCCCGGGGTTGCCTTCCCCAAAGTGGTGCAATAAAAGCAAAGGGGTAAAGGATTAATAAGGTTGGCTTACGGTTCCCGCTCGGACTTGGTTTCGGTCGATAAGTCCTGAACAAACCTTTACCCGCCGCGCACCCAACACTGGAAAGCGGCTGGCCGGATGCTGCACTGGGTGGGGGGGTGGTGATGGTGATGGCAGTTCGAAACCGCAGGATTTCTGGAAAATCAATTAAATCCTGCAACCGGTCAGCATCCATCCCATCGCCGGTCAGCAGTTCATGGCAAGGCAGCTTTGCATAGCGCATACGAGGACTGATGCGCCAGCCCCTCCCCTGAAGGATGGGATGGGCGGACACTTCAACCTGCTCCGGAACGGATAACGATGGAAGGCGATAGTCCCACCGGGGAGGACGACGACAATGATCCACGTGTACCGTCGTACGGTTCCGCATTCGAGAGCTGATTGTTTGTGCTTGTCTTCCCATTGCTATACCCACTCACGGTCGTTGGGAGATGTGTGTTGTGTCGAGACATTCAACGCTTAATGGTCAGCGCCGGATCGTTAGTGTGGACACATGTGCCGGTGTGTGCAAGAGGCAGCGTCCCGACAACACTCTAACCACAGAACAAACGACCCATTCGAAGGGACATAAAAAGGTAAAGCGAGATTTCTTCTCCACTGTTTGAGCGGAGCAAATACACCATTACTTACGCGCGCGTTCGGAGGACACGAGACGCGGGGACGAAGTACCAATGCTTCTGAGTGCCAGTGTTTTTGGGTTTCATTATCATCTCCCAAAAGGGGGTAAGAATAGTTCAAAAATCAACACTCCCGGCCACCTATTTTCCGGACGAATTGTTCTGGACGAGGCGCCTCCCAAAAAAAGAAACCCAAAACACGCACACACCAATGACACTTTAGGTCGATGCAACGGGAAGGAGGACACCCTGGGGATCACAGGGCGGACGCGGAAACGCTAATGGACATTCTTCCCAGTAGGAACACAACAAAAAAGCGCAAGATGCAACGCACCTCGCCGGGAGAAAAGATTTTCTCCCGGCCCAGCGGAATGCATGCTGTGTTCGTGGCCCCGGTTAAGTAAATACAATTAATGCGCCTCACCCCATACATACACAACGCAGGGTGCGCTCCATGCGGCGCTAATAATGGACGAAAGGCGAGAGGAAGAGATAGAGACAGCACCGAGACTGCCAGGGGTTAATGGCAGTGCATCAACTCAACGGAACCGTAGTCGCTAGAGTTTGTTGTTTGTGCATCAGGGTTGTTCATCCCGGCTTAAGAGCAAATCTGTTCGCTTTTCCCACTGTCTGGTGAGGTAAAATGTGTTGAAAAAAAAAACGAGGTAAATAGTATCTTTTAAACAACACAGACACACACAGACGGAAGATGCTACAGTGTTGGAGTTGATGCACCAAACTCGCCAGTTAATTTAAGACATTAAGCAAGGGTACGCGATTATTGCGAAATTAATTTGTGATTAGTTGAAGGAAATGTGGTTCCGTTTTGTAGAAGCCAGCAGCACAGTACATAGCAGACAACCTGGCACACTGCTGCCGCTCCAATAAGGCAGTCTCCGCGCCCAGAAGTCCAACACGAAAGTCGCACCAAACTTGGAGGCTGAATATCCGCAGTGTTCGCACCGTCATGCTAATTATGGTTGGCTTCGTTTCCCGAACACACCGAGACGACCGTTTTGGGGCATCCCTTTTTGCTCGGGTTTCCTTTTCCGACAGCGCGGCCAAAGGGTAGGGGACCACCGAGACGAACAATAATCCAAACCTGGGACCTGTGTCTACTTTCCTCCGCTTTGGGCAGTGCGCGCGCGCCCCGTTTGGGGCGGTTTATTTAAATGCCAGCAGCCTTACACACTACAGCACTGCGCCAGTTACGGTGCTCCAAGCTGAAGCGGAGAGTTTGCATACCCTTCAAGGTTTCGCCGGAAAAAAGAAGAAGGTACACGCGGTGCTGCTACCGTGCTGCTGCTGCTGTTGTACACTTGTATTACTTGTGTCCGGATGACTTATAAATATTGAAAGTCTTACCAGCGGCTCTAAGGCTCGTGTGCGAAGAAGAGCACTCTGCAAGGAATGACCCGAACTGTCCTCCCCGAACTGCGCCCGTGTGTTGTCCACAGGCTGCCGCCAACTGCTTAGCTGAATTTTTCATAATAATCCCTACATATTTTATGATAAACTAGACAGACTCCGAGTGTCTGCGCATTGGCCAATTCTCGGCCAGCCAAAAATGGACTTTCCGGACGAATGCACTCCTCCCCGCCAACACGTTGGGCGGAGAGCCACCATTAAGATGATAGAGCGAAGGTACGGGGAGTTTGTCCTCCCAGCAACTGGACCTGGGGGAGTTTCAAGATGACCCGGGCAAATAGCACGAGAGAAAGGGAAGATATGTTTCGGGCTCGGACTGCTCGAGCAGGCAGAAGAAAATTGTTACTGCATAAAAACGAACAAAATATGATATGCTGCTGCTTCCTTCCCATTTATGGCACACCAGAGGGCAGAGCGCGTACGGGCACAAAGTCGGACGGATTTATACGGCGGATATATAATGCTCGTCCCCACTTGCATATCCCTTCCCGTTCTTATGCCCATTTCCTGCAGCTTTGCAGTCAAGTAGCGCGGACGGGCATCGAGATGCTGATGGGAATGGACAGGACTTTCCTAGGCCGAGCAGAGTGTGAGACGATTTGCTCGCTCGTTCTTCGCGAAAAAAGAACCCAGAGGGAAGAACCTTACACAGAGAAACAAAAAAAAACACTGTTAGACACACTCATACGCTGACCAACAGCACACGACGACCACAAGAGGGAGAGAACACTTGGGCATAGTGGATTGCTATGGAAATGGTGATAGGAAAAGCTAAAGGCTCTCTTCCTTGTCCTCTGTGCGGCATAAAAATTGCAACACCCAAGAGTTGGTCAGTGTCGGCAGGGTGGGAAGGGTGGAACAACAAAAGAATGAGCAATAAAGGTGAAATTTATATTTGCTCCACTGTAATGGGCGCGCTGCTACCACTAGCCTAACTTCCTATGCATTGCTGCTGTGTGGAATACGGAATCAGGAAGCAACGCCACGCTTTGGTTTATCGGACAGCGTTGCCAGAAGAAGAAAGGGCACTTATGGTTACCTACGATTCACGGTAACAAAAAAAAAAAAACAGTGGAGAAATTTCCTGTGTTCGGCACTGCGGCAACGTCAGGTGCGAGGAGCCCGTGTATCTCCCCGACCGGATTGAGAGCTGGAGGATGGCCTAAACCACTGTCATACCAGCTGGCAACCAATTCTAGAACTCACCGATCTGCGCCCTCGCTTATCCGAAAGGTACCGAGTGTGCAGGAAGCAAGACAGGAGAATTATTTCCTTCTTACCGAGTTGAATTATTTACTATCAAACTATCTTTCCCGCGGTTCGCCCTAACACTAACGAGGTTGGGTTTTCCATCTGACTTTTTTTCTTTTTTCGCCTTTGCAGAGTAATAGGAAACCGCCCGATAACTCCAAAACCTTCGCGCCCTCAGTGGCTTAGCATTGGGAGTTGCAGCAGGGTGATCTGTGGGAAGAAGCAGGAGAGCATATCCTATTCTTGAATACTCAATTCGGAACTGACCGCAAAGCCGGGGGCCTGTTATGGATATCGGCAAACGATATGCTCTCTTCTGGAAATGGGGAGACCACCCATTCTGTGTCCGGGTACGACGACAACGTTATTACAAAGCGGCAAACTCCCAAGCCCCCAACAAGTTAACACCAACGGCCCATGGAGAGACAGGGGATGAAAAACGGGAAGAACCTTCTTCCCTTAACCTTCCGAAACTGGAACTATGGCTCGCAAAAGAACAAAGCGCGTTCATACCTCTACTTCTTATGGCAGGAACGGAATGTTTCTTGGGCTTGTTTTTTCTTTCTCCCCCCTAGGGGACAACACCCCGGTGCCATTGACAAACCGGGAATGGAAACGCAAACGAACTCGGGCAAAAAACAAAAATAAAAACAGAACCCTTGTGACACTCTACTTCACACCCCACCACAAGGTTTTGCCGGAGTAGAGAGAAAGAGCGTCACCTGGGGCTGGGGCTGTCACCGCTTTCGGAGCACCGAGTGCTATCACCATTTTTGGATCGGTTCCGTACGACCGTCCACCGCTCGAAGGGTGCATTGATTAACGCGCGAGAGTGCACCGTCTGGAGTGGTGTGTCCATCCTGCCACGGCTCCCAGAGCACCACTCCCAAAAGGAGAGAGTCTGAAGTGATAATAATATTCAAAGATAGGGCCAGCTGCCCTCTGGTCCATCCAACCGCCTAGACGACATGGTAAAAAGCGTCAGATTTGGGAATGCCTTGCGTCCAGTGGGGTTCTGCATTTTTCTACCCAGCGAAAAGACATCTCTTGAGTAAGTCACAACCTAAGGGGGACTCGCCCTGACGGGACACTACGGATACAAGCCGTCTCGCCTTCTTTGCAGTGCGCAGCAACACATCGTCAAATCGTACTACCCCCGTAAAACACACCCAGCAACAGTCGTTTCCCTTCGCTGGCTGTCTGCGCGCAGAATGTCCGAAAGGTGCGATAATGACACCTGGAATAATGGCGTAATTTTTCTCCCTTTCCTGCTGTTGCTTTTTAATGAGCGCTTAAGATTGGCCAGACTCGGTCGTTCCACTACCCATCACCCAGCGCTAGGTCTTCTCGACAGGAAGTGGTAACCACTCCGTTGGTACAAGCCCGGAGGCCACTGTGCAGCATCTCTTCATGCGCACTCTGGGTGGATGTGGGTGCTGTGCCGTCCGCCATCACCGCAATTATGACTTTGTTTATGCCTCGCGCGCCACCCCCTACTGTAGCATTTGGTGTGAAGAATTGCTACTCCATTTTTGTACTCGAATGTCCCGCGCGCTACTCTGCCTGCCCGGCGGGGGTCTTACCGGCTGACACAGCGCGCGATTGCAACAGTCTGGTTGCAGCAGGCCCAGCGGGACAGTTCGCCATTAGCCCGTGTACACGGGAGGCGAGCCAATCCATCCAGCGCGCGGATGGCCACCTCCGGTGCGACAAGATGCTGCCGGTTTGCTACTTCTGCCCAGCGGCAGCATTGCATTGCGATGTGTTGTTCTCGCGCGAACGTTTTATTTGCCTAATGCATTCGGATGCGCACCACTGCGAAGGGTCTCTCGGTGTTGTTGCAATTTGTTAAAGGAAGTAGTTATTGCAATACACGTCGTCGCTGCCGCCGCATTCCAGCAGCAATGGATAGCGAAAATGATGGCTACCAATGACTGTTTATCTAAACAAAACAGTGCCTTATGTTATTCGTCCCTAGCGTACCTTTGGATGTGGTTTGCGCATCTCAAAGCAATGCCCTTATCCAGCGGCAACGATGACTTCTTCCGCCTACACACACTACGAGTGACTCACAGGGACATCACAGAGATAGGCAAGAGCCGCCTCTCCAATGTGCTCACGGGGGCAAACCGATTGGGTCATTAAACTAAAAATATCCGACCATAAAACAACCGCAACTCCCACTGTATCGCGCAGCACATCGGTGTCTCCGCCTTGAAGCGAAAGAAAGGGCGTTCATTTTTCGTTGGGCAACCGTTACGCTCAAGTAGTTAGTCCCACTTCAAAACCAGCCCCGAGGTCTTCGATAACCACAGCGAACGGACACTTGAAGTCCCGCGTATCGATAGAAAACGCAGCCGAATTCGGCGAGTCAAAAAGCTGATGAAATGAAACGATCGCTCAAACCCTTCTTCTGCTGCCGGCGAAAGTATCTTAAGTGCACACCACACGAACGTTCGTAAATCCTACATTTTAACTGCCTTTCTTACGAGGTGCATGATTACAGCACGGAGGCTAACAAACCGAGGCCGCTACCGGTTTGATGTCTCTATCATGGGGTGTGCTTTCGTAGGAACAATGGCCAATGGTGCGAGCAATCGACACCGACCAGATACAACACCGGCGCGCAGGAATTTCAAACCTCTCCAAAGTTCTTATCAGTTCTAAACCCCGAAGGCCTAAGTAGCCGAGATACACCGACGACGCAAACATTTTAATCCCAGAACAGCAACCGCATCTACGTCCAATCCAACGCGCCTTATACGTGGCTTAACTTACCGAAATTCTTCCAGATGTCCCCGGGGTAGAGCCTCAAAAAGACTACACTCCCGAAAAAGGGGCTTTAGTTTAGATTTTAACGCGCCCGGTTTGTTAGATAAAGCGATTACACATACTCCAACAGCTCATCCGTCCAATTAGGAGTCAATCTTTTTCACGTCGGAATTAGTTCCGAGAAGTTGTTTTCTGCGCGAGACTTGGTCCGCGAGAATAATGAGCTGCCTCGTCGGATAGGAGAAAAGGAACAGTGAGAGCTGATAAGAAAGACAAAAAAAAAAAACACTGGAACCAAGATTCTTTCAAACCCGAAATCAAAAGGCACACAAGATTAAGACGCAACGCATAAAGCGACGCTTTTTTTTCTAAACTAGCAGAAAACCTATAAAACAACACACCTAAAACACGCACACACCGCACCGAAAGCCAGGTAAAGGCCGAACTAGAAGCAACGGAAAGGAAAAGAGTAAGGAAAAAAAAGGTGATCACCAACAGCACCCATTAACCGAACCCAAGGCCAGAGTGACGACCAGAGTGATCTGAAATGAAATAATTTACAAGAGCAAACGAGAACCAAAGCAAACGATCGAGACAACGGCGTCCGCGTGTGGAAGCAGCGGAGGTTGCTTCGGGGGGATTTTTGAGTTCTTAAATGTCTTAATTGGAGGGACTCCGATCTCTTTCCGCGTAATGATCGGGTTCGGAACAGATCCCTGGTGCACCCTTTGGGTCTTGCGTATTGTTGTTGTGCTGTTTAATTCGGTTCGATTCGCTCTCTGAGGTCTGAGCGCACATCAATGCTTTCCAATGTCTGGCGGGACGCGTGCACAGGAGTCTTTTTTGTTGCTGGGATTGTTCCTGAATTACAGATCTCAACTAGCTGGTGGGTAGAATGGAAACAGCATCGGGAAGCTGCTGTATGATAATACCATTCCAAACGAATCGCAACCGGGTACGATCTATTGAAAGGCTCCCCACTTATGCCGCGTGCTCAATTGGAGAAGCGAAATGGCGCTGCAAATGTTCCAATCAAAGGCAACAATGGTTGAGATCATCTTGTAGCGGTTGTTTTTTTTTCTCTTTGCCACCGGCCACCATTCTCCATGCAAGCATTCGAAGGACTTGAAATCGTTGTTGCCTCTTGGTTGCTCCTGGTCCGTTGGATATGTACAAAAATCCAGCCGGGATCCAGCGTGCCTCGTTCAGTTGGATACATACCAACTTGCTGTCCCGGTCAAGTGGCTTCGTACGCAAGTTGCCCATCTTGCCAAAAGCTTGCTGGCCACACGTGTCCACATCCTCCCTAAAAGTGCTTGCATGCATCTTGAGAAGGAGATTATTTTTTGAACAAACAACATAATCCACCTTATCCCCAACAGAGAGCAAAGCTAGCACAACCTTAAAGATCCTAAAGAACACAAATACATCACGACGCAACAAGGCAACAGCAGAATGAGGGGAGAAGGTTCGATTATTTGCTTTCTGCATTTTGAAGTTTAGCTTCGGTAAAGTTTAGCGCTGACTTTTCGCACTCCGCTCAAAGCGTACAGAGAGGCTAAACGTGCAATATTCTAGATCCTGATCCGGAGCGAAAGTAAGAAAGAGAAAGCAACAATGGCTGCCGGTATGGTATGCAAGGTGGAATGTGGAAAAGAATCCACAAAGCCCGCTTCCGGGCCGCCGAACATAGGGGCGAGGATTTCCTTTGCTTACCAGAATGGCCAAGACGAAAGCTGCCGGCAAGAAGTTTCCAAAAACCCTCACACAACAAAAGTCGAACACGGCATGCTTGAGGAATTTTAAAACATTCTATGTTGCGTTCGATTTATGTTTCTCGGTGCTTTCCCGGTCGGGTGCCCAACGAGGCGGAAAACCCGGCAGCACACAACTTTTGTGCGGAACGCTTTTCCCGTTCGCGGTTCAATCGAACTGTCTCTTCAAATTTACCTTCCGAACGCGGAGGCACTTACTCGTTTTGCACCGAAAGCGGGCGGAGAAAAAGGGAAAGCCGTTTTCCACGCGAATAGAGAATTCTGAATTGTCTTCGCACGGGCTCTGTTGCGGGGTGGTGGAAAACACGCGCAGCATGGTGGTTCGGCGCAAGGAAAAGGCTTCCAATGACGATGATCGGCACTGGGCGCACCGCTGAAGACGAATTGCTTTTCCGTTCCAGCCGATTTCTTTTCCACATTGCCTGCGCATTCGGGGCCTGGTGCGAAAGTTTTCCACTGGCAGGTGGGGGTTAAGGCAACAGGGTGGAACGAATAAAAACAAAAGCTTCGTCGCGGGAAAAACGGTGGGGCACGCTGGTTTTAGCACCAACAGCAAAAGCACCGAACAGTGGAGGACGTGTGTTTGCATTATTGATTGGTTGTTTCGCGATTGAGGCGGCTGGAGTTTTTTTTTCCGCGAGGTTCAGCTTTTCCCACACCATGCACAGGTTACGCAGCACGCCCGGGCCTTCGGCCGGGCGTTATGCGGTGGTTCATCATGTGCGGAAGACAGTGTACGGGAAAAAGCACACGAAAATCGGAAAACACACTTATAGAGCAGCTACCCGTAATCAAAACGATGCTTATGATGATAATCATGATGATGATGATGATGGTGATCGGCATTGCGCCATTGCCGCACAAATATTCATACAGCAGGGCACGGCCAAATGCAGTCACAGAGACACAGAGAGAAAGCGAGAAAGAAAACGAATGGGAATGGACTGGAAAAGCTTCATCGTTATTCGCTCCATTATTGTTATGATGATCAATGCTATCACATTGCGGGAAAATAGATTGGTGAACGTTCGTCTCCCTTTTGCCGCACACACTGGATCGGTGGATTGAATTTTTTTGGGGCTTCCCCTGCTCTTGGTTCGTTCGTTAGGTGGGTTTTCCCCGTCAGATTCACCTGGCGCACACACTTTTTTACACTCCCTCTCTCTCTCTCGTTCGCTCTATCGTTTCAAGGACTATTGATGATTGAATTACGAAAATATACCGGAACGAGCAAATTGCTGTTTGTTTTGGCCAAACAGAAGACATATAACAGCATCACCAAACCACACGGGAAACAAATCGATCATACACCAACACGAGTGGCATATACGGGGTAGTAGGGATGACAAGTACTTTCTTTCCAACGAAACAATACAAAATCGGTATGGGGTTTCGTCTCTCTGTTTGAGAGATTTCTAGCAGCGTGCACGATTACAGCATGGGTGTAATAAACACCGCATTTCTAGCAGCATTTTGAAGCCTTTGAGGTTTTGTCCAGCAAATCACGGTAAACACGATTGCAGTTTTCTGGACGCACGCAGAAAAGATCCAAACCTACAGCATCCAAATGGGACCACTTCTTGGAAGCCATAGCGCCCCAACAGCGACTCGTTCAAGAGCATCGACAGACAGGCCCCAGGCCGCACGCGTGGCCTTGTCGAATTTCGATCTTGGTACAGCCGAGTACGAGGGCCACCACTTTGTGCTCTTCACTGCAGTCACCCGTAGTTACGTGCGCTAGAACGATCCCTCCTAACAAGTGGAGCAGCAGATGTACAAATGTACACAGTCATAGCTCGTGGGCCGAAAAATTCGCATTAAAACCCATTTTAGCCGACAATTTTCCGAGAAGGTGCCGTGCCAGGCCTGTCTGACCCTACGAAGCAGCAATCGGGCGTATGTTTGGGAGTGTTCCAGGCTATTGAAGCCAACGCAGCTACGCGGGGTTTTTTTTTTGCGCAATCGAATTCACGATCCCAAAAGGGCGAATTGGGTTCTCGGAATAGCAGAGCATCCTACGGAACTCCGGATGTTGGAAGCGAACCATGTACCGAGCAAGGAACAGCAAATCGATCTATAGGAATTATCTTGCGTTTGCAGATGGCTGAGCACACCCAGACCCACACAATTAACGTCCACTTAAAATTTGTTTCGGTTGTGGGGCTCCTTTGCAGAGAACGAATATTCATAAGTTCCTGGAAAACCTTTAAAATGCTTCAAATAACCTTTAGGTTAGTTAGTTACATTAAATGTCTGACTTATCAACACTTTCCTACTGTTTCAGAACTAGAAAATATCATGACCAACCCCAATAGAACCTCTCCTTACTTTGCTTTCACATCTATGAAATGGGCGATAAATTAATAAATCTCCCAAGGAACTAATAGAGATACCTTTCATTGGAGTATTACGATTGCTTTTGTGCTGTGCCGACTGTAACGGTTGTACACAAACACATGAAGTCATTCTTTCTGGCCCCTTTTCCTTCGTCCAAAATGAAGATCTCCTTATTAAACTTTCATCCCTGGACGGTTACCTTTAACCGTACGGAGCTTTTCATCAATTACTTGGAACAGGACATATATGTGACAATGGCGGCAAACCTCTTCGGCACTTTACCACAATCAACCCGCGTTCGACCTATCGTTTCGGGATACGGCTACATAAAGCATCGATATCTGTAAGGAGAAAGGTACACCGGGACGCAGGAATCAAACAATCGAAAGGGCTTCCTTCGCCTCGAACCTCAAGATACAAATGGGGCAACGATGAAACGAAACAAAACCGATCGTCCTGAAGTCCACCGGGAAACTAAACCTTTAGGCAACTGGTAAAATAAAACCTTCTTCCTCTCGTGTACCTTTGTGCTTCACGGTTCGTGATATTCAAGTTGCTGGACAAAGCAGTACCGGTGCTGCCCTGCTCCCTTCGAACCATTTCCAATTCTAATAAGTCATTTCACCATTCGGAAATGGTGACGAGCGCGCGCTCTTCCGATATTGGTTGGTAGCCAACACACACCCAGCAGCACATTTTTCCACAGCGACCTATTGCCATACGTAAAAAAGTGCTCTGCTTTTTTAATTTTACAACCACTGGCCACAGTATCGCCTGCTGGGTTTTTGGAAATTGGCCCGAAAATTGGCATTAATTAAATGACTGAAAAAGCCCTTTCAGCAACGCGCACACATACCGCTGTGCCTTCGGAGCGCTGTGTTGTACTTCCAACCGACACCGACTCCCAGGAAGCACTGCAAATACCTTAAAAAGGACAGAAGGTCCAGCGCAAAGCGTAGTCGTCAGAGAGCACGACTCACACAAAAACAAGTCCTCAGGGGGGGACCGACCTAAAGCGAGCGAGATGAAATGAATATTCATGATCGATTTACTTTACCTCTCTCCAACACAGGTCGGTGTGTGTTTGTATGTTTCAAACCTTCAAGAGCGGTTTGTGTAAATGGGAAGTTGTCTCCGAGTGTAGTTTGCTGTAATGGTCCGATCTAGCTTGTACCGCTTTTGTACGATTGATCGGAAAGTTCAAGAATCACCGAAAAGGTGGAGTTTGTTTTTTCCCTCTCTTCTTACTCGCTGAACTTGACCTGTGAAGTTGTCAACCTGTGGCACAACACTTCATCAGAGCGGAAACTCCCGCTGGGTAATGCCTACCGTGTTGTACCGGGGCACCGGTAAGGATTCATTCGCTAACGATCGAAATGAAGCAATTGCCAGGCATCGAGAACTCAACACAAACTGTCGAGCAAGAGTAATTTATACAATTATTTCCCTGTCCAAAAGACCTACGTAAACCGGTTTTTTTTGTGTCCGTAACTCCGAGTTGCTGTCTGCGCAGCGGCGAAAGGGCAGGATTTTGCTAGAAGAAGAACGTCAAATGAGCTTTTTTATGAAGTGATTGATCGATTGATCCGAAAAGGCATTCCAGAACTTAGGTAAATAAAGAATCTGAACAATTTTGTGTCAGAAATCTCATTATTTTAGGGCATTACAGTGTGACCTGGTCTTTGCACTTGCAATAGAACACTTTCCAATAACAAGCTCTACAATCTTGAGATGTTGAACATTCAATGATCCCATTAATTGCATCTCCTCTTGAAAAAAAAATCAGCTTCACATAGTGAAGAAGCGGCCTACTATCTATACGGCATTCTTTTCAATACCACCCAACGACTAGGAAAGCTCCTGCAAGATATACCCATCAGAAGAGGCCTCAATACCTTCTCCAGATGATTCAGGCGCTGCAAATGAATGTCTTATTGTTTGATTAATCATAATCTGACTCCTCTTCAGTCTTATTTCGAGGTCATCGCCTAATTTACCTTCCCCGCTACCAACCGATTAGATGATCTCTCCCCCCAAAAATGGCACACACCCAGAAGCAAAGCAATCAGCACAAACAAATGCTTCAATGGCGTCCCAGTGGAGTAAGTACCGTAAACGCGTGTTGTGCTGCTACCCGACGACCAATGCCGGCCAGAAGCATCGTCAAGCAGGCAGGGCAAGCAGGCCGGCAGAGCGAATGACTATATCTTCCCCTGACTCGGACATCAACCCACTTTGCGTTCATGATCGGATGGAAATTACCGCCTTCCCTTGGGCGGAATACCCGCCGCACTCTCTAGAAGATGATATTGGTATATTGGTACCCATAATTAGCCTCACCCGTTCACCCACTCTCTTACCTTCTTACTCCACGCGCAGGCAGCCAGAGCTTCACTTCATTCCGGCTTCGTCGTTGAGGTTCGGGTTTTGTTTCGACCAACTCCGGACCTTTTTCCTAGCCGCGGTGCTCCTGTACAAAATGAAAAAAAAAAAAAGAAAACAAGAGAGACCGGTATGAGAACACAAGCACACACAAAAAACTGGGAAATAATTAGACGAAAAACGTTGCCACCCATTAGAAATCTTGTTGCTCACTGGAATTGATGAGGATACCCATATCCCAGTACCCTCGTTTATGCTAATGCAAACCTGCAGCCGCTTCGGCAAACGCGAGAAACAGAGCAGAAGTAGCAGTGGCAAAGACAAAGGTGTCGACAGGCCACTCTCTCTCTCCACTGCTCCTCTACTGCTCGAGTATCCACACACACTCGCGCAAATAATGATCGGAAAATTTAAGACGCTCCAAGGTGCTATTTTGGAAGCCGCGAGCCTCTCCGCTCACAAATGGGCTGCTGCCGCTGCATTTCGATGTGAAGGGACAAAACGGGGGACTTCTCCCTGGACGGCGTATTATTGGCTAATCACACGCCTGGGAGAACTTTTTAGCGGCACACACTCGCGTGCGTACTCTTGCGTAGAGGACGTCCAATTTTCGAAATCCATTAGCATTATGGAGAGAAAAAGCCCGCCGGAAAACAAGCTAACCCTGAAGGCAAAGCTGTGATGAGAGGCACCCCGAAGAGAAACAGAGGCAGGGTAGGGCGCAATTAATTTACACCTTAACACAGCACACACACACACCAAAACACAGGGAAAGAGAGTGAGGGAAGCTTTCCCGCTCAATCCGGTCACTGTGAGTCGATGTTTAGGAAGTTAAACAGCAATAAATAAATAGGATAGGAGCAAAACCTAACACCATAGACTGGGAAAAGGCGGCCCCGGGGGTGAGTTGAGTGTCTTTTCCTGTACGGTGGCGTGGAAAACCCGCATGTTGATGCTTTCATCACGTGCTACGGTTGGTATAGAGGCTTCTTTGAGTTTTTTTTTCCGTTCTCTTTTGATAAAAAACTTCGACTGCCTCTGTTTTCCCGCACGCCCACGGCCGAACGGTACACAACACTTGAGAGCGCGTGCATGTCTCCCCACCACCAGAGTGTGTCCGAATCAAAATTAGACGAACGTCAGAACGAATTTCCAAAGAACGATTCCAAAAGCAAGCAGAAAGGAAGCCCCGCACGGGCGCACACAGCCGAAAAATTCCCTCAGTCGGAAAATAATCGGCTATAAATAAAAGAAATAATAAATTCCACTCCACTCCACCACGGATCGTTCGCTATTGCCACACGGACGTCAGACCGCGACACGGCTGGTTCCAAGAAAAATTGCCGACCTAAGGGAAACCGCATCAACATTCACACACCGACTATGCCACCAAAGTCAAGATCGTTTTTCTTGGCGTGTCGCTGCTGCCCGCCGTGATATTTATGCGCGTCGCCTAATTATCACACTTATTTATTTGTTTTTCGTTTTTTTCCGATCGGACTCGGATTGCCAACCTTGTGTCCCCCCCTGGATGTGTGTTTGTGGGTTCAACACAGCGTCTTGTTAAGTAATAAGAAAATAAACCACCAAAGATAACACACTTTTATTGTTAGCGAATGAAGGATGATGGTGGATGCATCGTTTATATGCAACTTGAATTAAGAATGCAAATACAAACTTACACACACGCGTGCGAGGGAGAGCATCAACCCCCCTGAGAAGCAACCCCATGTGGTGGGGGTGGGAAGGGTGAGGAGGTGATGTGTGTAATATATAAGGCAGAGGATAATTCTCTCCTCAAGTGGGCAACACACTTGGTAAAACAGGTAAATTATAGCCGCATTGTACGCAGTTGGCTGCAATCGCACTGGCATGTATATATAAAGGTATGCGCGAGCACTGCTACACCCTCCCAACCCAGCATTGCGGTTGATCTCGTTATGCTCGATGCGTTTTTTTTTCTCAGCCCCAATTTAATGGCCCGTTTGGTGCAGACACACACACGCCAAATAAAACACACATAAAGCATACCGAATTATTCGCCACAGGGGATAGTGAGTGTGCACTATAAACCGCGATCGCACACACACATAAACAACCTGGTGGTTATGGGTGGGTGATGGAAGAAGTAGAGGTTAATGGTCAGCTTCTTTTGAGCACACGGTGAAGATAGTGGGAGTCATTGGGGAAGGGTAAAACTTTGCCATTTGCTCGGAGGTCGGGTCTTACAAAAGCTTCCGACGAAACCGGGGGGAGGATCGAAAAGCGAAGAAGGCTAAACTTGCCAAGAGGGGAGCCATGGCAACAAGGGATGCCAATCTGCAGGGAAGGCCGTACTTGCTAACCTTCATGCTTTCGCCCGCTGATCGTATGATGGTGTGTGCGCCTTTTATATCTCACTGGAGCCCACACAGCCAGCCAGCCAGCCTGCCTTGGCTTGGGCGTACAGATAATTTATGGAAATTCTGCACACTCCAGTTAGCGCACCGTTTAAAAGGCTTCAGCAAGATGCTTTCGCTCTTTGCCTTGCACTTTCGCGCGTGGGGGAGAGAGTTTGTGTTTAGCGAGATTCACTACCGATTCCACGGACCTTGCACCCTCTCTCCGCCTTTCGGTTTCATTTTCGCGCATGGACGTCGGTTGTAATAAAATGCTTGCCCCTTTTCTTAGAGCGCCGGAGCGAAAGGGCTTTGTGGCGTTAATGATTTGCCCTCTCACGGGGAGCTTTCCATGAGGGGTATGCGAAAATTGGTGCAATGTTAAAAAACAAATCCTAGAAAGCGATACCAATTTCTAATACATCTCACTTCGACCCGAAAATCGATTATGGAGCGCGCGTAAGCAATGCGAGATTTGAACGCGGATCGATACCCGTTCATCATCAGAAGCTTTGTCCAAAAAAAGAGAGAAGAAGTGAATTATTCCCCAACCCGAAAGGAGAAGCGGCAAAAAGTGTGAAGATGTGGCATTTCACTCAACGGTCCGAAATTTCTCATTTCGATTTCAATTTGCCTACAAATGATTTTTTCTTTTGAAAATTGATTGAAACAGATGCTGACTGTTAGGACATAAAGGTTTCCTCTTGTAAAAACCCCTAAAGTATAGGTACTTCTCTGTGTTCTTTATGGCTTTTTTTTTAGTTCTGATGTTTCTCCATGCGATGTTAATCACGGAGAAACTCGCCGACTCGCGTTGATTTGTTAACGTATCCCGCTGGGTCCTTTCGGCGCCCTGCAAGACTCCCCGCCGGGTGCGAGATGATGTTTCGAGTGGGGGGAGTGTGATATTAAAGAAAATGAGAGTTGTCAATCGAACTCCACAGAGTTCGACAATGCAAGCCACTGAGCGCACACCCACACACCGACCCGTTACGTTATGAATAATTTCAAACTAATTAACGTTTTTGCTTTCCACGCCCGGCGCTCGTCTTTGCCGAGCATTGGGATCTTCCAATGTTCCCAATTCCGTGCCAGCAAAAAAAGGGACCGCTCAAAAAAGGTCGCTTCCATTCGCTTCCTTCCAGAAGGCTCTTATAAGCGCCTTCATTTCCTGCGCGGCAATAAACTAAGGTTCCGAAATGGCTTCCGTCATCGCTATTTCTTTTCTAGAAGCAAGGCTGCCAAGGTCCGAAGAGGTCCGATAGCGTGCCATAAATCCTTCCATGTTGTTTACCAGAAGACGCACACTCAGTGTTTATTATCGTGCTATCAATAAACAAATATATGAGCCCAAAAGTTGCAACTGCATCAAATCGAAGGCGGCGTGAGAAATTTATTTCCTTGGTGCATCATGCTCAACACCATCGTTTTTGCTTATCGCAACCTAAAAGCCGGCTCTGAACAAACGTGGCAACGCCACCGGTCGTTTATTTGTTCGGTATGCGATTACGCGCTCCGGAATGATGATATGTCCGGAGAAGAAAATTCCACAAATTGGAACTATGAAGATAGTCAGGCACACACACACACACACACGCCCAATCATTTTCACCCCGATAACATCACGTACGTAACAACTAACACCCAATATTTCCCAGGAAAAAAGGGAGAATCTAGCAATGGTCATCCATTTCTTATTTTGCTTGATTCTGAAAGGTCTGTGAAAGGCCCAAAAGGAGGTCCTCAGTCGGCGCAGTAAGTCAGATATATACTTGGAATAAAGCCAAAAAAAGAGCAGCAGCGGCAGGATATATTTGTTGGTTACGCAGCATGACGACGACGAAGATGATGATGATGATGATGTTTGAAATTGATCACTCAATAACTTCTGCCACGAACAAGCCATACAGAGATTACAATTTTTCAAACAAGCGGTCCACCGCTCTCGCTCACGCGCATTCCCTTTTCCAGCAGGGCTGTGATGCTGCTGCTCTCGCCGAGGCCAAGCGGGTTGCTTGAAAATTCCCTTTCGAACCATGCACGTCCCGAAGAAAGCCAAACTCGTTAATAAGAACCAACGAAGATGAAGAAGAGAATCATACAATAAAAAGGATCTTCCAAAAAGGATTCCCAAAACGAAGCCATTGCGCTAGGCTAAGCAGAAGGGCAAGGAGATGCGTCCAAGGTGAGAGAGGAAGAGAAAAAATTATCCCACTCACAGCGGGAGGCCACCTTTTTACTTTTTTTTCCCCCGTTCCATTACAGGACCTTGTGCCATGGAGCCTTGTGTTCACGTCACGTCGCCCGTACGTGTTTCCATCGCTGTTTTCTGAAGAAAAAAACCCCGGCAAAACTCCGGACAATATGGTCGGTCCGCCGTCAACCGGAGGACGGAACATATGTCGCCGTTCTTTTGATGGACTCACTCGAATTGTTGAAAGAATTAGCACAGCCGGCCGTCCGGAGGGAAGGAGGCCCCGATCGGCTCAAAGGGCGAAGGCACACATGGTTTCAGGGACATGGACAAAGGTCGTCAGGATAAGTAAACCATTTTCCACCATCTAATACCTTTAATGAAATGTACTTTGGTTTGTTGTGTGCACATTGCAAAGGACACGGGAACGTGTTTGTGCGGGAACGTGGCGGCGCATGAAATGGGTACAACGTGCTGCGACACAAAAGGATACGATACCCCAGTCAGTTTCGATCGTCGGGCAATTCGTCTTCCATTTTCGGGACCCTCTCGGGCCGCAAGAGAAAGCCGTACAGGACAACAAACGGGACGAATCGCCACCGATAAACCTATTTGAGGAAGCTAATTTCCTACAGCGGATTACAAGCACGACTTCGACGCACCAAAACCTCCTCCCTTTCGGCTTGGGCGGGTGCAAGAGGGGTAGTAGTAAATGGCAATTCATAGGACAACAGCACACGGAAACACACGCACGGAAAGAATTTCGTGCCCAATCGCCCCGATCGGGCTTATGAAGGGATGAAATGAAGAATGGGCACCGCAACACACAGGCCGCTAGAGGGCGGAGATTAGCAATAAAAGCGACCGAACGAGCACGCACACACGCGCTGCACGGAGCGAAAGCAATCACACAATTCGCACCTGGACACCCGAAAAAAAGGGGATTTATTTGTCCTGGGCTCAATGGTCCCCCTCCCGCGACCTGGGCGAGATTGATGCAATGATACCGAGCGAAGTGTCTTAATTCAAACGGCGCAGTAGCAGCAGCAGCACCACACACTCCCCTAAAACCGCGTCCAGCGACTCCCATTCGGTGACGGCTTATTTTACTTCCTCCAAAATCCAGTTTCGCTCACGCAGGTATAGAGACGACGGCGGTGATCAAGCAGCAGTTGGTTACCGACAGAAAACACAGACCACAACCGAAAGCGACGCTAGGAAATCATGGCAAACATGACTAAGCCAGTATGTGGTCCGGGGCCTAATAAACGGTGCGCCGACGGCGGCGGCCTCAACCGACGATCTCAATCAAGTTAAAAGCGAAATATAAATTACACCAGCCCACCTACCTCTCAACATATAACATACAGACACACACACAAACGCATGGGGCCAACAAAATGTTGCTACTTTGCTCCACATGGTAGCTTGGCACACGATAGAGAGGGAACCGCTGCCACTTCCTACTGCCCCCGCCCCAACGCGCACGCGATGTATTACAAATCGTCCATTTGATCCGCAACCGAATCTACCGAAACCGCTTCCTCTGTGTCTCTCGGCGAAGTAGGCGCAGTAGCGAAGGCAGCAAGAGGAGAAGAAACAGACCCGGAGGCGTCGTGTATATACATCTTTGGCCGATTCCGACTACTTCGAACACTGGCAATAGACACAGCATCCTCTGCTTGCTCTGGCTAATAACGGGCGATTACAATTGATTCTCGTATTGCGAAAGGAAATGGACGGGCGATGTAGTAATGGCAATGGTCCTCAGCCCAATGCTTCCTCCTTCTCCGATCATGATCACACACACACACATACATTTGGTGTTGCAACACTTTCCGGTGCACTCTCGTAGATGTGACCTCCACCGACGGATGACTAGAACCGTTTCCGTCCACCACTAAAATGATCGACGATCGGTGGTGGTGGCTCATCTCGCTTCCAAACTACTTGGAGTTGTGTAAGTCTTTCTCCGGCAGTGAAGAAAACACCTTTGGGTTGGAGTTGTTGCTTCCTCTAGCATGCCGCCGCGGGCGGATTTAGGGCGTGGAGCCCAGGAAGTCATGCTAATGGAGCAGAGAAGGAGATGCGATCCTTCTCTTTCCAAGACCCCCTGGTCTTTTGCTCCTGGTTTTTTTCAAGAGGGCGCCGCGCGTGCAAATTCGTGCCTTGATTACACTGCGCAAGCTTGGATGGTGGTAGGTACAATTGTAGGGTACGTGCTCCGGAAGAGATCTTTCGAGTGGAGCAGCAGTGGAGATGCCGTCGAAAGGTATACCAAGATTATGATTATCGCGTAAGAAACCTCTTTCTGGCTTTTGTCTGGCTTTAGGCTGAAGATATCATACTAGACGCATTGGGGGCATTGGGCTTTGTAGTGAATCTTTATTCAATGTGACAGTAAAGGGCAGCTCCCTCGGTAGATTTGTCTCGCTCTGGTCAACACTGAAGTGACGATGAATTATTTCTGACACTAAAACCCGCGCACTTCAACTCCAACAGCACCCGCAGATAAAAACGAGAGCGCGACCATAATTGCGAACAAATTATACCACCTTTGCCGATTGGTCTTCTGCGTCCGTGGCACGCCATTGCTTCCCTCTTTTTTTTTTTTGTTTTACGCTTTCTGCAACGGCAAAGGTGTGCTGGAGCTGTGCGTGGTTGTTGTTGTTTTTTACTCCCAAGCAGGACCGCTCAATTGATCAATAAAAAATGGCGCCCGAAAGCAGCATGGCGAGGGAAAAGGGTCTCGGCTCTTTTGCGTGTTGAAAGGATTGTGTGTCGGGGCGATCAATTTGATCGCATGCCATTAAGCGCAATGATGCCCCGTCCAAATAATGAAGGTTGGCGTGCGACCGGACCACATATTTAATATTGACAAATCGTGATCCTCTCCCCAACCCGGAGACGCTCACTGCACAGTTCCGCGAGCTTCATTTGTAAACTTATGTTTCTTGCAGGCATGCCAAGGAAGCGGGGTAGAAGAGAAGCTGCTCCTATTGCACGAGGCCGGGGTGAACAGCACGCAAACAAAATAAATAAATAAAAAACGAACTGAAAAAACCTCGCACCGCGGGCGCTCAGTTCAAAGGGAAGTGTAAGAAAATTATATCGTTAACCACTGCGCGCGATCGTTCAAAAACAAAGCGACCTTTCACAAAGTGCAAACATAGAGAAAAACTACCTTGTATACATCTAATAAGACAGAGCGCGCTCCGGAACCACCACCAAGACGACTACGCTTCCAGGAACGCGACGCCCGCTCGATGCATGAATGAAACGAATCAAACAAGATAACGAACAGAGCTGTGGAGAAGAAAGAAGGGAGCGAGAGAGAGAGAGAGCGGACAAAAAAAAACAGAAACTATAACAACCACATCTGATAGATCAGCGCGTCCGATTAGTACGCCGATACACACACACAAACGTCCCATGATGGAAAGACCGCGACTCCGAGATGAAGAAATTAAATTCCCGACGCTTCGTTCTCATCATTCCAAGCCGTCGTCGTCGGTTGCAATCCGAAAGTGGGGACAGCCGCCGCCGCCGGCTAGTGCGGCGGTAAGAGATATCCGCGGTCATTCCTTCATTGTCCACTCGCACGCTTCCCATGGTCACGGGGCCAGTCTGCGTGTATGAGCGCGCGCCGATACGAAGGGAGCAAACACGCGTGATCGTGTACCAGAAATCATCATAAAAAAGCCACCTTCTTCAAGGGAAAAAAGCAATTTTTCAGCTCACACCCCAACTGATTGGCGTTTGGTGACTTGGGTATTTTTTTGAATGGAACACATTTTCCCCCCGGCGGGGGTAAGCACACCGGTGAAACATCAGCAATCGGTCAAACTGCCATACCATGTGACGTCGGCTCGTCGCTTCGGCGTTGATTCCGCCCAGAAAGAGAAAAGTCAATCAGAGTAGTGCGCACGCCACCACGTGAGACATGGTGAGGTATGTCCAGCCTGGCAGCTCTGAGAATTCAGTGTCAGTGTGCAGTGAGTTCCCATTGGCCTACATTGTGTGCCCTGGACAACCCTTGGCCGAAAACAATCAATTAAAAGAAGGGCAGTTTTCCCACCTGCAAAGTCATTTCAGACTGGCACAACACCGAACGAACCTCGTCTATCTTTGCTCTATCGAAAGCCCCAAGTCTCGGTGTGTCTGGAGTTAGTGGCCAGAAGTTTGTGGAATTTTTAATTACTCCATCGGTGTCACCCAATCGCTAGTTTCTGATGGGCTAGAGACGAAGCAGCTGGACTTCAGCGAGTGGTGGCTGCGAAAGAGGTTGAACGGTTTTAATTACTTGACACCGAAACAAACAAAAAAAAAAACCCTCCCCAAAGAGTTACGACCAGCAGAGCTCAACAAGTCAAAAGTGGAAAAGTTAACTGGGAAGCTAAAAGCTAAATTGGAGAAATGAAGAAAAAAAAGCTGGATAATATAAACAGACTTCAAATTAAAGTCCGAAAGCCTTGCGATGCTGGTGGTGGTAGTGGCGGCGAGTACACAGTGCGTTTGTGGCTTCAAAAGGTTGCCTGCGGCAACGATCAGATGTCAGTGAAATTACTTTCGACCTGGAAAACGGCTCTCCAAAACTGTCAAACAACACCGGCTCGACCGGTGTGTCAATGGTTGGGAAATAAAAACCCCCTGATAATGGGCTCGAAATCGTGCCCAAGAATAAATATTTGCGCGCCCTGAAGCGACCACAAGCGGGAACAAGTGTTACAGGTGTGCATCTCTTAAAGTGGCCTCTTCATTGCGCTGCTTGAAAGGGCGCGTAGAGATAGCTTCAAATTCAAAGCTCTTCTTCAAAACATACCGCCGCCGCCTCGCGTTGCTCCGGATGTAGCCTTCTCGCTCGCTTCGTTTGGTGTTTGGTTACGGCAAACACAGAGCCATTCCTTCACAGAGCCCGAGGCGATGAAAGAACAATGCAATCCCTTTACGCACCAAGCTCACACATCATCACATAGGAAGTGGCCCAGAGACGCAAGTGGGCGAGACGGCGGCACGGCGACTTTTTCTGAGGATCAATCGGCATCTTTGTTCCGCAATCGAGCCGGCTCATCTCGCACCTTCGGATAATGTACACGCACACTGGGTCAACGGGGCAGTTGTCCCGGAGAAGATGTTGCCAGTTGCCAGGTAAATCTCGACACACAATCGTTCCCTTTTATCGCTCCGTCCCCGGCCGGCACGAGATGTTTGTACAACTTACTTTGGTGGAAAATTAACAAACCGCCGGTGCTTGGGTAGTGTTGCTAGTGTTGCTAGGTGGGGTGCTGCAGTAACCAGCAAGGCATAGACGAACGAATAGCTGAATCTTTCCACTTTACACCCTTCATTAGCCCAGAGCCGGCGATCAATGAAAATTCTGCATACCGTCGTACATTACAACCTACTGTACACATACACCGCGAGAGAGGTTGTTAACCCCATGCTGGTGGTGCACAGCAAACATGTGAAAATAGGAAACCATGTCCTCCAATTACTGAGAGGGTCGGACGCAGTGATGTAGCAGAAATAAAAAGCAAGTGCTACTTGTTCATCCCACACCGATCATCCCCTGGACCTGGTGCTGATTACAGCACCAACAGCCATCAACGGTATGCTGTTGTTGTGGTGTAGCGCTAACCAACCGGGGTAGAAATATTGGCACTCAATTAAAATTATCCTCCCATTCAGCACTGGACGAGTGGCCGAGGTTGAAACAAAATCCACCATATCATTATACCTACTCCTACTTCCCCCTGCTGTGCCGTGCTGGTTCATGTGCTAATGGCGTACGTTGGGCAGTGAAAACCGCTATCAGAGAGAGACAGGGAGATGATGTTTGTATTTACCTAACCCCAACAACGAACACTAATCAATCAGCTCAAATCACCAGAGAGAGTATTCCACTAGTTTCTAGCTCATCGCACAGTTGAAAAATAAAGCCCAACCGAACGATGAAGTGGTTTTCTACCAGTGCACGTCTATAGAAAGCTTTCCCAGTTGTAGCATAAAGCTTCGTCCTCTAATCTCAGTAGCTCGTGGAAAATGCAGGACGCGAGACAGACGTGAGGAAGGAAATGAACCTCCAACGCCGCCAACTGCCGTTGGCAAGGGTTGCCATTCTGTCACACCAAAACAAAAAACGCGAACCTTACCCGGGCCGGCAGGTCAGGGGTGAAGGATTCCGACATATGCCCCCTGGTCCGGGGAGGTGTATCCGTGGGTCGATGGTCGAGCATTGGAGCAGGATATAAAGCAAAACAGTTCTTCAACCCAGCTAGGTATATACAAAGGTTCTGCTGCTGCTCACTCGTTACCGTTCTAACGCCATCAGAAGTGGCGATATGTATCGTGTGCACCCCACGCGGATTGCCTAGCTTCGGATCAATATTCATATTCATCCGCGGTGACGACCAGGAACAGCAACTTCACCGCCACTAAATGGACATTTTTTCCCCCAGACACTCATTTCAAACATCCATCATGCAGCCAGACAACAAACACACCACGCTTTTTCAATACGCCACCGCGTATGTAGTTCGCTGCCGCTGTGGATCGATGGTACCCTAGAGCAGCGGTCGGCAAACTTTTGCGGCAAAGGGCCAAATTTAGTAAGTAATCTAAAGCCGCGGGCCAGGAGAAAGCGGGTTTTCTATTATTATGATTTTATTATTACATTAAATAATTTCAGAAACATAATAATTGGCTAATGATATCTAGCATTGCTATTGGTATTATTTCTGTTTTCCTATAATTGTGTCATCCAAGAATGGTTCAAAATTGATAATACTTAAAAAATTTATAGACAAATTTTAAAATCATAAAATTTTGTATGCGACCTTCATTCCGATAGTCTTATTGTGGTGTTTAAATAATGTTAATATTACATAACGATTACATTAAAAAATGGACAACAATTGTCGATTTTGCATGGATTTATCTTGACCCGCACTAACAAAACGTTAATTGTTCTTTGAGTAGTAGTATCCCATTAGTTAGCAGACAAAATTTGACACTTCTATCAGTCGAACTCTAACCATGATGGCCAAAAAAGTTAATCAAAAGCGTGCGCGATCAAAGAATGGCACCCCGTAGCGTCCAAAATGGACTCCGTGCGGAAGTTTGTGGACGTCGTATATAATAAGTAATACCCGTTTTGGCATTTTGGTCGCCAACATCTTGGTACTATTAGGCAACAATCAAATAATGGAAAGAAAGCCCAGGTTCATTTTTGAGGTTTCAAAAGAAGTTGAAATGAAGACAGAGGGACAAGTGACTACATTACTGCGTTAGCATTACAAGTCGCTACATGGGGAGATCGATGCAACCCACCAAACAGTAAAATAATACCTGGGAAACATGAAGAAACAGATCTGGAAATAGAAATCGCATCCTCTGGTTTCGCAGTAGCAAACAATCACGTGAAAACTCGATGCAATCATTTCAGGTGAATTTCGACAGAATTTCGATATAACACCCTAGTCCGCAAACTGGTCCAACATCCATCCGTCACCTGTGTCCCATCATTTTTTTCTACACCAACGTGATGCAAAAACTCCACTCTAACAAGTTTGTAGCGATAACTTAGGAAGAATTTATGAAAACTGAAGGTAGAACTTAAATCATGCATGTCTTCGTCCACCATGGTGAAAATCCCTAATAACTGTTGAAAAGTCAATTCGCAAAGTCTTGAGCTTATTTGTGCAAGTTATCTGAAATAATTCCCTTTCGACAGACGTAAATAAAAAGAAATAATCTTTCCTAGTTTTTTCTACAGCCAGCCGAAAATGGCATATTTTTTCATGCAAAAGTTACGGACATATTGACCTCAAGTTCGAACCATCGTACTTTTTTACTACTTTTAATTTAAGACTAATTTTAATGTTTAAGTTACTTTTTATTAAAGCACTATGGAATGCCAGTACCAGTGCCTTTAATTAAAAATTGAAAAAAGTACGATGTTTCAATATGGTATACTAAAAGATCTTCAGTAATTTGTGTACGAATCGTTTCTTCTCATCTTTCAAAATCACTCTAATCCTTTCGCGGGCCGGATTGAATGTTGCGGCGGGCCGCATTTGGCCCGCGGGCCGGACTTTGCCGACCGCTGCCCTAGAGGATTCAGCTACTGCCACAGGCTGGACGAACTACACTACACCATACAATATTGCCATTTTCCAAAAGCGGAGCAAAAGGCGGACATTTTGAAAAACACAGTTGTACAAAAACGTGCAAACATCATTAAACGCGGTTATTTGTGGCACCGAGAGCCATTCGGAGGGACACAGCGAGAATAACCCTTGAGCAACTAAAATACCCCAAAACTCAAACCATACCCAAAAATTGTTCGACCCGAAATGAATTTCTTCGACAACTTCCGCCAGGGGAAAAAAACAGTTTCACCTCACTGATTCTACCACCAACCAGCCCCAGCCACGCGCTTTGATGTACAACACAGCCTCGCGGTCAGGCAGGCAGCGCCAGAAAAACGACGGTAAAGAAGGAGCAACCTTTTTCTCGTGTCTGATTCTCTGCTCGATTGCGGTGAGTAAAAATCGTTCAGAGACCAACCAACAATCGGCGACCGAAACCGGGCGACCAACCGAGTGCTTGTTGTTTGTTGGCCAGGTTCCGGCTGCCCGCCGTCGGTTGTAAAAGGGCCCGCTTTGCTCGCCTGAATGGACCTGTTTTACTCCAAAGTAGATAGATACTTAAACGGACGAAACACGGGCAAATGCAAAAAAGAAAAACGAAGTCCCGCACGCTCCAAACTAAGATGTATAAGAGAGTGGAACCCCGAATGGAAAAGATCCGAATCAATCGGAAATGTACCATAAGCAACAAGTCCTTTTTGTTTGGTGCTTTCTTCGCTTGGAAGGATCTTTTTTTATTTGGCTCCCCTCGAGAGACTTGCTACTTGCAGAAAAGCCCACCCAGCATCAGGACAATTCCCCACTGCTTTTTGCTTTCCCTCCTTGCTGACAGATGTTTTATCGGATCTTTCAAAGGTTCCACACGTTGACGGGCGACTTCCGGGACGGGGGCAGGCACACCAACAAAACCCAACTCGTCCAGGAGGTTCGCGGTCGGTGAATCAACTGGTCGGCGATTCTCTGGTTGAGGCGGCGGCAGCAGGCGAATACAAACTACACGCCACCAAACTGCGCTTAACTTTCTGCTGCCCGCTACTTCCCGCCGGAACATTGGAACATTACCGGAATCAAGGTACCGTGTACAAATGCGACCTCAGCAACATCGTTGTGCGGTACCACAGGAGAGAACGGGTAAGTGAGAGGTCCAGTGAGGTCTAAGAGATTCGCAAACGAACGAGCAAATAACCAGCCCAATCCTTCTTCCTCAAAGTGAGGGCCGCGTGGCCGCCACCACTCCAGGAGTCATCCGTCCCACTCTGGGTAGAAAGTTAGCAAGAAAGTTTTCTCTATTTCCCCTTTCCAAAAGGGACGATATGGCAAGGGATGCAAAGGGAGTAGATGAAGTAAGACGTACAGAAAAAAAGCTGCTTTATAACACTCGCTTACCCTTCTCATCCTCTCTCTCTCTCTCTCTCTCTCTCTCTCTCTCTCTCTCTCTCTCTCTCTCTCTCTCTCTCGCTCCCTCTCTCCTCCCGTACTTCCTCCACAGCTTTGCCCTCAAAAGGGGAGTTGCACAACATTTTTCCGTCTGAATGGAAAACAAATTGAAAACGTCAAAGTTTTGCACGGTGAAAGATCGCCTGCTGCCGGGAGGGCTTCGGGGGACATTACCCTTTTAGCCCGCCCGCGCTGTGCAGACATCAGAGTATGTGTGTTTGTTTGTGTGAAAAGCTGCTCTTGTTAAAGCAGCAGCTGCAAACAAAAAAAGAGTAAGCACACGTGTACCGAACGGATTTAGGAGCAACTTTAATATCACATCTCCTCCCCAGGCTCTTACGCGAATATACGTTTACGTAATTTTAAAGAGGAAAATCTAGCAGCAGAAGAAGCATATACGATATCAGTTGCCGCCGTTAAGTGGGAATTAGTGGAAAAGCCCCTTTTGTTCTATGCTTCCCAACGGGGACCGTACCGATTTTCCCAGCGACGACAAACAAAGTCGGTAGAAAAATCGATACTTTTAAAGCCCTGCCCTGTTTGTACCTGTGTCGATGGCCGTGTACGTACAGCATGCAAAAAGTGGGAATCGTGTGGTGGAATAGCTGAAGCAATTGCGTCACCGAAGCAGCTCGAGGAAAAATGGGGGAAAAAAACAGTGGAAAAAGTCCTCATTTACACCCGCGACCTGAGAGAGATGATCTTGACGGTTCGGTGATTTGATTGAGGCGTGGTGGTGTAAACACACACACACTTTCAACTCACACATACGCACGCAAACGATCAACATCATCCATTTACCCTTCTTTTCTTTTCCGACCGACAGGTGCGGCGCGAACGATGGGCAGGAAAAGTGGCTGGAGAGTTTTTCCGCGCGAACCAAAGCGAACTGTTGCTCACAAAAGCTTTCGACAAGTGGATGCGAGTGTAAATGTGAATGAACCACACGAACCAGCAGACCCTTCACGGAGTACAGTTTTCCTTTCCGTGCTTTTCCCACCTCTCGCGCGTTTTGTGGTCCAACCGTTGCGGTGTTGAAGGGGGGAAAAGCGCAGAAAAGTGTTACTTTTATTTCCACGACTTCTTGTACCGTGCGTGGCTGATGCTGGCCTTTTTGCAGCCCACAACCACAGCCACCGCGCTGAACGAGAATGTGTTTATCCCTCTGTGTGTGTGTGTGTGGCATTGTGGTTGACGCTTGGTGGGGAAATCGTGTACGTTTCCTTCACATTTCCGTTTGTGGTAGGATGAATAACGCATAATGAGGAAAAAAAAGGGCGTAACAGCTCACCCACACACCAGTGCGTCGTTATGCGTTGTATCCTTTCCTTCACAGCTCTTCAGGTTGCACCTTTGGTGCAGTTTTCGTTGCCAAAGCCCTTCCAGTACTACTTGGTTTTTTTCATCAAGCAAAGCATCGCATATCTCTGTTTACTTCACAAATAATGAAACAAAGCTTAAGTGCTTTTTGGTTGCTAAACGCATGGAGCCGTACGATGGCTTCAACTGCTCAACAAAACAGCAAAGCTTTGAATGCAAACAGATCTCCCTCGCCATCACATGGGACAATTGGTCGATTCTTTTGCAGTGTGCAGCAAAGGGAATGTGTGTTTTCTTCGATATTTTATAGCCCTAAAACATCCCTGCTTTTGTGCTTCTCTGTCTGTGGATAAGGATAAACACCAAGCAGACATGTTCTTAGCCATGCCAAAGCAGCCGTATTGTTGTCAAAATGGATTTAAGAAAAAAAAAGGTTGAATTTCAAATGCTTGCATTACGAATTTTAATCCATTTTTTATTCACTCTGACAGCTTCTGGCTCTGTGTGTTGGTGTGAGCGGGGTGTTTTTGTGTCTGACTGGGCAACCTGAAGGATCAACGCTTCAATCGATTCAAGCAACAAGCAAGCATTCGTCCCGTTCGTACCCTCTACTAGTCTCCGGTCCGTCCGGACTCGACCGATTCGCATAAAACATTGATCCTGGCGGTCTTCTCCCCCAAACGAACGGGACAACACCACCATAAAACTTTCAACCAGCAGTCTCACTCTCGGTCTAACCGCAAGCTTCCGAAACCGCATCCCAACACCACCACCACACACAAACACACACCAAACACACGAGAAGATCCGGGAATGGGGTAGTAGTTTATTTGCAAGAATTTCCCAGGCTCTCGTTACAAGTAGGTCAGTTGTACCGATGCCTAACATCCGTGGAAGATGCGGAGAGTGAAGATGGAATCTTTCAGCAATTTATCTAAAACATGACAACAGTAGCTGTTTGTGGCTGTTTGGGTGTGTGTGTGTGTGTGTGTGTGCCTTCAAGCAGAATGAAGTGTGTTTGCACATTATCGTGCTTTATGTGTTTGCGTACTGTACCTAAGAATTTATGCTAAGAATGCAATTTTTCGTTCCAGAAAATGTAAAAGGTTACAACTTTTACCAGTCAGTCTCATTCCCTTGTCCAGAAGATTCATCACTTTTGCTCTCTCTCCCGCGTTATGAATGTGAAAAGTCATTTTACCCTTTGCACAAGCGGCAGAGGTATGCAAAAACGAGAGCATCATATTCCGAATCATCATTATCACACACACACACACACACACACAGCAGGGAGTGGGATTCGCATCTCTTTTTTATCAATCCTTTTTGTTCTACTGCCTCTTCGCTTCCTCCCTTTTTTTCCACCAACCGCCTCCATCCGGGTTGTACTCAGGGTTTCTCGGCCACTCTAATTAGTGCGGTTTTGTTGCAACTCCCGCGCGCTCTCTTTGAGCAGCTCACTCCACCCGTCCCAGCTCACCGCCAGCTCATGTGACGCGCACGTTGCGCTCATTTCAAACCCCGTCCCCGTCGACTGGAGCGAGAGCACAATCGGGTATCAAATGGCAAGTAAGGCCAACATTCGCGCGCAGCAGTGGAGAAGCCATCGACCGAAGGTAATTTTGCAGCCATTTAGGGGCCGAAAGGCTAATGACAATGATGATGATGATGATGATGATGCACCGAGAGCCGGTGAAAAGTCGGGGAAAATGCGGGAATGCGAAATGGAAAAGACCTGACCTGAAACTGGACCGGATGTTACCGGCCAGATCCTCTCCCCTTTTGCCTCTGTTGCCATTTTGCCGGATGATTCCGGAACACACGCACACACACACACACGAAAGCCGAAGTTCATTAGCTTATTTGCATTTGCGAACGAGGCGCATGATGATGAGATGACGTCCACTAGGGTGCACACACTCACACGGCACCCCGCCGCCCGGTGTCATGGGGAGACAATGAGGCGACGCATTAGTCATCGCCAGGGTGCACACTCTCCTACGGGGAGTGCTGGTAGTAGTAGTAAATGTCCCCTGGTCGGTCAGGGTGTGTGTCCTTCACAAGCGTTTCACTGAAAAGGATTAAATTAAATTCTACCATAACCACCAGAGATTCATGATAGTCACGGGGAGGGTAGAGCACATCCATCCATCCTCTTTCCCTCTCTCTATCTCCGTCTCTTTGGAGTATGTGTGCACGCTTTAGCATCTTCATTTACAAAACAATAAACCAATGGAGCAACACCACTTTTCCCACGGCTTTTCCCGTGGGTGTGCGTGGCTAACGCGAACAATATTAATCCCTTTTCTGCCACCCTGAAACTACAGCGCACAGCACACGGCAATGAATAATGCAACGAAAGTGCACGGAAGTGGTGCACTTCCGGCGAGTGCGGGCGATTTATTTGCACCTGTTGTGTTGGCGGGGCCGCTGTTCTAAGGGGAGGAGGGGGGGGGAAGGGGGGGGGAAACACGGGAAAAATAATTATGTTTACAGATCAACCGTTCAATTACAACCGGGCGTTAAGCTGCGCCCGATCGGTTGATTGATTTTTCCCAGCAAAAGAGAAAATCGCTCGAACGCGAACGCAAAATAGCGTGCCATAAATATTGACCCCGTTCGAAGGGAGTAGTAGGTAGTTCAGAAATCGCGTTGTTTATTGATTTTTGCACACAAATCTGCATCGAGTGTGCTCAGTTATTGGCAAACCAATTAAAAAATAAACAAACATTGTTGACTAAATTGGTAGCAGCAGCGCTGAAACCGGATGAATAATACTTTTGCACAACACCTCTGAACGGATGTCACGATGCTTGAAATGTATATTAGTAAGTGTCTGTTTAAAAATCAATATTCTACGGCAAAGATGCGACTGCTTGTGCACCAACATTCTCGTAAAAGCTCGCTCTTCCACTCTAATCTAGCCTTCTTAACCTAAATGCAAAATTCGACCCAAAAAAAAAAGAACTGAGTCGTGTCTAACACCGAAAACGCCCATCCTTGGCTGGGTGGCAGGGATTAGCTCGCATTTGCACCGCAACACACCGTGGCAATTATTTCGCATCATAAATCCCACGCACCGACCGCCCATTAGAAGAAGAGCAGCACTAGCAGAAAACAGGCAGAAAAAAGACACATTGAAAAGCGTTAAGGATCTCGACGCGGCTGTTAAGCCCTACGCTTTCCCGTTTTTTTTTTCAACTAGATGGCTCATAAATTTCCTCCGAATGGAAAACGCCAGACACCAGAAGAGATCTTTCTATTTTCTTTCTGTTTTTTTTTTTTGCTTTCCTTGTAGCTTCTGGTAGTCCAATTCTGTTGCTTCGTTTCTGCTCTAATAAACGAGGCAAAACGGGAGTGGAAAACAAAACTCCAGCGACAGAAACGGAACAGAACGATCGTGGTGGCGTTATCAAGATGCCATGAATCTTCGCGCGATTCTTCCATCTCAACCATCCCTCAACACCGTTGTTCCCGTTCTCACTTGTCAGGATGATGGTGCGGAGGCGCGCGCAACAATTTTGGAGCGCTTTGGCCTCACAGACCCGGAAACCCACAGATCCCGGTTGAGGATGACACGCCGTGATAGACCACAGGAGAGAAGCGTTTAAAAATCCAGGAGTGTTTTTTCTTGCGTTCCTTGCTAAAGCTGGATGCTTCTCCAGCAAAAGCAAGGGCTTCATATTGTACCGCGTCCCATATATTGCGAATTGGAAACGATTAGAACATCCACCAGGAACTCACAAGCCGGAGCGATCAGGAAGCTTCCCTGTCGTGTGCGTGTGTTTTTTTGTGCTTTATTAAATTCGACCACCCAACCTCGAAATGCCTCGAAATAAAAACCATGATTCACAAAAGCAGCGCGCACTGGAAGCCAAGACAGACACGATGCAACTTTAGCACCTTCCAGAAAAAGCAGCCGAAATAAAGCTGCCTTCAAAAAAGTGCCATAAATAATGCAACAGCATAAATGTGTCGCGGGGCGTGTGAGCTTCTTCGACTTTGCATGCGGCCCGAGAGGCAGCCGGGTGGTGGTTGGAAGATGACTGCAAGTTGTGTGGTTTCCTCCTCCAGTGTTGCTCAGAAAGAGCAGCAAGAATGCCGCCTCCCGATTATTCTGCGCGCGCGTCCGGAAGCGGTGGCAGCTGAGTCTCGGGGAGCCGGTACCCGTGGGTTTGAGCAAAGTTTGGTTTTATGACCTTGTTACAGAAACAGGCAAGCCCACAACCTACGCACATATCATCCCTCGCTTGTCCACTGGCGCTGTATCACCACCGAGACAGAGAGCCGGACGGATAAAGAGGGATAAAGAGTGGCTCGTTCAATTCATATTTGATGAGGCGGCAAAGGAAGACGAAGAGGGAAATTTGTCTTTAACTTTTCCACCGAATGTCCAAAGATGCATGCTGCAAAAAAAAACCCCAATTTCGGGAGTTTGACGGCAGTTTTATGAGCTTTTTGAATGCGCTGGAAGGCCGCTGGAAGGCCCAAACGTGATTGTAAGATAAAATGATTGCACTTTTGTGAAGAAAATGCGCAAACACAACACACAACAGACGTCAAAACTCGTGCTGATGTTGATGCATGAAGAAAGTTTAGCGCGGATCAATTTACAGCGGCTTCCTTGCCCCGCACGGAAGGTATGGCATTACACAGACGCCTTTTTTCGAGCCGGGAAGATATCTGTCTCTCCATTCTCTATCCCCTCAATACCGCAACGCTCATCCCCCCCCCCCCATCGATGCGCCATTACTCATCTTTCATCTTCCACAAGAAATGATCGTGTGTGGGATCTGTTCCACTATCTCTCCCAAGCGCTCCGCGGCTCAAGGTAAAGATCAGTTCAGCGACGAAAACATGATACACACGTCACGGTTTCTTCTCCCGGTTGGTCCTTCCTCCTCTCACGTGCCTTGTTTCCCGATGTGGGTTCTTTTTTTACTGTGGTGCAAGAAAATCTTCTCAGCTGTACTTCGAAACTCCGAAAAACCACAAGCCTCCTTTCTCCGTGCGCTCGCGGTTGGGCCCGGTATTCAACAAGCAAACCCGGCGAGAGCTCTAGTTTCGTTCCACAGCACACTCCAGCTGGTTTGTGGTGGGGTACACCGTCTCTCGACTGTTGCCTACAAAGCCTGCTGCCCCAGAACGGTGGAAAATACCAAAAATACACCAAGCGGGTAGGAAACTTTTCCAATCCAACGGAAAGCGGGCAAAAGCCGCCATGGGCTAAACTGCAGGGCGGGAGAATTGTGTGGTTACACACGCGCCTACCCCCAGTGCGGCGATAATGAACGATAAATTATCGATGCAAAGGAAGAAGATACGACGGGACCTACGGTACCTCGCAAGCGAACGAGGCAGTGTGTCTAGGATTTTGGGACGAATAACATCATAAAACCATCCCCTTGGAAGGTGGAAATTTTATCCCATAGATTAAATTGGGAAAGTTTGCCATAATGGAAACGCTGTGGGGTAGTTTTCAGCGTACTTTATTAGGCAAACTACATTAAAGCGCCTACATTTCCATAGTATTTGGCGCTATAACCACCTACGATGCAATGTTGCTATATAATTGATTTCCTCCTTGGTGGGTGTGGTGGCATACGATGCCAAAAAAACAGGACCATTTTGCAACAATTGCTCTCTTCCTAGACCCCTTACACCCCCCACCAACCCCTTACACCCCCCCTCCCCCCCTATAATAACATAAAAATCGATTTGTAAAGGACCTCTCTTCGCTGTCTCCGGCTTTCCGATCCACTTCCGAGGCGAGATAAATTTAAATAAATTGCAATTTATAGAGCACTTTTGCCAGCACTTTGCATACCTTTTTTGTTGCTGTTTCGTTACTGTTTATTTTTGGGATGCCTGGGAAGAAGGGGCGGCGAAGGCATACAACACAATGTGTTGCCGCATTTGCTAAAATAGAGCAAAAGCAGCAGCAGCTTCTCTCGGCCTCCATAAAATCCACACAAGCGGGACACAACACCATGAATATATGATTTGTCGCCCGTGCTTTGGTTTTTTTTTTTTTCGTTTGTTTGCTGCTTCTATTTCACTCCACCTCGATTGTGTGGTTTGAGCCGCACGAAAAACATGTTGCTGATGCAGCCGTGTGTGTGTGCCAAAAAACCACGCTGTGTGTGGGGGGCGCTGAATTTATGCTGACTATTTACGACCTCTGCTCGCGGTGCGCCATGCAGGGGCCCCCATGTTTTCCGGCGGTACGCACTTACCGAGTGATGAGTGAAATTGTTTCACATCATCACAACATAAATGATTCGATTAAGGTTTCACCATTAGGGGGGTGGTGCGTGTGGGTGTATGCTCAGGGCCAGTGCCATTCCACCGAGCAATAATATGGCACGAGCATTGGCAGGAATGAATTGGTGTACCGAAATGTTTCCCCATTATGCAGCTGCACTGCAAACTGCAATACTGGGTGGAATGTGGGCAGCAAGCGACCAGGGACACACACACACAAGCACCGAGTGAAGCAAAATGAAAAAAAAAAAAACCGTCACAAACACAAAACTAAAACCCCCGCCCGTAGGATATGCGGCCGCGGGAAGGTCAGCATAAAAAATGGCTGCAAGCATACGCACACGTATGCACGCGCAATGACACGCTGGACTAGTTTTTTTCTTTTTTTTTTTTATGGCCTTGTTCTACCCACCTATTCCCGTTGCAAAATTGTCCCCTCTGCCAAGCTCTTCCCGCATCACACAGCGACGAACCGAAAAGGCAGCAGCAGTAGCCTGGTTGCGATAAAAATGCGACCCAAGCGTGTACAAAATAACTGCACCCGAATAGCGCGAGAGGATGTTTATGATGATGCTGCTCATGCAGAGGGGAGGAGGAGGCCGGCAAAGGCCCGCTTTGGTCTGTGGTGCAATGGACGAGTGCTACTGTGCGTATGATACGGCACACGATGTTAATCAGCACCGGGCCGCACACCAACGATGACGTGATGCACAAACGCACAAGTGCGCCACACACACACAATGCGGATCTCGTGGCTGGTATGCGTGTGGCACCCCCTTCCGGACGCTCGGTTGGAGCCGTTCTGTCGTTACGCACCAGCATAAACGCACCACCGAACCCCCGGTAAAGGCCGGCAAATATTAAGCAACAAAATGCAAAACACACACACACACTCTCTCTGTCTCGCTCAGTGTTTTGTGTAGCAATTGCAGATTGCTACGAATGGTGCTTGCTCGGGGTGGCCGCGGTGGGGTGAGCGCTTTCAAATTACTTTCCGCACGGGCGATACTTTTCCGTTGCTTCATTTTTAAAAATTTTGTAGAGCACTTCGATAAAAATGCTTGGCAAAGCATACATAACTACACACGAATAACAATAAACGAGCCGTCAAACGCTCGAGCACGCGTGTCTAGGAAGCGCCCTGTGCAATGACGTGTTTTGGTCCTTCGAGCCGGAGGTTAAACTCATTTCTTTGTGCTTCGTGGCTTACGGTTCTGCAATTTGGCAATCTCCGAACTGGGATTCGGGTTCGTGTTTTAGTTGAACAAATTCCCTTCCCAACTTTAAGATACATTTGCTTTCAAACTTACAGGGTTTTTTTTCTCTCCTAATGTTATCGATGTATTTTTAGTGTAGATAAAATTGGCGAAACCCACAACTCGGGTCGCTTCCGACGTTAACCACACGTTGATGATTGTTGGCTCCTGCTGCTACTGCTGTTGGGCTTTACCGGCGAATCGATGGCAAGCAGAAGCTCAGCAGACACTGTAATTATGCTGTCACACACACACGCACACTCGTTTGGCGCTCCTGTCACTGTGAATTTACACTGTTGCTTTTCGGAACACATGAAAGTGGATTTCAATCACTAACGCTTGTTTTGCAGGAGCGTTTTACAGCGCGAGAAAGGCTTGTTGTTTTGGGGCCTCAAAAAACAAATCGCTTGGTTTGGTACGCTTACTTCAACACTTTTTTTTTGCACACGTAAATATGACACCAACTGTTGTAGAACACTGATTAGCGAAAGGGTGTAAATTGAACAGAACCAGTGCAAAACTATAAAAGATCTAGTAGTAGAAAGTAGTAGAGTAGAGGAAAACTAAAATTTTCATTAAATTGCACCACAACAACACAACACATGGGACGACAAAACTGGACAATAGTAAGAAAACCAAAAACAATACACATATACACTCAACACACACACACACACATACAAAGGACATTTAAAAACAAGTGAACACAAAACCACACAAACATGACCCAACAAAAAAACACATAAATTGGCATACAAAAGCGGATAAAAACGATAAAATAATCAGCTTGAACGTATCACCAAGGGAAATTCCGCAAAACTGAGAACGACAAACCGTAACACACAGATGCGGGGCACAAGCACACACAAAACAGGACACAATCCGGTGGTGGTGGTGGTGGTTCTGCCGGCATTTTCGTTTTGTACTCTTGTTTAGGATTTACCACTTTTGTCGCACTCGTGTGGAGCGCAAACACGACCGAACATGTGTGGTACGGCTGCTGCTGCTGCTACTACAGCCGTTGTTGTGCTGCTGCATGGTTTTTACCCGTAGGCATGTGGGAAAACCACCATATCCCGTGTACAGGAGCGGCGTTCGAGCTTTTCCCAGTACCCTACACACAATGTATACACACACACACCACCAACACACAGACATGCATTCACGTACACACACACACACCTACAAGACCCGGTTGGTTAGTCTGGCAGCAGGTGGAAAAGTAGCGATAAGGAAATTCAATTCAACCAACTTGATTTTCCACCATCCGGTGAAATCCGTTCGTAGTCGAGCGCGCCACGTGGAAAGGAGCTTTTTCTACCGTTCGCCTGCTGCCTTCCACAATGCAGTGGCAGCAGCAGCAGCAGCAGCGGAAAACTTCATTGATTTTCTTGCTCACTACACGCTTTTCCACCCCGTTTTTGCCGCCCGTCCCAAACTTCACAACAGTTGCCCTTCGTCGCCGTATCGTCGTTTAGTTGCCATGGCGATAGACTGAGCCTGGGGCGGAGTAAGGGTGAGGCGCGTCTTTTGGAGGATTATTTCCACCAGAGAAACCCGGAATGTCCGGCACACACACACACGCGCACACACACGAGGTTCAACCAACCACACCCGATTTTACGCTCTTCTGAGCTGTTTGGAAAACTGTTTACTTCTTCGTTTATTTACGGAACCTCGCGCAAGAGCGGAGGCATGCGAAACGTGTTTATAGGAAAACACCGGGCAAAGGCTTCCCCTTTCGATTGCTTTCAATTGTGGGTTTGAACTGTAGCAGCACACACTGTTTTTTTCCTATTTCTGCCGGAATTTATAACGAATAAAATGAAAGCGTTTCTTTTCTTCACTTCTGCACCTTGTAACTTTTACTGACGCCGAACACGTTTGTGGTACGACTGCCCACAGTAAGCAGCATAGATATGGTGCACGGTTAAAGAATCACTTTACTCACACTGTATGGTTCTTCTCTTCAGTAGAATGTACACTTTTTCATACAACACGCACTATCGAACCGTACCGCTCCAACTGAAGGATGCGCATAAAACTCTCCAGTGTGTACACGCACGAGAGACCGCTTGCTTGCCTTCCGAAAAACTCGCCCGGGAACGCGCGTAGCACACCCTTCCCGTTCGACCGCTAGACGACAAATGCTGCCGGGATGAACACCGGTGCGCTCACGAATCATGGCGCGGCATGAACACTACACCCGAGCGTGCGGGCCGAGCTGCGGACTCGGGTGAACGGTACGATGCGTTCGGGTTTTGCGTGAATCGCAGCATGTGCAGCCGCCGCAGCAAGCAGCCCCGGTGTTTCGGTAGAAAATTCATGTGCGATGCGGTGCGTGAGTGTTGTACCGGGTATTTGACAGGGAGTTTTGGGCAAAATATGTCTAGAGGCGGTAATGCAATGGTGCTAACTTCAGGTGCTGTACTCTAAATGAATAGCACAGAAGAAACATCGGGGCGGCGATTGTACTGTTTTGTAGCTTTTTTCATCTATATTTTGTTGTGAACGTGCTATAGAAAAAAAGAACATTAAAGAAAAAAAAACATGATCATCATTGTAATTTAAAAACAGAAACACATGTAAATATACTACTTTACCAGTACACTGCCTATATACCAGAGAAGCTGTTACAATTGAAACCATTCTTCCGGGAACGAAAACATAAAAAAAACAAATTTCGCACCATCGCCTCGAGGGTTCATTTCCCGTGCGACCGGTTCATTTACGCCGGGTTCGGACGATGCGACGAGAAAAGCATGATCTCGCTATCTCACTTGCAATCGGCTGTCAGCTTCGGCCGGCTTCGGCGCAAAGTTCATTCTGTGTTTGCCCAACAGCAACACATTCATTCCAGAGCTGTCAAACACTGGTTGTGCAAGTGCAGACGCTTTGATATTATCCAATAAATGTACATGGTGATTCCTCGTGCGTATCAGTTCCAAATTTCATGGATGGCACATTTGTAACTACGTTTGCGCCAGCATTTTGTGCAAGTCCTAAGTGAAGAACGAACGCACAACAAAGAAGCGAAGCTTTCTTCGTACTTTGCATTTAAATCGAAATCGAATCAAGTAAGGCAGCGTGTTTCACGATTTATGCTCTCTAATATAAATTTCCCGCTCGTTATACCATTGATTTCTTTCTTTTTTTCTTCTACTTCCTTAACATATTCCACTTACCATAGAGGTGTAGTTGATTTCCATGTTCACCGAAAACCGTCACACCGTGACACAACTGTCAAACGAGCCCCAGTGTTCTTTTCCTACTCTTCTGCCCCCCTCGCACGACGGGTTTCGTGAATATACGGATTTGCATTTATGCTACTAATTATCTCCAACCTTCTTCTAACCCCCTTCCATCCCCCCCCCCCCCCAGATCCAGCAGCAGAACGAACAAATGGGAAGAAAAGCTTACAAAACCGTACACGCACCCAACACAGAGTCCGTCGTCTCCGTTGTCGTTTCGCCCCAAAAAGGAAGTCCAAAAATTAAGAGATTCTCCATTCTGTCGTCTTTTCTGTTTCGGGGGGAGAAGGGGGGGGAGGACTCGAACGTTCATCTCCCCAACTGGTGTGCCCACCGCGCTGGCGAAGCGGGCGTTTGGGCGGGCGACGCAACTCCAAGGACGCGAAAGAATGTAGCCGGGGTTGGGACTTCGACTTCGATGAATTTCGAGCACGAAACGGCAAGCCGCCGATGCACACACACACACCCCGCGCAAAAGGCGCTGAAAGAAGCATTGGGCGCGAAACGGCGGGTCACCGACGCAACGGTTGATGAGGGAAAAGAAAATCATCAATAAGCAAAGAAGAGGAAGAAGAAGGAAAAAATACAAAAATCGGCCGCCGTACGCCCCGAAACAAAGCAAAGGAATGAAAAAAGACAAAAGTAGATGAAGACGCGAGGCAAACGGTAAGAATGGAAGAGAGCAAGAGAAATTGGTGTAGAACGATAAGAAGGAGAAGTAAGAAATCAAACTATAATCAATAGTGTGTGATAGCGATAGCGAGGGTCAGTGTACAACCAAAGGGTATGAGTAAGAGGAAACAAGGGGAAAGGTAGGAAGGAGAAAAAAAAACACATAAAAACAAAGGGAAAACAAAAGAAACACACGCACACACGCAACAGAAAGGGCCAGTTCGGGGAAAAGCGAAGGGAAACCGAAGCAAAAGTGAACAAGAAACAGACCCAGAGAGTGATGTTGATACGAGCACAGTGAGAATGGTGATGATGATGGTAATGATGATGAACAGCGAAAGCAGAGTCAAAATAAAAAAGAAAGAGTAAAACCCAATGTGCTACGCCGGGTTGCTTTGACCACTGTGGTTGCTCTTTAGAACGCAACTTTCCTGCAGGCTGCACGGGTGCATACAACAAACCCACTCCGTGATGGGTGATGACGCCATTTAAGCGTAGTTAGTTACTAGGCCCAGGCTAACTTTGGAAACACTCCGTATGACACACTGGGCTTGGAGAGAAATACCTTGGCAACCAATGGTCAAAGGAGAGTGGTGTGCAACGAAAACAACACGCACGAAAGAAAGTGCCCACAAAAGGGACCTTCTGTCTACCCTCTCACCATTTTTCCGTCTCCACACTCTTCCTAGTTTTCCTCGTGTCTTACGTGCGAGTGAAGTAGAAAAACGACGCACCAAAAATCGTAAAATGAACGAGTGTATATTTTTATGTATATTTATTGGGGAACCATAAAATTTTATGATTCAATTCAAGAGTCCAAACACAAACACAGTGCGACCCAGCGCACAGCGCGGGGCACCCATTTGCCCGGGCATTAAACCGATGCATATAAGGCCACTCCCCCCTTACCTCTCACCATCAAAATTTCCAACAGTTGCGAATTGCCAAGCTCCCCGCGCGGTGTTTGTCGGTGACACATGGATTAGAAAGGGGGCTGACACATGGTGGATTGGAACGAAATAAAAACAATCCGTGCGCGATCTGGTCCGCTGCTGCATGCCGAAACCGTTGCCATGGGTAATCCAACCCCCACGGTAATAGGCTCTGCTTATTGCACCTCGCTCGGTGACGATGATGCGCGTGCAAAATCCCCAGGCAACGTAATTTAAATCCGACCGGAGCCGTTGCTGATCGAAACTAGGGAAGGGAGAAGAAAAAAACGTTGCAGAAATTGCAGATTTTTTTGTTGTTACTTTTGATAAATTACGCATCAAATCGATTTGCATTGCAAAACAAAAAGAGCAATCCTTCTCGCGGTGGGCGTTAGCCAGATAGCTTTCGGATTGACGGTGCTTTGCGCTGAACACAATCGATTATTTTTATTGATTTGCCAAGAACTGTTTTGCACATGCCAGGCACACGCAAAAGAGTAGGAAATTAGCGA
Organism: Anopheles arabiensis; assembly: GCF_016920715.1. Lineage (NCBI taxonomy): Eukaryota > Metazoa > Arthropoda > Insecta > Diptera > Culicidae > Anopheles > Anopheles arabiensis. The sequence goes on from NC_053517.1 coordinate 21,919,296, forward strand.
AACAACAACAAAAAAAAACCTTCAAAAGAACAAGAGCGTGCCGCGATGGCGGCAGCTTAAGGGTGGAATATCCGACGCTTTCCGACACCAGATAAAAATGTGTGCAAACGTTTTTCAATCGCTCGGTGTCGTTCCGTTCCTTCTTTCTGTTCTGTTTGTTTAATTTTTTTATTTTAAACTTTTTTCTTATTAGCTTGTTCTTTTTTTTGTAAGTGCCGATTGTGTTTCTTTCATCTCACACTGCCGCGATTCGCTTTTGCTTTGTCTTTTTTTTTGCTAATCTCCGTTCCGTTTTTGCTTCTTCCTTAGCCGTGTTTAGGTGCAGTTTTAACGCTGTTTTAAACTTTGTTTTCTTTCTGCCGTTGGCCTACCCTTTTCGTCGACCGGCAATCATTAGGCGGCAAACAAACGGGTTCATTTCAGCACGCATTTATGCGACGCGATCATTACCACCCGCTGCCATTTAGATTAGTCATGTCGGGGTTTTTTTTTTGTTCGTTTGTTTGCCTTTTTCACCCTCTGCAAGTATGGGTTCTTTGCTGTGGTTGCTGTGCTGCCCATAAACCGCACCACACAACCGATTCGTCCCCGGGCGGTGTAGTTAAAACAACACCAACCGGAGATGCATTAACCTCGAAACTATATCGAATAATATATAAACTCACGCCGTCAACGGTTTCGGGGTCTTGCTTGTTGCGGTTGTGGTGTTTTGCCCCGCTTAACATTCCTAAACACTCCACACCGGGTCGTGTGCGTATAACTGTCACCTGAAGTGCGTTACATCGCACGGGTCTTCTCCCGTTTGAGCAGTGCGGAGGGGAGTCGTCGTCGTCGTCGTCGTCATCGGTGTCCCGCACGGAGTCATAAAAAGAGAGAAAATATTTCGCGTCCAGCGCTCATTGTGCCGATGTGTGCTCCGGATGCCAAGGTAACACAGTGCCAGCAAAGGCCCCGGGGGCCCTCCCATTTTCTGAATGGCTTAACCAGACCATGTCGCCAGAACGCACGCGTACCCTACACCCTCTGCTGCTGTTACTGTTCGCCATCGTTTGGCGATTGATATGCAAATTGGTTTCTTGGCCGGGAAAGGAATTTAACTGTTTCCGAACGAAATGTTTAAAAGTTCTCGGAGGGTGCGAAACGCATTGCAGAATATTCCATCCCCAATGTGTGCAAACGAAACAATAAAAAAATACACAAAACTACCCAAAACAGCAGCCTACAGATCAAGACCAAGTGTCACAACAGCGTTCAGATTTATGGACAATTTAACTTTGATGCGATTGACTACCGGGATAGGATATTAAAGGAGTACTCAGGATAAAACGCTGCCAATACCAAAGCATACCCAACAACGTCACACATCAGGTAACTCTCACTTCGTTATCTCTTGCAAAGAGTATAATGCCTACTTGGAAGGAAGACCGTTTACCAATCTCTAGATTGTTAAGTGCAGAATCCCATGTTTACAGTTCTTTTTTCACATTCAGCTGGGCTGAAGTCTGGAAAACAAATAGTTATAAAGTCTTTTACTTAGTCTGAAAATTAAGAACGCATCATATGGCATAGACTTACAAGATCCTTTATAGAACTACGTCTGCGACCTGCCTTGTGCTTGCGGGTGCTCTTACGTACGACGCTACAAAGATGGTTCCGTTTGATTACGCGAAAGCGCAACAAATAGCACTACAGCTCAACATTACTACCACAAGTTACTTCAAAACATTCGAAATGGTTGGTGCTTTCCTCACTTTCGCCAATAACCTTCATTTCAACAACTTAAAAACAAATTGTACAAGAACAACCATGGCTTTGCTAATTAAGTTCATGTCGCACAGTTAATTGAAATTTCCCACCAAGTGCCTTACCGGTGTAATTAACTCATTTTCATATCTGTTCCAATGAGTACCACCACCTTACCCCGGCGTACAGGTTCTTGCACGAGTCGAGATTCCAGCAATCTTGTTGGGTTTGACGCCAAACGGTCAAAGTGGCCAATCTGCTACAACTAAGGCGCACAGTTGACAAACAACTCGCCCCAGGTCCAAGTGTTTGCACACCGCAACAGATCCCTGGGGCCCTTCATCTAACATCGCCTTCATCAGCCTTCTCCCAAAAACGAGCTCCGAAAAAAAAAAAAACGCTACGCCTTTGGACGTGTATTGGAACATCATCAACCTACTTGAGCACTTTAGTCCCACACTCCCCAAAATAACAAAACAAAAAAATACACCACCGCTTAAGTACTCATAAGACAAACAACTAAAAGCCGGCACACCGAAAGCCGCCAGTGTCTGCCAACGTTCCAACAAACCCTGGCAAAGGTATGGGAAAGGTGGCCAACGACGATTCAACAACATTATTGACACTCAAGTGGCGTCGTCGGCTTGAGACACGGAGCCTCCTTCTTCACGCTTCGGGGCTTCGGGGCCTTTTCTAGTGCGTGTGTGTGTGCGCGCATCTACTAGGTTTCCGTCTGGACAGCATTCCAAAAGTGACGGCAGTCATACGGCTGTTGTAAGCGCTAACGGGAATTCACAAGATCTGTTCCAGCATCAGGTCAGCATCACAGCATCAAACGATTCCATCGCCAGGGTGTAAACAGTGCGCCTGGACATTTCGGGGAAAACGTGGTGGTAGGTGTGTAGCGGATGTTTAATGATTTTTGTGTAATTAATTTCTCGATTTGTCTCGTCCGCAAACCGTTCCCTCACCTTGCAGCACTAACGTCCGAAAGAAATGTTTTGGGAAGAGAGTGAATAAGAAGGAAAAAAAACCGGAATGAAACGACAAGGTCGGTTGAATGAAATGCTCCCCTACAGCACGCTCGAGAGGTCATGCTGGGGCGACTACGATCATAAAGTTTATTACACCTCCAGAGTGGGGCGGTACCACCACCACTTTGACCCGTCAAATCCCAACGCTGATGATTGCCTGCAGTCAAAACGCGCCATGCCTTTTGCTGTGTTATGTTGCGTTGTTGAAATGTGCGTACGGCGGGATTCTTATGCTCCCGCGACGCGACCTCTCTACGCACGCACAATCCAGGGATGTATGCACATTGAACTTCTTCCAAAAGAACTACCTGCTGAAACAAATGTCAACAGTTGTAAATTATTTCACCGTACACTTTGGTTTTTTTTTTCCTAGCATCGTTTTACCCGTTGATGCTTTTATGCTGCAATTGCTGACTACGCATGAACGCCCGCCCCGGGGAATTCTATGTTTATGGTGGAGAATGGCTTCCGAGGTTTTATTGGTACCTCCTTTCAATGTATACACGCGCGCACTCTCCCACAACAACCTGTCATCAAACCGTTCGGTGGACGTTTAATAGTTCCGTACGTTCCTTCACAATGCACCAACCGCGTGTGTAGTCGTGGAACGAAGCTTTATTTTTTCTTCTTCTATCTCCATTACTGTCAGCCTAACTGTTGGAGCTTTAGAATTTTGAAGCTACACGCTAGAGTGACGCCTAATAAAGTGACAAATGCGTTGCGTCGTTGTCCCGGGGCACGCAATTAAAGGGAAAAAAGAGAGAGAGAGAGACGGGATACCCATCACCCTTGTGCGACTGTCACCTTCCAAAGCCCGGTGATTTAGGCCCTGAGATTGGAGACAGGTGTCTACGGTGAAAAGCACCAGTTACCAGTTTGCTCACTTTGTGACACTTTGTGTGTCTTTTGAACTTTGAAGTGGAATTTTGAAAATAAAAAAAATTGGAAAAACTTTTGAAAGCGTCAGTAAAATTGTGACACCTTATCAACGCCGTGACATTGCTCTCGAGGTGTAATTGAAATAAGTTTGAAGCAAAGGACAGAAGCTCGCGCAATAATGTCACAACAAGAGCCTCAGGAATAATTCTTCCAAATTACATATTGCAAAGCAAGGCTGTGAGTTTTGGATGTTGCATTCGGAAGCTCTCGGCGACTTGATGCGTTGGCTGCTCGTCGCTCCAAGCTCAATCGTGAGACGGTCCGATAAGATTAATGATGTCGTTAATTGCACCGAGCGACTCGATCTCGTACTACCAAACACACAGAGGTGCGCTTGAAAACTGCAATATCTCCTTCCATCCATTTGTATGCAGATAATATTTTAACTAACGAAAAAAAACTGAGAGTATCTGCAAGTTTTCCATTTGGGAACCTTGGTAATCAATTTTAGCAGTCGTTTGTCATCGATGTGCGGCGTCAGCTTTTTTTTTATTTTTGTTGCGGCATCAGTATCAGTCGGCGCGGTTTTTAACTTTTTTAGCGTGCACAGAAGGAGATGGTTTTGGCATTAACCGTCAGCACCACACACTGCGTGACCCCGTTCGCAGTATGGTGGCAAAGTTTTGGGACGCTTGTGCCCTCACAGTGCTTCTCCCCGGGTTGCCGGGCCGGAGTACCGTAAGATACGACTTTTGATTGATACGATGATTGATAGTCTTGAGGTAGAGAGGAGAACCATGCAAAAAAAACAGCAGCGCAGAGGCCTCTACATCATTGCGTGATGACGGCAATGACGATGATGATGAAGAACCATTTCTTAAGCTTCTTAACTCTTGCGTTCTTCTTGCCCACTATAGTCCTCACCGTTCAATCAGGGCAAAATTTCCCAGGTGATTTCTGCCAGATCCCTTTGCTGGCGTTCGTCCAGCGGGCACAGGTATGAGACACAGTGTCAGTAATTTAAACTTTTTCTCAGCACGAACAAGGATTGCAAAACTGGGACGCAAAGCAGACAACAGTGAATTTGTAAGTAAACTGGTCTGAACCGGCGTCGTTGAAATTGTGACAGAAAACTCATTTTCAATTTCACAAAAGCATGGCCAGAACAGCAAGGTCGATCGAAGAGTGCGGAACGCGGATACAAGGAACCCGTCATCCAACCCGATAACCCGAAGGCATGCGAAGCTCATTAAGCATAGCCAAGAAGATGCAGCTCCAGACGTCATTCCCTAGTGGCCAACCGCTCTGCTAGCCCGTCCAACACAGCCGGGCTAGCACAGAGTATTGGGGAAGTAGCTTGGCCATTGAATTTGAAGCGTTCGTTACAAAATATCCCCGAACGCTGCCGTGCTCCGAGTGAACCAACTCCACAACGAGGTATCGATACCACAGGAATGACATTTTTCCGTCATCATGCTCATCATTTTTCCAGTCGGTTCTGTCCTGCTGTCAGCTATTTTTAGCTTCGATAGAGCAAACCGATACGGAGGAGCAGAAGATTGCCCTTTCGCTCTGCGCTCTGGGGACACGCAAAAGCGAAAGAGTGGACATTTTCCACTCACACCAACCCCAACGGTACACAGGAGGAATGGGCGGTAATATTGTCAAGCGAAGAAAGCAACCCCCTCCATTAGGTGGAGGAATGCGCGTTTTTGAATTATAATTGCTGGAAATTATCAAGGTAATAGAATTCCCTTCCGGAATCCCGAGCCCTTGTACGGTGCCGCGGGTCACCCATCGAAAGCTGCCACCGAAACCAACGAAGACGTTTACGCTGCGAACCACGGGAAGAATGAAACTGGTTTAATAAAGTGTTAAAAGTGTTTTGCACTTTGCAACGCAGAATGCCCCCTCGGGGTGGATAGAAGGGCCGTCGGTTGGACGGTTGTTCGGGTTGGAACGGGACGCTAACTACCAACAAAGGAATGGGATGGAGAGAAGATCGTGGAAGCGGGGCAAAACAGGACATCTTTTGTACACCTTTTTCCGTTAACACCGTGGAAAGTCATCACCGTGTACCGGGGCGGGCCCTGTGTGTTCCTGTGTGCGCGCCGCACAAGTTTTTCATCAAGTCGTGAATTGTTATGATAATCATTATCGCCCGGATTATGATACCCAGTTACGTTTGCGCGTTTACGCTTTGCGCACCACTCCGCATCTTTATTATAAGCATCCCTCCTGCTGCTGGTCGTCGGATTAGCACCTCGTGCGACAAGATCGGAGAGCTTGGTTTTAGGTTGGCTTTTTTATTTGTATGTCCATGCATTCCATTTCGAGCCTGGCTGACATGGTGGTTGTATGCAAGGATGGCAAAGTGTTTGGATTACATTTGCAAGGCAAATCAAAATCAATGGGCGTGTTTATAGTTTTGGGTTGAGACGTTCTTGTGCAGGTATCTTTCAGAGTTACTAACCGATTTAAAGATATTTCCATTTCTTTCCTGTACATTGATCCTTGCTAAGGTTGGCGTTACATCCCTCCTTAGGGTGTAAATACACGGAAGAAATTCGCTTCGATCTGTAAACCGGTAGCTTTGGGTAAGATTCAGATTAAGTGGTTCTACATCATCAGGCTCTTTTAAAGTGCCCAGAGCATTGACGTCAACACGAGTGGCATTGACTTAATCTTGAGTTTCAAAATTAAGTGTTTGGAGATGATTAAAACATCATTAAGAATTGAACTCTCCGACCACGATCAGAGTTTCGATTGATGTTTGACGTCAGATGGAACGTCTGGTATAAGCTGATGTACAAATTATGACCAGGAATTCAAGGCTTCGGAATATAAAATTCAGAGCAATTTCGAGTTCTTAAAGTTTAATGGGGCCAGACATCTCAGACACAAATTCAAGTCCAGACTGTATCCTAGGGCTGGGATTGATACGAAACACCGTGAAACACACCGGTGAAAGTGTGTACTTCGTGTACAAACATCTTAAGCAACCCTTATACCTTCAATACGGGTTTAAAACGATATAGCACAACAGCATCTTCCTTCCCTGAGGCAATCAATTTGATCGACTTTTCATGCCTCCCTTTATGCCATCGGTTGCTGAAAGAAAACCGCGTCGCTATAAAAACACCCCTAACATCGTTCCATCAAACACCTTCCTCACGCCCTGTAACAGGTGTCCCGTGTGCCCGTGGCAAAAAAAACAAGGATGAAAGGATGTACATACCCACCTTCATCCTCTTCATCATCACCGAAATTTTCCCCACGGGAGCCCATTTTACAATGGGCGTGTGTGTGTGCGTGTTTGAGTCTATAAGTCTGTTACACCATCGCGTGCACACACACACACACACCGGCTTACCGGTGGCCAAGGTATCGAGCGCGCCAATACCTGTCGAAATTAATTGAAAATGACTTTTCGTTCATTATCCGCGAACAATCTAATTATCGTGGCTGCTGCTGTTGCTGTTGCTGCGCGCGGAAAAACAACCACCAATCGCCGCATCCCTCTTGCACAGTGTGTCCAGGCAAAAATGGAATGAAGCTTCACAATTGTTTCGCGTTGTTTAAGGACCTTAATGAATATGTAATCAGTAAGTGGCGCGCCCAATCCCGGCCTCCCGGGAACACCAACGTTAGCGAGGGGGACATTGGTAGCAAATGCTGCCCACTTTGTACAATCCGAAACCCCTTTTTAACGAGCCGTTGCCTATGGACCACGCCGGTATGGTGGTGGTCGTCACTAGTGCTAGAGTGCCGAGGAGCGAGGATTAATGATGATGGTTGATCGCCTTCGTTAAAATTGATCCGTTTCAGTTTTAGGGCGATTTGTTGGTGGACGAGAGCATCGTTTAAAGGGTAATTTGATCATCGGCGGTGACAGCTTTGAAAATAAAGTAAGGAGCTGCAAATACGTGAAACAAAAAAAAAACACAACTACTAATTGCATTAGCTGGACACTGCGGTAATGATAGAGTGTGGAGCTATGAAAAACGAAACCTCATTTAGTGATTTAATTACAGCGGGTTGTGTAAAGCGTTCGTTAAAATTGTATCTTTATTACTCGTTTATAACGTAACCACAATGAAGCCTTTTCGTGGTATCGAGTATTGTTTTGTCATATTCCTATTATCAGGCGCTATTTGCTCTATGCAATTTGACACTTCAGATCAAGAGTTTTAAAATATGAACAAATTAAATAATTTAGATCTTAAACAAAATTTGGTCCTTCGAGCCGGATTGTACAGCTGATCACGTGGTCGTCGTTGAAAGGAGTGAAATATTCAACATATGGACACAAATACAATCATATAATTGAGTGAAGAGTCAACAAACGATACACAATAGCACTAGTTAGCTGAATCGACATTCCATAGAGAGGCCACAAACAACCCTCCCTTGTGATAGAACAAACAAAAAAAAATCCCCTAATTTTTATCTTCCCTGTAAATTCCCCATTCGAGCAAAATTCCGATGGCTCAGCTCTGCTCTGTAAAAGGTAAAATAAAAAAAAATCTTTTAATTGTTTTTTTCACCTCCCCTAACTGAGAGAGCAAGCGAAATAACAAACAATACCCCCAACAGTTCGCCAAAGAGGCAATTGCTGCCACAAACCGATCCCAAAGACCACAAAAGCTGGAAAGTATATGAAAGTTTTAGTTGAATAAAATCGATTGCTTTGCTTCCAAGGGGAAGGAAATTGATTTATCATCAAGCCCGGAGACACGGACGGAGGGATGGGCCTGTACCAGTGTGTATGCGTGCGCATTAGATCCTTCCGTCCGTTCATATACTGATCATAATTTATGGTCAAAGATTATGTGCTTTCATACCTTCGGCATTCGGCAAAACACTGTTGCTTTCCTCTGCGCGCGCGCGTGTGTGTGTGCCGTTTTCCCCCAGCTTCCACACTTCGGTGGACAGTTTATCATTTTCCATTGCTCCGGGTGAAAGTGCAATTGACCCGCAGTGCCACTTTTGCTGCATTTCCTGACCGTCGTCAGGCGCTATTCTTCTCTGTCTGCTTTTCACACTTTGTTAAATCTGCACTTTTAATTGTTACCTTGAATGCGCGCTTGTTTGAGTGTGTGTGTGTGTGAGAGGAACAAAAAGGTAGGGACAGTGCTGATTGATTTTTATCCGCACAACCACCACACCGCTGTCCGGCTTTTGGAAACAAACACACACACACACGCACACTTGATAATGATTTACGATTCGTCGTACGGAGGAAAAGCAAAAATAAAAACGAAATGGAAATGGTCGATCCGAAACGATAATGATGAACAATTGTGCGCAAATGTTGCCGATTTAATTTCACTGTCCGCCGGTCCTCTCCGAGGGAAGCGTGTGACTCAATTTGTGCGCTGCATTTCCGGTGCGGTGGCGTGCGCAAAGCACCGAGCACCGACACCAGAGAGAAGTCGACAGGAGGCGCTGGCGTGTGCATAATCGGGTCAAAAGTTTGCACCGGCAGTAAAATGGACGCCCAGCACGTTACGGGCGAGGACACTTTCCGGAAGTGAAATTTTGGTAAAAAAAGAGACGAAGCAAAGTTAACGGCACAACATACCAACACACAGGCACGTCAGCATTACCACCACCACCTCGTCTCGTTGCGCGGTGGTGGTGTGTAAAATGTTTCCGCCCAACTGAACGCATTGCTGTGTGTATAATTTGATAAAATTTAAAGTGAAGTGATTTCGTCCCATTTTCGGTGCTTGCTCGGCGAGGGCTTCCGGGGGTGCCGGGAAGCCTGTATTGCTGCACACCCACACTGCAGAGCAAGCAGGTCAGTCAGAACGACCGGCAGTTGACCGATTTGGAACGTAAAATGGTTGATGCTTTTGCCTTCCTGCCCATTCCTAGAGAGAGAGCGAGAGCTGGAGTACGATGGCATTACTGGGTGATACTTGTTGCCACCACAGTGCCACATTTTTGGAATGCATAATGCACATGCAGTTGGTGCGGAGGAGGTGAAGAGCGTCGGTTTCTCTTCCGACAAAACGAAGCGCACCGAAGCGCAATGGATCGCAAAGGACCCCGGAGGGAGCCCCGAGTTGCAAGCAAATGCTATATTTATGATCCCGGTTTTCCCTTCGGCGGAAAACTTGGTTCCGTCCATCAACCGGACGACGCTCTGTGATCAACGGCAGACAAAATCGAGTAGCCCACAGCAACACTGACGGTGTGCGATTGTGTATGGTTGTTGCTGTGAAAACTGCGGCTCCCCCCCCCGACGGGCATGTAAAGCACGTGTTGCAGTGATACACGAAAAAGCTACCCACCGGAGAAGGGTGACGGTGTTTTCCATTGGTACGACATGCATGCCAACACTCGAACATTTATTAAAAGCTCGGGCATCTTTTGCACGCCGGCGGAAAGAGGGTGTGTGACCATTCCAGCGGGGTGCTGTCGTTTGTGATGAAACCGGAATAAAAGGTGGAAGGATCACCTGGGAGCTCTTCACAGTGTTTGTTGATGATTTAAATAGTTAAAATATTCTGTGGAATTGACAATTCATAAAAGTTATATTATTAGGAGAGAAAAATGTAACACCAAACTAGCTGTTTCTAGGATGATAGGGAGGTTTAGCACATTCAGCGAACATTCGCTCATCTACCAATTCCAGATCGTTGGCCGTAACGATCGACAGACACCGCACTTACCTTGCAACTGGCAGGCTAGGTGATGCTTTGCCGTTGTCTGAGCTAAAACAACACGTTGCTGCCGTTGCCATAAAAGCCACAGCAACAGAGAGCTTCGAGGCAAACAAATAAACGAACGAGCACAACGAGCACACTGTACCAGAAAAGCGCTTTACTGTCGTCTCTGCCTGTAAGCGAAGCGGAGGTGCAGTTCCGGAATTGTATTTTGCCCAACGTTACATCGCTAAGGTGTATGCTTGTTTAACATGCTGGCATTCGTACGGTCGTGTATTTCTTTTTACGGGATTTTAGGGTGGACGGTGAATAGTTTGATGAAAGCCAGCGTCACATAAGTGGAAGACACAACGTGAAATATAACGCATTCCTACACCGATAAAACATCGAAGAAACAGAGAAAATATGAGTTTTATATACCGTTTGCTAACAAGAAGAGCACGAGATGAAGATAAGGGTTATTGTTATTTTTAAATCTTCCTTGGCGTACTACGTTTTCTGTTACTTTGAGCGAATTCGTTAAACAACATCAATTAGTTGAAACAAGCTGGAGCACTTGAGCTGATGGATGTAAACGCAACTAGTATCTGACGGTACCTGGAGTAGACAGTAAGAGCGCGAATGATTAACAATATGCCTCTACTCCAAAATGAAGCCTCTCAGCTGCATTTAGTCGACTAATTTAATAAGCTACCAAGGCTACACAAATAGCTTTCCGTAAAAGCTTCCCATTCTTTAATCCGCCCTATTCTTAGCACAACATAAACCCTCCCCTGCACCCAAAAAAGCACGTCGCTCAAAGAGGAAAGTTAAACCGACGTCGTAGTACCTCCGACCTGCTGATCGGTCGGGGAAGGGCCCGCCACGGTAGAATCAAATTTGAGGAAAGCGAAATTCCTCATCATCCGGATAAATTCCTAGAGCACTCATCAACCTATCAGCAAGCGCGGCAAACCTACACCACAGTCAGGCTGGAAATTTGTAAACGACGACGGCGGCGGCGGCGAAGACGACCGACTTACACACACACAAAACCGGCACAGGAGGTCTGGGACGGCAGTCAAACGGGGAGACGGGCATCAAGCTGAAAGCAATTGATTGGGAGTGAAATGTGGCAGCATAATTCGCATCAGCATAGATTGATTGTGGTGGCTGTGGCGGGCTTTTTTTTTTGGCGTTCTTTTCGCAAGACACAAATCCTGTTCTCTCCCCTTCCCCTTTCTGTTTCCCCGTCGTCGCTGCGAAACACGCGGATTTACAAAACGTCAAACAAATCGTGGCTGCCGATGGGCTCTGCACAGAGGGTTTTGTACGGCGGGCGCAGTAGAAGCTGCGTCGAGCCGCGCACCGAAATCGTAGCCGCCGTACGCGTAGTAGCGCGGGCAGGCGCAAGATTTATAGCGCGTGCTTTCGGGACTAATTTATCATGAAATGAGCAGCCACGGTGCGCGCGTAGGTAGGCATGCGTCCAGCCTTCGAAGGGGCACTGATTTGGAAATGGGAAAATCACTGGCTGGGACCGCTGGTGGATTCGGATGGATACAACGCGCGACGTCCATCGCTCGGTACCATCGCATCAAAGCGATTCAACGAGTGGCTCTTCTGGACCATTGGGTTGACTTGGGCGCAAGGGACATCCGTAGCGAGTTTTGGAAGAGAGAGAGACAGAGAACAGGGAAAAAAGGTAGCAATCCCCAGCTATGATAGATCGGTGATCGGATCCGCAAGATAGATGCTTGAATAATAACGATATTTCTGATGCTACGCGGTACTTTTTTCCCCCCAAAGTCCGGCTAGGCCACTTGGGTGGACGTTTTCTCGTTGACTGATTTTGTTGCACTTCTCCGATGGTGTAATGCGGCGGGGGAATTCTCCATCGTCCATTGATGGTGGCGGGACTGCGGGAGACGATCGATTAGTTTGCTCACTGACTGATGAGTGTTTCACGCCATCCTGTGTGCGTCGGAGCACCGCCGAACCACAAACCACCGTGTCTACCCCGGCACGCATTAATCCTCCACCCCGCGAAGGTTGATGGTTGCCTAGTTAAAACTGCTCGTGGGAGCTTGGGATCCCCCAAAGCCTATCGCCGCATACATTGAAGCAGAGAGAGCAATCTTTCCCACTGCCACTGCCGGACAAAGAAGCTCAGAATCTCGCATCGCTTCCAGCAGGTTGTTGCCCACCAATGTCCGGAGCTAGCCAACATTGAAGGCATTGGAACGCAAAGAAAGAGGTAAATTATCTTTGATTATTCCGTTAAAAGGCAGGGAATTCTGAATGCATGTTTGATTTGCTTTCAATGGTCTGTGGGTCTCTGTGTGATCCAAACACCGTTGACGGATCACCCGTTGCGATCCGCTAGCGTCGTTCCCTGCCGTCCCAAGGTTGTGTGTCCCTTAGTCCCAATCTCGACCGGTACGTTCCGGTACTGTAAACGTATCGACTGTGCGTACACATTCGGGGCTTCAAGCTTTCAGACGGACGACGCGCCTGTCAGTTTGACAATAATGAGCCGTCAATGTGTTTTGGTTTGGAGCTGCGTACACGCTTGCCTGGATCGGTTGCTGATGCTCCGGCTGCTCCTGCTGCTCACAACGTCAAACAACGCAATCGTCGCATGTTAATGAACTCACCCTGTCTAGCTCACACGCACGGGAACCACATCGGCTAGGGTTACGATCGTTCTTTCTCTCCATTCCAGCAAATGTATGCACGCATGGTCCGGCATTTGATAAATATTCAAGTGAAGTCCAGCAACGAATCGCTCTTTTTTGTTGTTGCTGGCGTAGGGTTCGCTTTTCGTTCGCTTAACCAGAGGAGGTGTACCGTGTTTTCCGTTTGGTAACATTTTGCACAGCACCGGCCCGGGATCGGTACGGTCATCCCGTACGAGCCGTTACCGCGTGCACCGTTCCCGGGATGCCGATGAGCCGTTCCAAAATAAATATTTGCATATTATGCTGCCGGAATCCGGTGCATTCTGAGCGTGCCCCGGAACTGATGCGTTGCGACAAACGGTTGGATGAGATTTTTCGGCCAACGGGACCGTCAGGGGTGCCGCCGTAAGAGGCGTTTGGGGGAAAGAGAATAGGGCACACGCATGCGACATAATGGGTGAGCTTAAATCGAATCGGGCCGCACAAGCATCCGAGCGAGAGCACCCGCACAGCAGCAGCATCATCATTCTCAGTGAATCTGTTTATGTGCTTTCCATTTTAATTATTTTCACTAGATCCTGGAGGGAATCGTTCGTTTCGGGGAACAAGAGGCACGCAAGATCGCAATGGATAGAGTGCTCGTTTTCGCTGCACGGTGCGATTGATCCATCATCAAATAATCATTACGTTCCAACACATCTGCTTCATTACTGCCGGCAAACGGCACCCGAACGAAGAGATCCTGGGCGAGCGGGAACCAAAAAAAAAAAAATCCACCGACATCTTCTCAAATTCGGTAGGTTCTGGTGCAGCAGCTGCGAGGCAAAACTTATCATCTTCACCGCCCTTGGTTGAATGGTCACAGTTGGCAACAGTTACCTCATCCTCAGGGACGGCGGTAGAAGCTCAAGAAGGAGCAAAAAACCGAACGATGGAAACACATCTCCAGCATTCGGGGCGGATAAAATTAAAGGATCACGGACGCGCAAAAGGGTGCACGTCAGATTTCCTGCTCCAGAAAAAAGAAAAACAACCAAAACAACCCCGATTGTCCAGACTCGATCGTCCAGGCCCGATCGTGTAACACACGCGACGCGGTAGAACACGGCCAATGATGGGTGAAACGAGAAATTGAGATCTGAAAAATGCTAACTGACAGGTAGCTCGGCTACCTGATCTGTTTCGGAGGTTTTCGTTATTATTGTTCGCGCTGCGCCATGTTCACTACATTCTCCAAACACGCTGCTGGGTTAACCCTCGCTGCCGAAGTTGATTGTAGTCGGCACAGGGCGACGACGGCAGTGCGGCCTGCCTCCCATACATTTATATACTTACGGCGGCCCCTCAATTTCCATTCAATATCTCCGTGCGCATGATATAGTTATTATCGTGCCTTTCTCCTTGCCGTGTTTGGGCGGCGTTTTTTGTCGATCGCACACGATCGCACCCTAAATCGAATGCATCGGACTGCAGAAAGCGGGCTAGGTTTTGCACACGATCGGCAGGGCTGGTATGACCACAACCCTTCAAGCTGAAAGGCCCGCAGAGATCGTGCCTCACGCAGATCATAATCGCGATGGAATGGACTGTTGTGGTAACTGAAGGTGTCCGGCAGTGACAAGGTGCCAATCCAGCCACAGCGCCTTCCCAGGCAATGCGGATGACATAATATTTACCACTGGCCGAATGGATGAACTCATCCGTTCGAGATTTGTGCAAACTTCACCTGAAATGGACTATAATGATGTCCGTGTTTGGAGCGGAACGTACAAATGTACACAGGAGAAGCCATTTCGATTCCGATTTGGTGTTAATTAAAAACTATGGATTTTTCTTGTTTGCGTCTATAGCGAATATCACACGTTCAAGCGGCATTCCCAATTCCCCCCAAAATGGAGCTGAGAGCACAGGATCACTCCTACGCGGAACCAACAAGTGTAGGTATAAAACAATCATCAGACAAGCGTGAATTTTGCCACAATTCAGTGCGTGAACGTTTGCTGCGTTTCCCCCTTTTTTCTCCGCTCTACGCCACATCGCTTCAAACGTTTTAAAGCTTCCTAGAATGTTTAAAGCCCTAGCACCCACAAAAACGAAACTATTATTAATTGATGCGTTTCCTTCTCGGGCTCCCATTCGCGCGGACTTTCGCTGGATACACACTCACGCTCCTGCTGAGTGTGTATCACACAGTTCTATCCTGTATCTAGCATCTTTTTTTGTCTTTGGTGGCTACCCAATTTGGATAGATTTAATTTATTCTCGCAGTTCAATAAAAATAGATTTTCGAGTTCTAATAAAATGCTTACCGCCCTCGATCGTTTTTTTACCCCGAGCGCCCAAGAGCAGCGACGCGGTGAAAACAAGCCTGCAGGCCTGGAGAATGGGCAACGTGAGAGAAATTAAAATAAAACAACCATAACCTCAGCCAAATGCGCGATCGTACCACCAGTCCCGCGTCCGTCCGTCCGAGTATGTGTGTGTGAGTGCTGGTTCGAGCGGTTTTTAAAGGTTTTAAAAATTCATCTTTTACGACCCCTAGGTCCGTATATCAGCGTGAAGTACGGGCAAGTTTTGTTTTGTTTCCGATACTTTCTGCCGGGTAGCCTATCCGGGACGATATAAACATGAGCCCGACTCGGGCGCGGTGTGTATCGATACGAATTTACCGAACGGTTTTGTTTGGCCGGGAGGACGGTAAATCATCGCGGTTTGCCCCAAACGATCGCTGGCGGGAAAGTAAGGCAATATTTGGACGGTTACCGTTTTGGTCTTTCGAACCGGAGCATCCCAATTGCGTGTGTTTGTACGTCTTTAAAATCTATTAACGTGCTCTTACCTGTTTACGCTTTAATATCGCTTCAAACCAAACATAAAAGTGGGAAAAAATAATGATTGAAACTTTGTTACGGGTTCTTGAAATACTTGTTGCAGGTCAGGGAACGGGCCTCAGAACCACAAACATGTAAAACCCACCTACCTTTGTTATCCTTTGTCAAAGCAGCTTACCTCGTAAACGAACGAAAACCGAAGAATGTGTGTGTTAAATTGAAAGCAAAACATTTTCGCTAAACGTAACTTTTCTAACCAATCCCTTTCCGATCCTTTTCCCGGTGCGTTGCGGAATAGAGTAAAGCGTTCGAGCATCTATTGCATCATTGTCGTCCTCGTGGAAAGATCCTTCTTCACGGAAGGGATAAAATAGTGAAAAAGAAGAACAAGCTAAAAAAATGTGTACGGTCTCCTCAAAACAATGGATAGTGCAAATCCAAAGCACACGCATACACACACGCAGGCGGGAAGCATGGTAACCTCATAAACTTCGTTATTTGTGAAAAACTTTTTTTTACTTCCTCCAGGATAATTGTTTTGCTTTCTAACGAAGCGTAACGTGGTCGGATGATCCAGGATAGGGTGAGAAGGGTAGGGCGGTTTTTGGGCGCGTACCTTTCGTGCGCCTAGGAGAAAATGGATCCAGACAAACACATGTACAATACACCTGGAAAGAATTGCTCAAGAATTCCGGAACTTCGGGGAGATTTCATTCAAATGAAAAACGGAAAAAAGGAAGAAACAAAGAACATCCTTCTCCCGGTTTCGCTACCAATTGTACGGAGAGCTTTTTGCAGAGGTCGAAGGACGCTTTTCGGGCGAAAACTAACGAACCAATAAGGTTTTCCAAGGATGAGCTCGCCGTACGCTTAGGTACATGTTGAGGAAGGAATCTGAGGATGACAGGATTTGTGTTTTTTCTCCCATTATTTGATGTCCTTGTTTGAAGTTGGTGAGTTATTTATTTGTTTGTCTCCTTCGTAACCCTTACGCTTGGGATGGGCTTGAGAAGCGCCGTAGGAAAAGCACTTAGTGCGTGTTTAGAACATTGTTTCTGTTTTGTAAACGCTTTGGAAAACTTTTTAAAACGATACATACAAAACCACGGTACAAAAAGCAACAAAAGGAGCCCCCATTTAAAGCCAATCGAACAATAATTGAAGTAAGCAACACGGAACAAGATAATTACAGTGGCTTTGGCAAGATGAAGACGTTACACATTTGAATCGCTCCAGGGTCACGACGGTGCACGTCTTCCGTTCCCAGTCAGTTTGGAGTGGCCGTCTTGCCGTGTGACGAACGCCGTTGCCTGCACAGGGCGATTATGGTTTCGCCAGGCAAACCATGTTTTGTTGGGCAGTCGGGGTTTTCGGAAGAATTTGTTGATAGTTTTACATCAGCAGATGACTCCGCACAAAGCGGCGCAGAAGAGCGTGTGGAAGAAAACACACGCACACACAAACCGACTCCTTCCTGTTGGATCGCCACAGCATCGTTGCCGCGACAGGCAGGGGACTGCCTGTGCTTTGGCATTTCTTTTGTGGCGACGACGAGCGCTTGTTTTGTGGCCGTGTTTTCGGTCATCCGTCACAGTTGATTGTTGGCCGGACGGACGGAAAGGAAAGGGCAAAGGGAACAGTACACTTTTCGGTACTTTCTGTGTGTAGCGATGCGATGGGCTTGGTTTGCGAAACGGCATCAGAAGTCGGGCCCTCGCTTGCCAACATTCGATGGGATGGGATGCCGCCGGAAGAATGCACGCGTGTGAGAGTATGGAAAGAGATGCCGAGAAGCGGGGTGCGGGATTGTTGCAACCTTTCAAAGCTTATGGGTTTTAAACGGGAAATTAAGCGATTAAGATCGGTTTCCGTAAAGGCAACCGGGGTTAAGGTCGGGTGCCGTGCGTAGCGGAGGCATGGAAACATATGGCAACCGAGACGATATCGAACGAACCGGGAACGTTGAGAGTGAGAAAGGAAAGTTTGTTTTTCCTTAACCCCGCGCCACACCAAACTTGCCGAAAACCTGCCGACAATTGCGGGCCGGAGTGTGCGGCGAACGGCGTAGAATGCCAACACCCCGCGGGGTAGAGAAGGTAACGATCAAAGAATCGAAAGCGACACAGGTCGATATGGCCGAATGTTGCTTGGAAAGCAAAAAAAAAAATATCGGATTGAGTTGTCGGTGAGATGATCCTTTCCGACCAAGGCAACAGGATGTTGCGCTCCGTAACGGCGACGGATGCGACGTACCGTAACCGCAGCGTGAAGAAGGCATCCGTAATCGCCTGGAGTTGCTTGCTCAGGGCAGCATGCTGTGTGAGGACGAAGTGTGTGCACCCTCCGTGTGTCGAATCGCATTCTGTCGGATTAGCCACGTTTCATTTTGTCGGGTGCCGGGACCTTCTTGTAATGGACTGCGCCGCAATCGGCTGATTCGGTCGAGTATTGTCCAGCGAAATGAGTGCAGCGAATGCAAACTGATTGCCTCGGGGTGGGTGAGGCCACAAGAAACAAGGAAGGAGCCGGCATTAAATTGACTGCAAATAATTTTTGAATAAGCTTGTGATCGCATTATGAGCAGCAGGCCGTAACGTACTGGCCTGATGAGGTCATTTGATGCGTGGACAGAAAGAGCCGAGGATCGGTTGTAATTTTGGGAACGATTATTGGACACCTTAGTAATGCAACAAGGTTCGAAGTTACGAGCGAAAGGTATCGATTATGATTAGGCATGGTTCTGTTGTTATGGTTGGAGTGAGATATCAACAAAGTTCTGGATAATTTCTAGCCTATTGAATGGTTATTAAACATGGATTCCAGTTGTCAATTGTTCAGGTTGTAGATAAGATAAGAAGATCACAGAATTGGATCACAGATAGTAGATCTGGAAACATTTCTTCCAGATGAGTACAACATTTCAAAGTGCAACCATTCCAAGTCATCAGAAAATTAGATATTGATCAGATATTCAATGTTTTGCTTTTTTCCAAAAGCCAGGCCATAGGATTTACCCATTTCCTAAAGAAACCATCAAGAATTCACAATTGAATCAACATTAGTCCTCAGCTCATTCCACCCGGCAACCTTATCGCCGTTTATTTCAATAACAACTCCGAACATAAATACATCTCCCAACCGCGCGAATGATACGGCAGGTCCTAAGCTACACCTTTTTCCCCGTATTACCCGGCTTCTGAAATAGATACAAACTAGCTTCGGCACGTGGAAACAGCTGCTCCGGCCGTACAATCTGAACCCGGCCGGAATGACCAGCCGGTGGACTAGATGGATTACACAGCTTTGCGCTTCCTTGGCGTATTTTACCATAAGCCCGCCTTCCCTAATAGGATGTCCGGTGTGGGCAAGGAATGCGTAGCCCCCAACGGACACAGACGCACACACACACATACACATACGTACAAGAATCCATTTGCTCGTCCGTACTATCGGAGATGATAAACAACGTTCCCTTCCGCCCGCAGCTGGCGGCTGGATTCGCAGGGAACGGAAGCAAACCTTCGGTTGGCAAGCCGCGACCACATAATTAGCCCTTCTTTCCCATTAAGGGGAACGGCCAGGAACGTCCCCGCGTTCGTGGAGCAAGTGAAGACACACACGCACATGGACATCGGGGCGATGCGTATCCCATTACGATAAGCTAAACGGAGCGGGCTGAAGGGAAAAACTTCATACTAATGATTAAGTCATTACTTCGGTTCCCTTTTTGTTGCTGTTGTTGCTGTTGGGGGAAGAGACCAGTGCCTGAGCGACAGCATAAGCGAGAGAAAGTAAGGATGCGTGCGGTGGAAGCGAGCAGCGAGAACGGTTTCGTGAAACAAAACCATCAATTTTCTTATTTTCGGACTAATTGTCAGGGTGGGTCACCTCTTTCGGGGCACAAGGGAATCAAGATTGCGGGGGGAGAGCTAATACAAGCGGAACAAAAAACGGGGGCATTGGTTAAGGATTCTACGCGTTTCTTTCGCGACCGTAACAGGACTCTATCTCTCGTTCTGGCTACTTTTGGAAAAGAGGCAAGCGATCAGGATGGAAAATCGGAAATCAGTTTCAACGGCAACTCTGTCCAAGTGGTGCGCAGTTCGCAGAGTGCCCAATTTGTTAAAAAGCATTTTTTCGGGAGCGGTTCCATCGTACGGCGAAGAAGTTATCGCACCATCGCGAAACATTGCCCGAACATGAGATAGCACATTCCGTAGCGTTTACAGTGTGTCGCCTTGCGAATGGCACATTTTGCTCGTTATTTCAAATGCTGCTGTGCGCAGTGAAAGTGGAGCAGAAGATGAGGAGAAAGAAAAAAAAGCCCCGACTGGACCTCCAGTAGGGCCTACCCGGATGGCTGCGTGACTAACTCGGCAATCGCTACATTGTTTCAGTATCGCTACCGCGGTACGCCCCACGGGTCGGGTATTTCCATCGATAATTAACGGGTTGGATACAAGGCAAGTTCTGGTAGACGCAGACAAACACCCAGCTCCGGACAACAAGACTCCGCGCGGAACAAACGAGATCGGACGGACGCTTTGACGGTCGTCGCTCGAAATGAAGTAATTAAATAAGGCATCGCGGGCGGCCATCGGGAAGCTTTATGCGCGTATCTTACACATTGATGCGCGGTTTGCGTCTCGAAAAGGGGAACGGTGCAAGGCTGTGTAAAGTGAATTGTAAAGCCCCTCGAAACAAACCCCAAAACCAATGCGTCGTCTAAATCCTAGGGATATCTGCACCCGAAGCGGAGCGTCGGCCGAGCGCACTGATAGCGTTAAATTAATAATAATGATAAATAAGGAAGCATTAATATTGGTTTATCCTTGGAGCCCGGCACTACAGCAATCTCTCTCTCTATCCATCTCACTCACTCTCTGCCTCTCTCTCTCTTTCCCAATGTATGTTGAGAACATCTTCATCTGCTGCCCCCTGGAAAGGGTGTCCAAAAGTTTGGCTCCCAGCACCAGGAAGGAAAGGAAGGAAGGATTCCCAAGCACAACGGAGTTGGTGGCCCCGTCTGATTGCAGGCAAACGATAAGACGCTGCTCGGCGGCCGGTTATTATTTATTCACGATTTTCGATGCGGACATTTGGCGAACCCGCTGCAGCATAACCGAGGCGGGCTTCCGGGCGAAGTTAGCGATAAAGGTTAACCGCGCGCGTGTGTGCGTACTGACACTGCTGCTGGGAGGTGCTTCCTTCCCAGTTAACTCGCATGGCCTCGCTTTAGTCAGCAGTACAAAGAAGTTCGTTTCCTTCGCCGGCTGTCTTGTTAAGCAAACGAAATTATCATCCCGTTTTCGGCAGGACTCGCAACTTCTTTCGCTTCACAATGTGCTCTCTCTCTCTGCTGTGCGCATGCAGCGAGAGGGCGACAGTTCGGTTCCGTTCCGGCGTGATTGCACTTCACGTAATTTGACTGCGCCGTCGGTCGCTTGTGGCAAAGGGCAAGGGCGGCGCGTGTAATTGTGTTACGATGCACAACCAGCTTCGTTAAGGATAGCTTTGAAAGCCGTTTGAAAGAGCCGCCTAACGAACGCGCACCGATAGGTGTTGTTGTTTTGTGTGCGTGTCGTTTGGTGTTTCCTCCTCTTCCTTCTCCCAGTCGGTGGGCCGTTGCCGAACACTTTCAATACACGAGGCGGCGGTCTTGTGATCAAACATCGTGCTAAATAAACAGATCTTCAAATCCTCAAAGTCAACAGATGCATCAACATGTACAGCCGCCTCCCGGGCACATGTTTACCCGTTCCGGTACCGTTCGAGCGTTTATGGAATGGAAAACCAAAAACCAAAACAAAGCAATAGGAAAAACTGCACCGGAGTTCGTTTTTCGGGCGCTTAAACTTCTAATCATATTTTCCCTTGCCAACCCACGCGACCAACCGCAGACGGGTGCAGAGATACACGCACGATGCAACCCACCCCACTGGCCGGGATAATTACTCACAAATGCAGGCCGTAATTGCCGCCACACTGGTTTTTCACGACCTGCCGCACAGTTGTTTTTTCTCTCTATCTCCATTCAACTAGGGGTCGAGAATCCATTTCCACGGTTTCCCGACGGATGATACAATCCAGAGCAACCAGAACACATCTTCCATTGCCGGTGATGGGGGTTGGCAAAAGCAGACGCGGACGAACGAACGCGTGAAGGACGCGCACCGTGTGTACTAACCACGTGACCGGCGTGGCGCACGTAAACCGCGCACTTTCACGGGCGCATGGTGTTTCGCGGTCCGTTAGGATGTGGCATGTTTTCAGTGTTTGTTGATTATTGCAAAATCATTTTTCATTCCAGTGCGCGGGCAAAGGGCGGGCGGTTAAATTGAGCTGTAAAACTCCCGGTCCCCGGGTTGCCTAATAGATATGGACGGGATAGGCCGCAGCAAGGGTCGACCAGTGTTGTCTCTTGCCCTTAGCAACGCCGTTACCGTTCGCAGCAGCAATACACTAGCCACGTGTGGGTTAGTCGGGGGTTTGGCTCACGTCCACTACTTGTACTCTACCACGCGGAATGGGGGGGGGGGGTTTTCAATATGGCGCGTTTGCAGTCTAATGAAAATGATTGAATTACTCTTGGCACGCGCCGGCTATAATTTATATACCATGGGATTTTATTAATTTTTTGCCCCTTCCTGGGGATCACGGTGGTCATTTTTCGGGAGACGGTACGTTAAGACGGGTAGTGTATTTTGTTTTTCAAAATATGGAAGAAGGTTAAGTAGATTGACTTCTCATCGGGGTTTTTTTTTAAATAATTTGTTCTTATTGTTTGTGAGAAGCTCATTAGAGGAAAATGGAAATATGACCTGAAATATTCATTTAATTGAGTCGCATCAGCAAGTAAATTTAGAACTGAAAAGCAAAAAAACAAAACAAAACAGTTGTTTCGAAATTCTAATCCTGGAATGAAAAATTTGCAATTAAAAAAAAGATAACAGAAGAACAAAATTGACGAAAAAATTGATGAAAAAATTGATGAAAAAAATCAAGTAAAACACAAACCCATAAAAAAGAGCAAAATTTGTGCAATGAGAAAATGTGAAGTGAAGAAAAAAACATAAAAAATACATAAGGAACTGTAAAATAGCAAAAGATCATTCAATTTTAAATTAGTTATGAACAAACAGTAGAAATTGACTTTTTTTTTCAAAATAATAGATCAAAGAAAGAACTTGACAAAAATTGAACCAAATCTAAAACTTAATGTGTTTCACCCTACTATGAATATAATGTCGTCCTTGTCAACGTTCAAATAATTCTGTAATGAAACTACACCTCATTTAGCCTGGTTGTTTCAATGCTTGTATATATTTAAACCTGTCTATACAAAACAATCGATAAGCTATTGCCCTCTTGCTGCATTGTACGTTGCCCACCAAAAGGCAGTTCTTCCCATGCATCTAAGCCAGCCACAGTCCTCAGCAACGCAATCACCAGGGTCACCACCGGTAGCGTTTAGGGTAAACACCCCCATTTCCACCGCGTTTCCCTGCTGGCACACGAAAAGGAAGCGGAAAATAATTTCGTTAAGTGTAGGCGGCTTTTGGCCGCCATTTAGTACACACCCGACCGCGACCGAACAAAGCGTCCCTGAACGGAAACCATTCGCACACAGGAGGAACTGGTGGGTGGCTTTCAGGGGCTGCAAAATATGGCCCTCTACGTCGGTCGGTTGGTCGGTTTCGAGGTGCTGGAAAACAATTACATTCATTCGTAATTTCGGGCCATTTTGCCTTTCTCCCGCGCGTTTCGAACAAGGGAACGAAGACATGCGTAAACGGCCACGTTGCGTTCGTTTATTGAACACCATACACACAGACACACGCGCGTGCCGTGGCACAAAGTGCATCATAAATTGTAACAATAAAAAAGCAACACAGAAACGGAAAGGAAACAAACAGGGCACTACACTCCGTTCGATATTTTCCCCCTTTTTCACCCTCGCTGTGTTCCGGTGGTGCTGGGGTAAATGGTGCCCCGATTGTTGATCGCCGTTGGTGCAATCGGTGTGGAAGGGCGTAAACAGTTCCGAACCTGGTAGGGTGGCAGCCGAATAATCATAAAGATATTTATTAACAATTATTACTCAAACTTCCTACCGATACCGAAACCCGGAGGGGCTTGCCGTTGTGCGTGTAGCGTTCGACAAATGCGGGGAAAAAGGGCAGGAAGGAATCTGCCTTCAGGAAACGACGAATCACCACCACCAACGCCGATCAAGGATCACACACAATCGGTCATGCGGCTGCACGGTACAACTTGGGAAATCAACCACACACACACACCCCAGTGGTTGTGCAAATATTTATTGCACTCACGTACTTTGGCGCAATTTAGCGCCCGCTTCAGAAAGTTTGCCAAAAGATTTTCTGGGGCCGCTCGGAACGACAACATGGCCTCGAGACGCCAACTGTCACCGTCGCCCAACAACTTCTGCCCCAACTTTAGGGCCAACCGGTGTGTTTGCCAGGGCACGTCGTCGTTGTGGTCGTCGTGGACGCCGGCTTTTGTATCCTGGTTTTCGCATCCGGGCGATTAATGTTTAGCCGTGGGTTATAAATATTAATCAGGTCAGCGTGAGGTCCTCCTCCCTGGCCGGCAGGATACGCTCGTAAATCCCCGGCCGCTGGTTGGTGACGGTGAAAGCACAAACAAGTGCAGCATGTAAACGGAAAGCTTTCGATAAAAATGATTTCCGTGTCTGAAATTGTCGTCCTTGCTGCTCGGAGCAGGGAAGAGGTCCTGCGCGTTTGATGGACGACGGTAGTATAGTTTGGTGGAGTGTGGTGTTCCATTCCCGGCAGTGCCAGGAACCGGGAAATAACTTGCCGTTTTTATGGGTGGTGTCGCATGATTGTGGTTGTGGCCTATTGGCGTTTATTGCCTTGCCGGTTTGCCATCTAACCTCCCGGGAAATGTATAAATAACTGGGATAGTTTACAAACAAGCCAAGGATAAACATTTAGTAGCGTGATACATACAGTAGCAATGCAGACGACAACTATCGTGATCTTAACAGTGCTTGAAAAACTCTGATTGGCATCAAATAAAAACAAAAATTATGTTGTTTAATCTAGTAATAACCACGCGCTTCTTAGAGCCCTCTTTCGACGAATATCTAGTCTTGAAGTTAGTTCAGTTAAATCAAATACAAAATAATTCGGATGCCAAATTTCAAGGATTTTGCGATTCGTATCAGGTTTTTTTGGGCCGGTCTGGTGGTACAGTCGTCAACTCGTACGACGTAACAACATGCTCATCATGGGTTCAAGCCCCGAATAGACCGTGCCCCCATACGTAGGACTGACTATTCTGCTATGGTAACATTAAGTCTTTGAAAGCCAAGCTCACTTCACTAGTGGGTATAGGCAGGCCTTGACCGGCAGCGGTTGTTGAGCCAAAAGAAGAAGAAGAAAATCAGTTTTTTATGTAGAGTTTGACATTTCATATATACAATTATATCAATCCTCTATGTAAAACCTCTATTCTGAAGTTTTTAGTTCGATTTTTATAGCCTAAATATGTAAATAAATAAATGCCATGTTCTTGATTAGGTGAGCTCATGTTTGTTTGAGTTCTACTGAAACAATACTTGTGTTGCCAATCAAAATTAAAAACCAGTTCTAAACGATGTTTCATTGTATAACGAAAGTATTACAACAATTATGAAGAAAGTTTGGAGAAATCCAAGATGATGGAACTCAATTAGGTATGGTAGTACATCCCGGCAGTCGAATATTCACAGTGACAACTGCTGATATATCAGTTTTACATCTTAATTTGCAAAAAAAAACAAGTTAAGGTTTTCTCAAAATGAATCAACTGCCACGGTTCGTCCAATTCCAAAAAGAGATCCGTTTTGACCGCTCGCTTCATTCGCTCTCACTACAGCAATGCATCACCATTGCTGGAGCGTGTTGTGGTTCCGCTTTAGCCGCTCACCGGAACCGACCGGAGCCAAGTTTGCCCTGATGACTCCTGTCCGACGGCAAGATTAACTTCTCGCGCGCCAACCTTGGCCGAAACTCCGGCATGCAGTCGGTAACTAACTCGACACGGTGGCAGGAAATTAGTCACCCAGCAAATCAAGACCTACCTCAAACGGTCGCGCCCGTCCCGCCATCGCACACGGACCACCGACCGACAGCACGCACTCGAAACGATACCTTGAAATGTCACCCCTTTTCAAGACGCTGTTGATGGCTTAATCTCCTTAGCCTTCGGCTCGAAGGGAAGATGATTGCAGACGAGCGAGGCGAGCTGGTGTGCGGCTAGCCCGCAGCCAGCCAGCGGGCGGTCTTTGTTCGACCCGGGTGGCAACGGCGGCGGTGTCGGCCGCCTGGCTTTTCGCGGGTGAGCGAATGAGAAATGTGCGCTCGCTTCGATCGCGATTAATCAGTGGGTCCCGCAGACAATCCGGTGTGTGTGTTTCTACCGCCGGCCATGCGAATGTGTAACTGTGGCACATCCACGGGCAGGTAGAGAATAATTCATCACCAACAGAGGAGCGTCCGTTCAACGGGGGAGCGGAGTTGGAGTTTCAGTCGCGACCACCAGCCAGGAGGGGAACCGGTTTAGTTTTCTTGCAGATGCTCCCCGCGGCCACTGGGACAGGAAAACCTTGAAAGAAAGGTTAGTTTTTCGTACCTTTTGTGGTGTCATGGACGATCCTGCCTGCCATTTGCTGCGGAAGGAAGGTGCCTAAAAGTTTGCGTCTCCTGCCATGGATTCCTCGATCCGCGCTCCCCAAATAGCGCACACATCCCTCTGCCTAATGTATTCTAATGAGTGATAATTAATGACTATGATGCGCGTTCTCGGTCGCGGCCGTGATGCTTGCGCAGCCAGCGCTTCTCACTCTGCTTCGGGAGGGGATCCCAGAACAACAGGGATGAATATGTTAATTTCGCGCGCGTTTCAAACGGTACGCCCCACCACAACGAGACAAACAACAATGGCAAATTTCGTTACGCCCGAAAATGACTCAATCACGAGTACTGCGCAGGTGGGGGGATGGACGCATGGACGGACACAATGTTCGTTGTCTTTTGCTCTGTGTGCACAAACGCGGTACGAGCAAGCAGTGACCGTGTTGGAGCCGGCCACGATTGGCCACCTGGGGCTATTTCCAATCGTCGCGTCGGTTTCGCGTCGTTGTCGTCATCGTCGTCCGCCGCAGTTCGTTATGATCCCGCGGTGCATCAATATGGGCGAACGAGCGACACAACTAACCCATACGCACAACGCACTCACAAACAAACGTGCGATTAGGTGGTGGCCTGCAGCCGGGCACCCCATAATTTAGCCCTTTATTGATATCGGTCCCTTGGGCCGCGCGAATAGAACACAATCGTGCGCGAAGTCGGATTTTCGCTCGAATTTGTCGCAGTTGCTACACACGGCACACGGTTTGATGCGGGTTTGATGTGAAGCGGAGACAGTAGGCGGACGAAAAGGGGAATGGTAGTTTCCGGTCCACTTGTCCAATGGGCCAAGTTCTATTAAAAACCAACACGCATTGTTGCCCGAGAGTGGCGCTGTTGCAGGATATACAATGAGCGCTCCATTCCAGCCGATAAGGAAAAGCCCTTTCGATCCTTTACTCTTGCCCGCTGTTGCAATCGCTTCGTACGGCTACCGTGCAACCAACAGCAGCGAACCGAGAATGTGTTTTATTTCACACACACACACAATTCTTTTTTTTCGTAAATGTTCACACTGCAGTACTTTTGACCGAGCGGTGTGTGTGTGTGAACGTGAGCATGGTCAGTGTCTCGGAAACTTCATCCAATAACCCGGGCTTGATTTGTTGACCGTCAGATAACCTGTACCGGTCACACAGGCACACACTCCAGCACCGTGGAACCTTTGTGGTGTCCGGGGCCAGGTGAAAGGACAGCCCAGCCACCTGCAGTAAGCCTGTGCGCGTCTGTGCCGCGTGCGTGTTTGTTTTATGGCGATTGGAAGTGGACGGTGCGGCGGACGAATGTGCTAACAAATTAGTTTTCTTATCCAGATCGTTCACACAGTAGTGGCGCGCGGTTTGGGCACGCGATGCAGCAGGAAGTCTTGCGAAAAGCCGGCTTTGTTTCGGTGGGTGGGGAGGAAAATTCGGTGTAACAACCGTACCTGCCGTCGTGTTGTCACACGTGGTACACGGACAGTACGGTACGGTGGCGCTGGGGCGGTCTCCGTTTGGGGAGGGTTCAATCTCACGAGAGTTATGAGCATCGGGTGGCCGCACGGGCGTGATTATGGTGATTATTTGCTTTACACTTGACCGGCCCAACGTGGGACTGCTACACTGGTGCCGAAGGGAAGGCAAGGAGACAGCAGGATCGCGGTTTGTATAGAACCGAGCCTAATGCCAGGGAAAGGCCCTCTGAGCCCAGGCCAGGCCATGCGCGCAATTTCCGTAATCGCTTTTATAGTCCACTTTAGGATTAAAGTAAATTGGATACGCCATTGATGATGGCTGTTTAGTGTTATGTTTCGATGCCGATGTAAAGCGATTTGAGCCCATGCATATGTGTGCGTACATGTTACTATTTTTTGCCTATCGAGAGAGTATTCAAAGGAGGTGCAATTCGAGGCAAAGCGTTGTAATAAAACAATATGTCGTTTCGATCGTAAATTACTGGATTAGCCGCAACAATTTTGAGGGTGCTTTGTACGCGATAGGCGGATTCGTGCAAACCAAATGGCTTACTAGGGCATTTCACTTTCGTTTTTTGTTGCCCTGAACAAACATTGTTTTAATGAAATTGCAACTGATTTTGTTTTTGGCTCCGTTCATTTTAGATTAGAACAATAATGATGGTATTTGGTGGTTTATATTGGACATTTGGCGTACCGATAACTAGCAGACGGATTAGTCGAACCGGTAAGTGTGTCTCGTTGCATCACGCCAATTCCTGAATCAAGCCTGGTTTGGAGCAGTTTGAGGAGATTTGTGCTAGAAAATTATCTTAACGTGGTGCTCTGTGTCAAATTGTGAATTCTGATGAACTCTGTTTAAATAAAAAGCTACAAAAATTCGTCCAATATCGAAACTTTTACAGTAAACGAAGAAACTCTTCAATAAAAAGCATAATTAAACCTTTTCCTATCTACCATTGTCCTCCATAGAAACACGTTGGAAGCTGTACTTAAACGATAACTTGTCCCAGTGTGTGTGTGTTACGTTCCACCAGATTATCTCTGATAAAAGGTAAAGTAAATTCCCTCCACTTCCATCCACCTCCTCAAACAACATGTTAACCTTTGCGCACTCCACATGATGACCACTGCGACACTGGATGCATGCCAGCAGACACAGAAGTGCTGTTAATGCGAGAATTTTCCACAAATTCCTAACCTCGCCTCCAGTGACCGACCGTGTGTAGAGCCTTTCACCTCTCGTAACAAAAAATAGTTACACTAGTAGGATGGTTTAAAAATGCATCCTTGCCCGACTATCCACGACTGTCGTCTCCTCTCACCGTGCGATGCAGCACTACTAACGGCGCGCGGAGGCTTTCACAGATTCTTCTGTTCGCTCCAAAAAAGCGCAGACACAGACCGGTGTGTGTGTGTGTGTGAGGTGATGAAAAGTGGTTTGGAAACTCGAGAGTGTCCCTTTCAGGTCGCGGGTAACAAGTAACAATCCGGGAAAATCTGTCGCCCCATGACCAAGACCCCGAAAGTGGAATGGATCGGAGGAGCAAATGGGAAAGAATGATGAAAACCACATCACGTCAGCAAACCACGTTCACACACAGCGGCCAGGCGACAGCGAGTGCCAGCCAAGCGGTTACTCTCGCCCGTGGCCGGAAGTTGACATGAAACCACAAATTGCTCGTAAGCCTCGTCGGCCTTCTTTCTCTCTTTGCCAGAGCCGGGGGGAAGAAAATGTTAAAATTACTTCCTCCACTACCGAACGAATCGCTAACACTGGTGGGGAGAGAAAGTGTGTTGGTCAACGGAAAAAATAAGCCCACCCTCCAGGGGGTTGCAGTAGTGATTGGTGTCAGAGTCAGGGCGAGAGGGAAGGACATTTGCAAAAAATCTCTTAGAAGTCGCTGCCAAGGGAATAAAGCGACTAATGCACATCAGCAGCAACCACCGGCTGGTGTGATGAACGGGCGGCAAACGACGTCACGTTAGCCGCGGCTGACCCATCGGCGGAGATGGCTTCAAAAAAGGTTTGCACACGATGAAGTAATAAAAATATTTTACTAACGCCTCGTGCTTTGCTAACAGCGCAAAGCGCGGCCAACAGCAACAAAAAAAGGTAAAATTTCCATCAGCACAGGACGAACGTGGCAATAAAAGTGATGTGCTGCACAAACCAGCCCATGGAGGTGGAGCGCTGTGGACCACAACACATTTTCCCGGGCGGCCATTAGGGCAGTTGCTTAATGAGTAATAAGAGCCCCCGACCAGCAAAGGCGATGACCAGAAAAGGAAGCTCAGTGGGTGTAATTGGAGAGTTTTACAGCGTTTTCGAAACATGCCCGGCGAGGAGCAGGTGTGGCTTATCGATTCATCGCACTCCGGCAAGATTGAGCTTAGGTTCAAGCTAAATCGCAGCGCGTGATGAAAGCATCAAAACGCATGGCCACCGCCCCTCTCATTTGGATCGTGTTCTCTCTTAACGTTGAACCATGATCCCGGTGGTTGAAAGCGGAAGCAGTTGAAAGGGCAAGCAGCAACGAGGAAAACATTTAGGAAATGTAAATTGTGCTCGGTACATTGCGTACGATGGCCGGCGGCGCGGTACCACAGGTCGGTTATATTGCTTGTTTATGTCCGTGCGTAAGTGCCTGGGAGTGGTTCTTGCCTGCCAATTCCGGGCTGTTCGGTCGGGCAGGAGCGAGCAGTGGTTGGTGGTGGTAAAGTTTCATTCTTTATGCATCCTTGGGGAGGAATGCGTAAGATCCGGTTGGAGGACGTCCTATCGAACTGCCGTGCTCCAAACAACAGGCATGGTCAATAGGTTGCGGGATTTTATGAAACCCAATGCCCGAGTAGGCCTAATTCGGGCACCATCTCTGGGTTGGAGAGTTTTAGCGGAGCAGTTTGGTGCTAGGAAGACTAGGCTGTCGGTAAGTTGTAGCTACACATGTCGGAAGACTATACAACCAAGTATCACCACCAAGTCCTTTCGGCTACTAATCTCAGTTTAAGCGATGTGTAGCAGCTACTGGTTGGGAAAAGGGATATCCAAAGGCCAGCCCAAACACATTAACACAAAACCTCGTCGCAACAAATGGGGGGGAGAGGTTTTGCAATCGGACACTAAACGTCTCTTGGTAGAAAAGCGGTACACACCGGGAAGGGTGGCGTTTATTGAAGCAAAGGAAACCATGCTGTCGTCGATCGAGCCTAGTTTATGAGGGGGAGTGGGAGTCGGTGTGTAGCACAACCGCAACCGAACCTATTCCTGCAAACCACTGCCACTACCTCCGGAGGGCGAAATGAAGAAGTTTGCGAAGGTCTTAATGTGAGATGTATGCATTACCGGGGAAGTTTGTAGCTGGTGAGGAATCTTTATTGAAATTGTTTGCACCTTTCATGTAACATATTTTAGACATTCTATGGTGGGTTCGACACAGAGTGTTTCTCGAAGAACCTTGGGAAGGTGTGTGTTTTCAGGGCGATAGCGTACATGGCGTCATATAAAACTTTAATGTCCCTTTAAAGTTAGCCGTTAAACTATTATGTACGGAAGTATACAATTTCATCTGTTTAAACATCTGTTTATGATCCATCACTCTTGCAGGCCATTCCAACAGCAAGTGAAGTGTATTAAAACAATAAAGCGAAAGCGTCGTTAAATTCCTTAAACAGGTAAATACGATTGAACTCCAATCCGAGCCCTTAAGTACACTACTACCTGAATGTTGAACCGTTCCCAAGTTACCGTTCAGCAGCAGCAGCCCGTTTATAATTCTACTTAACAGCTCGCTTCCTAGCTGCAATTAACCGGCACATTGTGCACGTTAGTGCTCGTCTTCAATCAAACCATCTCACTGCTCGGAACTCGGAAAATCGTCATCGCTGCCGACTCCGAGGGAAGTGGCGACCAAATCAGACACTTGACGCGCTTACGGAGGATTGGTCGAAATCAATTTATCGGCAAACTCGCTTGAGTGATTAGCATTCACGGTTCTCGGCCGGTGACCGGAGCGATGATCAATCTCTCAGCCCGCCGCCAAGACGTTTTGCAAAAGGATCAAACGGCAGCAAAACGGTTGCAGCAGCCGCCAGCACACACAGGAGAGCCCGCCAGTTTGGTGAATGGTCGTCAACCACAGCGGGAACACATTTCATCGTTAATTATCTAACAATTATCGTCCAACGGTTGCGGCAGTGTGGCAGGGAGGGGGATGGCAGGGGATTGTTTGTCTCTCGAATCCGGCAGGTCGGTGGAGAATTCAGCGGATAAATCATTCCAACACTTCCATGCGCTACCGTGCATTGGGGAGGCGAACAGTCGGAATGGTAAGCGTACCAGCACCGTGCCTAAGACGAAGACGAAATCGAACGAATCCTGGGTGATTCATTTGCACCTGACAGTATCGTTCGTTTCAGCAGGTCGGTGCGGCTAGCTTGCAGTGCAGCTTGTCGGAAAGGATGGTTCGGAAGATCGAACGAAATCAATTTACCCACTCGAGAGAGCCCGCCCGAAACCTAAACCAGCTCAAGATCGACTCCGACGTTCGGAAGCGACCCTTTGCACGAGGCACTCTTGCACCCGCGGCGGGTAAGTGGTTGAGAGTGCGTGAAATTAGATTATAAATTATTCATTCCCGCCTTTCAAAGGCTCCGGGAGTGATTCATTTCAACCCCCGTTTCGGGGTAGCTTTCCACCCAGTGCCAGCCAGTAGCAGCATCTTCGCCGTCGTAATCCCAGCTCTCCTATGTTAACGTGGCGTGGTAAAGGTGGTAAAGGTGGATTAATCTCACACACGAAACGCAACTCGAAATGTGTGTGTGTCTGTGCGTTTTCACTCGTATGCTTCGTATGCGTGCCTTGAATGCAGGCACGCCGTAATTTGACTCGCCCCGTTCACCCTTCTCGTGCGCGTGCTACGCACAAAATCGGCCGAACAAATCATCCATAAATTTAGCACAATTAACATCCCGTGCGTAATCAAGAAATATGTTGTTGCGATGGATGCCTTCTTCACACTGCCCTTGGTAATGTTGATCGTCTCATGGGAAGATCGTCTCAAACCGGATCCTTGCCCCGTCTTATCGTTCGTATCGCTCTGGGAGTGTTGGAATGCAGTTGCCGCGAGGGTCATACGAACGCGGAAAGCGATTGTGCGTGTTGCCCAAGAGTCTCCCTGTACAGATGCATAAGCCAGAAGACGAGAACATGAAAAAGATGGTTTTAATTTAATAATGATTGCATCTTTGGCACTCTAGAAAAAAAAAGACTCAGATTGAGTGCTTTTTTGTTTACCTTTACGTCCGGTGCGTAAGTTTGTTTACAGCGCAAACGCATAAACTATCAATTTGTATCAATACAGGGGACACTGTTGAACCCTGAAAGCTGAAGCTGCCTGATTAAACGCCATTTTTACAACGTGACGACACATTGGTGACATCGCCGTAATCAAGGCTTTCGCCGGGGCCGCCGCCGCATTAGTGTGGTGGTGGTTGTTGTTTGGGTGAAATTAATGAAGCTAAAATATTGCTGATTAATGATGTGTTGTAGTGAAGAGCAACGCCATGTTTTTTTTGTGCATGCATGTGTGTCGGATGTTGCTATTACTCCCACTCTGTCTCTCGCTTCGTGGCCGGATGCAATTTATGCTATCGTCGGCTGCACACCGCACTGCACACGCACATCCGATTGTGCAGCGGACACAATAGAAGCGCATCAACACTCGAGCGCGCGCGCGCGTTGCCACGTTGCGGTCCGTATGGTTGAACAATAAATTAGCGATTGAACATAAATTAATGCAGCATTCCCCCAGCCCACAATCTTCTCCCATTTCGTCTGCCTATTGCTCCTTTTTTGGAGCGGGGGCAGCTAAGTGCACCGGGTTTGTCTGGAATTTTGGGAGAGTTACGCCGGTAGCGTGTCCTGGCAACAGTTGCCATTGGTGCATCCGGATCGATATCTTTCCCATACCACCCACCGAATCTCGCTGCGTCTCATCCGGATATCCGGGGCATGGTTCCAACTCCCCCTGCAACTCCCAAACCTCCCTCTCACATCGCCCCGAGTAAGGTGCGTCTCGGGGTGATGATTAATGAATGGATTGTTATTAACTCTTAATTTGTGAGATCCAATTAGATTCCAGCTTACGGTGGTCGTATCTTCCCCATCCCCTCTTCACCATGCGAAATGTCACTAGCAGCAGCAGGAGCACGAGTTGATGCTGCTTCATCGTCTGCCTGCCTGCCTGACTGTGTTCCGGTCGATTGATGAGAGAATTAATCAAACCGGATTTCAATATCTGGCAGCCATTTTTAAGGCATCACACCGTGGTTCGGTGCGGCGCGGACAGCAGGACGCCTTCGACTTTCGGAAGTAATGACGGAACCGGCCCGGGATACAAGGGCAAGACGTAATCCTTAGCATACTTCACTCACACCACCACCACCACGCTGGAATATCGCGCGGGTGGAAAACCGACCCCGAACGGCACACAACAGTGCGGAAGTAATTTATTGCTCCATTCAAAAGTGCGTTCCGGTGTGAGCCAGTGCGCGATGCGTATTCGAGCGCATTCCTGTCCCGTAGCCTCATTCTGGGGGGTGGGAAGAAGCGCCGGGGGTTGGGTAGTGGACGTGTCACTTGAAATTACAAGCAACCGGAACGGAAATGGTCTGGGCGCCAGGGCAGTGCGCGTTTCCTGGCTGGGCGATTCGGTCTGATGAGTTGCCTTTCTTTGTCACCCTTCCAGTGAATGCGCCCACCCTCCCCACACACACACACACAGGCACACAAATCAATGGTGCATTGTTGAAGTGGTGAATATTTGCTCCAGAAGTTCCGGTGCTGCTGCTGGCTGGGAATGGATGGAGTAGGTACGAGTTTAAAGCATCGCTCACAGTTTAAAGCGCAAAAAAAGGCAACGAAACAGATGCTGGGGGGGAGGGGGGGGGTGAAAAAAGCCTCCCATAAACCCTGCACCCATGCCGGTTGGGCCATAAATCGTTTGGCAAGAGCATAATCATGTAGTTGTTCCATCGACAACACAACACAGAGCCTTATCTTTCGTCGCATAACAGTGCGAGAGCAGGAGAGCGGTGTGTTCCAATAAATTATTGACAATCTGATGTTTGAAGGGGGTGAAGAAGGGAGAAAACGCAAGCGGATTATTGATTAATATGTTACCTTTTCGTACCGGACCGGGTTCCACAGGTCCACAGACCCAGCGGTGCCCAGTGCGCGGAAACCCCCGGGAAGCGATCGAAATCGAAAAATGTGTATCCGCACCGGTGCGAGCGGACTCCTGAATATTCAAATCGCACCAGCAGCAGCAACAGTACCGCAAACTCCCGGGCTGCTGCTGCTGCTGCTGGTGGAGGATCCATCTCGGCTAACCCGCCGGGTATACGGTTAGCAGTGTTGATCCCAAAAATGGCACCGAGAGCAAGATAAGCAGGTCCGCTCGTCGTTTCGTTTCGCCATCGAGCTTCTACCAAACCATCCCGGAGGGCGGGCTAATGATTACGTTTCCAGTCGCTATCTATTCGCGTTGAAGTTGCCCATCTCGTGCGCTCTAGGAGGAGTTCGGAATAGGGTGAGGTAGGAGAGAGGCGCATATTCTTACCCGAAATTCATCGTACGAAAGATAAACATCACACTTTTAATCGGTCTTAAATTAATAAAAGAAAGGAGGCAGAGGAGAAAAAAGCGCAACGGCTAGGCAACCTTTTTCTGCACCTTACAGACACACTCAGTGGGCATCTTGCCTTCTACCTTCTTTCAGGGCGAGAGCGTTTAATCATGGAACCGTATCTCCCAGTTATTTATTGCATTTTAACACTACGGCTTCCCGGGCTGTACCACGAAGCAGAAGGACGTCGGACCACGGAGTCGAGGAGCGGTATTGGGCCCTCTCGGCGAGGTCTCGGCCACATGCACACCTTTTGCGGGCGGAAGGCCTGGTTCACTTGTGACGCGAGGAGCGCTATCGGTTTAATCTAATTCTCCTGCACAGGTTTCAGGGTGCCGATCTTCTTCCCACAAGCGTTCTAAGGCTGTTCGAGCCTGATTGCTGGGCTAGGTTCCGGAGGCGGATACCTCGTAGATTTGAAACGGTTCTTCTCGGCTAGGATAAATTAGATTATAACAATCTTCGCTTCTTGGGAAATAAAGAAGATGACCAAAAACGAGCGGATGAGAATTGGAGTGTGTCGGATGTGTTGAATTTTCGAACATTCGTATCACACACGTACTGCTAATCCACAATTTAGGAGATGTCTTAATTGTGTTCTGATTTCTGCATTTGTAAATGATTTTCGTTCGGATTTGAATGCCAAATGGAAGTCTGTAGAAGTCCCTCAGCAATACATTCCATGGCAAGATTGATCTGCACTCTTTCGATAATGCATTTTACCAATTAACCTTCCCATTTACAGCTGAACTGAACGAGCTACTTAACCTTGTTTCCGATTTGTAAATTACCCCTCCGTTTTCCAATCGCAAACGTTCATTAAGACATCGATACAACTGGCCGATTGACTTCCTGGACTTGCCTAGGCAGGCTACGCACATTGCCCAACGCCCGTTGCTGCGCTTCTACCTGGCCCGGAGGTCGCCATCCCGCTGACAAACGGGTCGGTCGGTCGGTCGTCGCTTCGCTGCCACACGTTCCCCGCCAGTCCTGCGCGTTGCACACAGTGGGTTGCCCAAGGGGCCGTCGTCATCGTCGCCAGCAATAAATATATCATTAGTAATTAAGTTGAACAAAAAAAACACACACACACACACAAACTAGACCTTGCCAAAGACTTCTTTGCGCAGACTCGCCGAGGGGTGCGTTTCGCAGAAGGAAGAGTAGCAGGCCTTTCGGCAAAAAAAAACACAAGTTTCAGAGGTCCCAGGACCGGGAACAAGACGTCACGGAGCAGGGCGCTTCGGTAAGCTTGCCGCCACCTGGGGTTTCGGGTCAGTCGGGGGTGAGTGAGTAATGATGGCTGTATCTATTTCGGGCGGCCCCGCATGTGTACTCGCCGTTTTGCGTGGAGTGGTTTTTTGTGTGTGTGAGTGTATGTTACTGCTGTTGCCCCGAACACAGCATGGGCTTTGGGATTTTGCGCTAGTTTGTAGAGAGAAAGGGGGCAAGTACAGAGGGCAGTGTGGTGTCCAGTAGTTGATCCTGTGGCGGACAGAGCACAGACCGGCGACGGCGACCGGAGCTTGACCGATGGCTGTAATGGCCCTTGTGGGTTTTGCAAGCGTGGGAATTTAATGTGAAAAGTTGCGAAGTTGGTTGCGGCTGCGTTGGTGGACATTGAGAAACAATGGGAATGTTTGAGCGTATTTAGATATCAGTGGGGATGGCTAGGGCATTCATTTGCGCAGAAACAGTTCCAACTTCGGGAGCAATCAGTTTGATATTGATTGAGCAACAACTACTCGGCTTGTGATACTCGCACACATCTTGCACCTTGAAAGCGCATAAACAAGATCCTCTTTACCAAAACGCATGCTCCTGTAATGCCTTGAAGAATACGTGGTTCAAAATAATCGTCTATTTATTACACCAAAGTTAATTTTGTATCAGCTATTCTAGTCTCATGCTTAACTTCTTGCTCGACGATAAATTCCAATACACATCAACCTAGATACAAGCTGTTTAAATCATGCTCAACTCGAGATACCAAATCAACCCCGGGAATGTACCTGCTTTCACGATCAGCTTCCACTACACACTATAAACGGGGCGAAAATCCACCTCCGATAACGAATTGGGTCCAATAGCTCGCTGCAGTAGTAGTTATGGAAAAATGCTAACGGAACCGGCAACAGCAAACTGAATTATTTCTCCAGTACCCAGAGCGTTTATCTCCAGCCGGCGTAAAGTATCGTTTCTCAACGAAAAAAACAGGCCGTTTTACGCCTGCACCTGAGGATCTGCAACCTGACTCAATCATCGGAGCAGGTTTGGTCTTCAAATTTTTCGCAAGATCGCCTCAAACCGAACACCTTCCCAAGTCCTCACGAGCTGCTGCTTGCAATGCCTTGCGCGATGGAAAACATTTTCGCCGTAAATGTTGGTCGTAAAAATAAATCATTCAAACCGTGCACACAACATTCCAGTGTCGGTGGAGATTGGATGTGCAGCGAGCGTACTGCTCGATTCGCCACACGTGCGCATACCCATCTCGGTCCGGTGCTGGAGCACCAGAGAAACCCACCGAGCGTCCATCCCATCCTGCAGGTCAAGCGATTAGAAGCTGGCCGGCCGGTCGTAATGAGCCTCGCGCTCCCCACACACGAAACTGCGGAACAGGGGGGCAGCAGTTCAAGGGCCACTGCAAGGGACCTGAGCAACACCGACGTGGCTACGTGGTTACACTTCATTTATGATCATTTGGTGAAAACGGTTGGCCCTGCAGCAGCCCGCTGGACCAGGAGCAGTGCTGCCGATGCCACGGCCGATGAACTGCTACTACACCCGGCGGTGCTATGGTGTATTGCGCCCTGGCTGCAAGATTTATGACACGTCCCGGGGATGAATGCGAAGCGTAGCTGCACTCCCAGCACTCCGGCCGACCTTAGGCGGAACGCAGCTTCCACCACAAAACCGAGGTTTCCCCGGCTGATAGATAACCGATAGATAAAACGGGAGAGAAATCGATTATCGCCGGCAAGGTTCGAACCGTGGTAACCTTCGCTGCCCAGCCACTTAGCCCAGTGCACAGTGGTTCTCTTTGCGTACTTTCTTCCAAAACCGGTGGGTCCGCAGGTAGATAACCGAGCCTGCTTCTTTTTGCAACAGTTGCAACAGTCTACGACGCCAAGAGGCTCCCGGAACGAATAATGCACGGGCAAAAAATGAACGGGATAACCCTAACCCCTATCGGTTATCGGCCGTGTTACAGCCCGGGACTTTACGGGCCTGTCGGGGCCACTTATCGGTCAGCAAAGAAAACCACCCGCGCGCGGACTCCCGAGCTGCCGATGACTACCACGCTCGAACTAATGACCCACGCCGAGGGAGATTGGGCAGGCAGGCAGGCAGGCAGCAGCAGCAGCACGCTTTACCTGAAGGCAATTTTCGAATGCCCGTGTTCGCATCCTAGCGCAGTCGGAAAGGGGATGAGAGCATTTTTTTTTCTTCTTCAAGAAGAGCATCCTCGGCACAATGCAGTCCATTGCATTATGTTCGCATCGACCTCTATCTTTCGGGCGTCCCCAGGCCCACTTGTGCACTATCTGCCCAGTGCAGCGTCACTTGCACGCTTGTACGTTGGGTGGCTGGGCTGCGTGAAGGCTATCGACAGGCTCGTAAATTGCGGCGAAGAGAAGCTCGCACTCACCGAAATAGATTACTGGCAGTGTGTCGAAAGTACGGCTCCACTGTGCCGCCGCCCGGTTTCGAGTGGGATATATGCACTTCAGCTGACCGTGCCGAGGCACACACACACACAGAGCGCGAGACAGAGTGCTAAGTGAAGTTTCCAGTTGGCTTCCAAACGACCCCCACGAGGCCGGGATAGGGCAACCAGCAGCAGCAGTGTTGGCTGACGTGCTGGTCGACGTGCTCGAGATGAGAAGCTGTTATTATTATTCATTGATTCTAAATAAAATATTATCATATCACTCTCCTCGGCAAACGCTCTCGCCCGGGCAGCACCGGAATGCTTTTAAACGTTTATCCTTCGCCGGTTTCGCTCAAGGACGGTGGGCATTGCTGCTGCTCGCCAACGTCCAAAAAGGGGAAGACGGGGATCAAGTCTGGGAGTGTGTGTGTGAGTGTGAAAAGGGCTATGACATGCAAAATGGTAGAGTTGTGAATGTGTGTGTGTGCAGACCGTGTTTCGTAGAAAGCCCGCAGAAGATGCAGAAGCTCGGTGGTAATGCACAGCCCGGTCGGTCAGTCAGTCAGTGCGCGCTACGTTGTTGAGCTCCCGAATTGGGCCCAAGTCGACCCCACGCCGCCGACTTCAGCTTCCGAGGGCTTCCCCGGATGCAGTAATTTTGAGCCTCTTGCATATTCACCGGTTTGCTGCAGTTCCCCTCTAGCTCTTCGCCAAAACCGGTGCCCCACCGGTGTATGACGGGTGTATTTATATTAACAAATGTTACATCAGACAACCGGGATCGCCGGTCCAGGAAGTGAAATGCTGCTTCGCCGGGCGAGGGAGATTGACCACGGCTGATATTAGAGGGCACTTTCGGTTGCCACACGGTGCATGTTCGGTGTGGCTGCCCGTTTCCGGCAATCGTGCTGCTGCTGCTGCTGCTGCTGCCGTTTTGTAGTGCTTTTCAAGCTTAAGGGCAGCGCACAGCAGTCGGCTCTCTCCAGGTGGAATTACGTGCCATGTTTTCCGACAAGGCTACACTCAACACACACGCCACCAGGAGAGCGGGATTGTTGTTTTTACCACTGATAAGATTATTCGCTCCCCTCCCACCCGGCCAGCACAGCATAATGAGAGTGCTGCACTGCACCGCTTACAATGCTGCTGTTAAAACATGCATTCCTGCCAGGAGCTTACCCCGGCGCCCAGGGGCGGGTAAGGATGCCCTCCCGGCATTGCTATCAAGTGTCACTTCCGACACATGCATTGGCACCTCCTTCCGGGCGGCATTTCGAGAGGGGATTGTTTTCTCATCGCTGACCGACCGCATGCACAGCATATCGCATCGTGGGTGAGGGGGCTTTGAAAGCCTCATTTCAGCCCTCTCAACCACAGAAGTTGGTGAATGTGGGCGCCCTTTACACAGCAAATTCCGAGTGGTTTCGTCGGTATAAAACTCGTACTCGAAACTATTGAACGCGCAGTAAAATGGGTGCATGGTTTTTGGGGGTATGAAAAGGCACATCACACTTCCCCTGCCCGCTCCAAACCCCATCCCGTCACAGAGTGTAGAAAGATTCGTCAACAAAACATCATCTCGTTAGCGGAGGCAGCATCACACTTCGGTGGGGAAAGTTTGGCGCAAAGTTTAAATTGCGCGTCTAAACAGCACATTTGCAGGATCATTCTTGGCGCCATTCGCTTCGTGCAGCAGCGATTTGTTGAAAGTGTTTCCGACAGTAAACGTAATACACACACACGCGCGCGTTTTGCCATGAAAACTTTACGCTAAAGCGTCAAACTTTCGACTAACTCGCGCAAGGTGTTGTGTGGGTGAGATTGCTATCGGGGGCGGGCATAAATGTCTGGGAGGGCATTACAAACGTGCTCCGGAAGTTGCACAGGTGTCGAATAAATAAGCAACACACACACACACGCGCGCACACACCTGGCTGGGAAGGTGTTTGTCAAAACTCATCAAGAAGCAGCAGAGAGTTCACGCAAAAGGGGTGTCAGCTGGTGGAGATAAATTTTAAAACTGAGCTGCGTGCCAGAACGTGTTGCTCAAAATCAAGCGCACACGCGATGGTAAATTACCGTAAATCTAATGCCATTCGGCAATAGCCAGCAAAAGCTATCATCACTGCGGAAACGTCCTGTACAACACGAAAATCGGTTTCCGTTTTCTCGCAAGCGTCCACAGCGCGATGATCCCGCACAACTCCCCGGGATCACTCTCCGCCGGCCCGCTGTCGATTCTCGATTGGACAAAGTTTGCGACAAATTTAATAATCCTCCCGGGAAATACTCGAAACAAAAACTGCCACTGCCGGATGGATGACTTGCAGGCTTGCGGGAAGAAAGCGCAAGACGGAGATGGCACCGAGAAGGATAAAACTAAATCAAAACTCAAATCAAAGTTTGTAATCAAATGATGCCATAAAGTGTCGTCCCGTATCGACACGCTATCGGTGAAAATTGGTAGCGATGTGATAAACAGAAGCAAGGGGAAGACAAGAGACAGCTGGGAGAGCAAACGCAACAAGAGGCTAGGCTAGAAAAGTTGGCGTTATTATGTGATTTTAGAAATTTTTATCTCAACTTATTCGACTGTCGTTGGCTGCCCCTATGTTCGCTTCTTATTTGCACAAGAACGAAAATTTGATTCTTTTTTTTTTGCCCCATATTTGGTTGGTTTTTCCTCCAGGGGATATTGTGTGTGTAGGTTTTTTTTTGTTTGTATTCTTTCGAAGCTCTACATCGAAGCTTATCAATGTCCCTTAAATGTCCATTCCAGGGAGAGTTTTCTTTTGTAGATTGGATAAGCCCGAAGAGATTGCCCATTGGCTGAATCGGCTCTGTGTGGGTGTGTGGGCGACCGGACGGAACAGAATAAAAACCCATTTCAGGTGACAGGAGCAACATGTTGGAAGCCGAGCAACATCCGCAAAATTCGAACGCATTCCAGTAAATTGTGGGCTAAGTTTCGCATTTGCTTCATCCCGATGGAAACCCAAATCAAATGACATTGCAACGTACC
Source organism: Anopheles arabiensis (assembly GCF_016920715.1). NCBI lineage: Eukaryota > Metazoa > Arthropoda > Insecta > Diptera > Culicidae > Anopheles > Anopheles arabiensis. Next base: position 21,961,653 of record NC_053517.1, read on the forward strand.
TTCGTTTCGTTTTTTTTTTATTCTCACTCTCTCAAATCTAACCTTACAAACGTCCTAGTCGACCATCATTTGGAGCTGGTGTGATCCTGGAGTCCTTAAGATTCTGGTCCACGTCCATCCACGAAAAACCGTCTGCACACCGTCCGTGCGGAACATTTCGGTGTGGCTCTTTAAACAAAACACCAACACACACACACAAAAACCAACCTCGGCCCACAGAAAGGCTGCAGCAAATTTTCATCTCACCAACAACCGGGGTAGATACAGGGCGCGCGCCACCCCGGAGGCAATAAAAACGTCATAAAATGGGAAGCAATCTTTTTTGGACCGAGAGGTTTTCTCCACGTGAAACGTGAATTGAATTTTGATTGGGAATTGGGAGGCCGGTTCGGGGCTTCGGGAACGGTTCTGGAGCTGGGCTGGAGAGTGATTTGGATTCCACTGGGCGCGCGGGTTGTGGCAGTTGTCCGCAGAAAACCTTCCCGCACAAACAAACGTATCGGAATCGTCTTGAAATTTGATCCCGTGGTTCTCATCCCAACGTGGGCCAACTAGTGCTTATCACGTGCCTTCGAATGTAACCGGGAAAATACTGCCCCCCCAGTAACCGGGTGAGGATGTAAAGGAAGTGGATTTGGATGATCGCGGAGAAGATGTTTGCGAAATTTAGATTAACCATCGTACACGCCCCCCGCATATGCTGGTCGGAGCTGTGTAACCCGGCAGTTCTGCTGGTCGGCGTAGATGACAACGGCGTTTTAATAGGCCCGTCCACAGGGAGAATGGTGTCCCGGGTTTTCGCGAGACCATTTTACGGCCAACTGGATTGCCAGCTGTCGGCGGTTAGGGTCGCCGCTGCGTTGACTGCAAATGATCGAGACCGCTCTGCGAATCAATACATTAAACAACGGTTGAGTTGTGATGGGAATTGCGAATGCGAATCGGTGCATTAGTTCAACGGTTGAAAGGAGCTTGAGAGAGAAGTGCTTGCAAAAAGACTTGACATCTTCGTTCCTATTTGAAGTCAAACATGATTTCATCCCATTCCAGACATGAGTAATTATTTTGAGTTATTTAAAAGATTCCTTAAAGCGTTGATTCTGATTACAAGTACCAACTTTTAAAGTTCTCTCCAGAAGCCTTCAATCGTATAGCAGCCCCGATTTCGAGCGCAGTTTTTGGCTGTTTGCTCTAATTATCAATAGCATACACTTTGTGGTGCCAACTTTTTGTGCGTGTGTGTGTTATTTGCATTCTACCCATTTGCTGACTTTATTCAAACCGCATTAGAGCAGCACCAAGGTTTGTTCCATGCGATGCCATGCCCAATATTCCTCCCGATGCTCAACCCTCTACGAGCGCACGAATGAAGAGCTGTTTCATTATCGGCAACAGTAATCGGCATGTTCAATATTTGCACCCGTTCGACCCAGCGGAAAATCGGAAATCTAGGGTTTGTCCTAATTAGCATACCCGCACCAATAGCAAAATCAGACGCACACACACACACACAAACACAGTCACTGCCACCGGTTGCGATTCATCTTGAGAATTATGATTAGCTTCCGAGCGTTTGAGTAAATACCGGGCGGGCGGACGGGCCAATTCCCCGTCCAAAAGGCAAACAACACTGTACGGGAGGGAGGCTCAAGTGGACCAGCAGCTTCCCAAAACCTGCGGGCAGATTGCAAGAACGCACGCATGCTCTGTCCCTTGTGCAATGTTTCCCCGTTCAACTACTGTAGCAACTGCTACTGCCTTCAAGATTCCCGTGTCCGAGGCTTTTTGGTATCGTGTCACCCGATGCCGTCGCCACCACCGCCGGCATCAAACGTTGCCATTTCGACAGTTAACGTTCGTATCGTCAGAGGAATGGTCGGACACTTGCTCGCTCGCTCGCTCTGTGTTTTGTGGGCAGCAACACGCACAGTCAATGCACCCGTGCTCGACCCCGTGGTCGCCACCCGGATGAACAATATTAGCAAATCGTGACTAAAATTACACACACACACACACACTGGTACTGGTCGCGAATGTCAACGCAGGGCACCCCGTCCTTCGCCCTCGTGTTACCCATTGGACACACTGGGGTGTAATATTGGACCTCGATTTTCCGGTGCACTGCCCGCCGATTGTGTTTGAGTAGCAAATTTTGAGCGTCGGTTCCGGGGCCGGAACGATACGATTTGGGACAGGGGAGTTCGCTCGTCATGGTTATTGCTCTGCCATCTGCGGGTTTCATTAGCTTTGTTATGTGGTTGATTTGCATGCTAAACAATGTACACATGCGTGTGTGTGTGTCACGCTCTACACGGGCGAGGCTGGGGCACAGAAGGGACGATTTACGCGGTGAATACTTCTTGTAAGTTATGTGGCATATTCATTATGCAGCCCTGAGCACCCCGGACACGCACACTGCTGACGAGCGAGCATTGAATCGAACGTACAACATCATTCGATTGTTTGCCGAAACCTTGCGACCCTCCCCACGGGATGTTACAGGGATATTATCAATATTCATCGGATTGCTCTCAAATTTGCGCAATCCGTTTGCTGGCTGGTTATGGTAAACATGACAGACTTGGTTCGTAACATGCTGGGGGTTTCCAGGAATCGCAGTTACCGCTGAAGGATTTTGAAAGGTATTTCATTCCAGATTGGAAATTCATTGAAGTCGAATTCTCTACTCATATAAAAACCAAATCGAATAGCTCTGAATTGTGGAGTTTAAAGACGTCGAGGCCCAAAATCTGTTGTAATTGACGCCGTAAATAGTTATAATTTAATTGATATTGTTTTTGAGGAATCTCTAAAGTTTTCTACTTATAGCTTTGCCATAAAATATTTAAAGGAACACATGTTAGTTCAGCTCCTTCAAAGATCCCCTGAATTCTTCATACTCTAAATTCCAAAAACCTTGTTCCTCCATACAAATGGAGGCAATCAGTAGATCTCGCTCACTTGCTACCTCCGAAACGCAAACCGTTACCAGTTTATCAATGGACCCCTATTGCACTGGAACGTGTCAGGCCAACATTACCCTGCCTCCCCCAGCTTCTCGCCAGATTCGGTGGACATATAATTGAGCGTGAATATATGTGCGGTCGCTACCTACTGCATTCCACGCATCGAACAAAACCTCTTTCACGCACGTCGCACAATAAGCAACAGCAACAATAACACGTCCACCCGACCAAGCCAGCATTAATTTCCATTCCAGAATGTCAAAAATAACGAACCCACATTCCGGGACGGTCTGCGCTTACGCGCACCTATGACTCTATTCCTGCCGGCAGACCCCCATGCTCCACCATATTCTTCATCACTTCGATCTTGATAATGTCGGATGACATTGATCCATCAGATCTGGTCGGTGCGATCGGCATGATCGGACCAGAGCTTAAAAGGTTGCACGCATGGCTTATGCCGGCCGGACTCTCCCGGCTATCGAGATGATTACGAGTGCTCCCAGTCTTTGGTCGCGGATCACTCGGTGGCTTAGCAGCAGCAGCAGCAGCAGTCGATCTTTGACCGATTGGGTCCGATTTTCATAATACCTCTGTGGTTGGCTGGCTGTTGGTCAAGTAACAAGAAGAGAACAAAACGGAAAGACAAGGGTCGTCTATCTGCACTTGCTCACTCTTGCTCTCTCTATCTCTCTCTCTCTCGGTCTTTCTTAACGTTCAAGTGGCGTGAATAATTTGGCAATCCGGTATTCTGACCCGCAAACGCTCGGGTTCCACCGCTGATCTGGCCACCCGATCTCCGGTGGGTCCGGTTCCAAAGTTTTGATGAAGTACCGCCTTTTCCCGCACATCCACAACTCATTCCGCTTATCGATCATAAACGATCGCTCCAATCACACGCATCTTGGCATCTCGACTTGCGCTTGGGCTACGTGTGGTAAGCTAATCCTAACTACTGCCGAACCCCAGCGCTACGGCGGCCAAGGTGCGGACGGGCAAGGTAGCCCCGAGACACGGAATCGAAATGATAAAATTGATTAATGATTTTTAATCGATTCGATACGGGTCGACAAAGGCGAGGAGGGGAGCGCCTGGGCAAGACAGATCTAATAGGAATAGCAACACCGTTGCGGACTCTGGCTATCGTCGGCCTCGATCTCGCACCCGCGTCACTCTCGCATCGCCCTCGGGGGATAAGTGGGATCAGCCGTTTTTTTCTAAACGGGGCACCCAGCGTACAGTGTTCCTTCAGCGAACGGACGGACGGGGTGACGAGATCGAAAGCGATTCCCGCGCACATTCGGAAGAAGCGGGTGGACGACTACTGGTGGCTACTTCTGCCCCGGTTCTATCCGGGACCGGGCAGCAAAGCGATCGCTTTGCTACGGACAGCTAACGACCATTTATCTGATGTGAGAAATGGATCAGTTATCGAAATGGGATCACTCTAATCGATTGTCGGATTGTTTTTATTGGCATCGAATGGAAAATGACAGTTTAGAAACGCTGTTCGGTGCGCTGGGAGGATCGCCGAGGATGGGCGAAACACGGGCGAGAGAGAGAGCGTTGAGGAAAGTGGAAGAAATATGATTTCGTATTACGATTTTTATTTTCTTCGTTCCTCCATTGGCGTTAACCAGTTTTGCTTGGCCGATGTTCTACGACAAGGAAGCATGCGTTCCATAGCACGTTCTTATATTGATTGGATGATTCATAATGGAGCCGGAGTAGACTTTAATGATGCTCTCTAGTAAATGGATCCGGCAATGCGGACAGCCATGGACAGACACAAGAGCAACTCGTTGCCACAATGTGGATGCTGTACAAAAAAAAAAGAAGAAAGGAAGCAAGGAATCTTCAGAGATCTCCTACTAACAGACACACGCAGCGCCATCTGTGAAGAAACTCAATTTGAAATCTGGTTACAGCCTTTTTGGGAAGAAATGTTTCAAATTTATTCAATAAAACTCGCTTACCCAAAACCGTTCGCTAAAACAACATCATCAGACAATATACAACTGTACAGGCAATCATAAAGAATTAAAATCATTTCCCATTTCTCCCTAATAATGCAAACGATCTGGCATTAGCTGTGACAGACGAAATGCCGTCTCTCTGATTCGCTCCGCCCGGGGGCGCTGTTGGCAGCACTGGCGCACATGCCATAAGAGCGGATGCAAATGTAAAATAGTAAACATGATGGTTTAGTAGCGCTCGGGCGAACCTTTCTTCCAATCGACCGTAACCTGTCAAAAAGGTAGAAGTGCATCATTTACCTTTTTCCGTAACCGTAGGCGACACCACACACACGCACACACGGAAACAAATGATTTCGTACGCTCGGTGGCACTGAGCCACCAAAGACAAGACAGCCTCATCCTCTGGTTCACCCTCCACCTTAAACACGGCACGAACACTTGAGCCGTGTCGTTTCTCATGTGCTTTATGAGCCTGAAACGATTACATCCGCTCAACAGCGGAGCGGTCCCGTGTCGCATATTTCGGAACGATTCCGAACCCGGTGGTGGAGCGGTTGTCACACTGAGCAGCTCTGCACTGAAGGTGTACAGCAACAAAGCAAAAAAGAAGACCAATATGTATCATCACAAGCCAGGGCGCAAAAGCCCGAAAAGGTAGACCGAAAGCGGCAGGCGATACGGAAGAAAGGCTGGTCCTTCTAACGCGAGCCGCGTCGTCAGTTGTTGGGCCTCGCCGTCAAATGTAGAACTCTGGCGCAGCACACATTAATTCGCTTCGGTTTGTTGGTTGATTGTGTTTTTAAATTCGTCCCATCCCATGCCCGAAGCGTGTGGTTCCTAAAAACAAACAAAACATTCTAATGCCGGTCTGCCTGGCCTCCTGGCCTCTGGATGGTACTGACGATTGCCGAATTGTAGCCGCGATGTCGAGCCGGTGCGATGAAAACTGTTCCGGAAGGCTTCACACGCTGCAGGGCCGGCTTGTGTTGCGCGATTCATTTCCGTTTCGAGTGGTTGGCCAGAAAAAAAATGGCCGCCTGTCAAGCCAGCTGTCAGTGCAGGGTGACAGCAGTAGCAGCAGCAATAGTCGCGGTAACGTTCGTTCATGTGCTTTGCCAGCTCCCCCAGCACGCGGTTGGTAATGATCCATAAATCGCAGACCATTTTTATCACCGTTGTCGACCGCGGTACCGCCAGTACCGGACCAAAGTTCGATTCTTATCTGCGGCGAACAAATTATATCCCATTAAGCTGAACACCGCGTGCTTGTGATCCGGGGGTTTTGCACGCGACGATGCCCAACCGAGAAAAAAAAAAAACAGATTGGCCGAACTTTGGCCACCTAGCGTTTTGTGGTCTTCTATTCCAACGTTGCCCAGTGAGCTCAATATCACTGTACAAGCAAACCACCGGCAAAAAAAGAAAAAGAATGGAATGGTGCAGGGTTCCACCACGGTCACGCTATATGACTTCCAATGACTTTTTGTGGCCTGGCAGAATTGAAGTTGCCCCTTTTTCGTTTGATGCCCCCGTTGACCCGTATCTGTTCGAAATTTGGGTTTGCCAAATTTCCGGAGCTCGCGCGACCGATCGCTGAAGAGTGAAGAGTGAAGAGATGGATGAGGAAGAGAGAGCGAGAGAACAGAAACAAAAATGTAATTCCCCTAATAAAGTCATTATCCGAAATTAATTTGCTGGAACACCATCGGTCCCGTCCGCCGGTGGGACAGAACCGACCGCAGGGAGTTCGCGTAGCGCGACATTTCAACCGGACGTCATACGCGCGCGGAGGGGAAACAAAACAAATGATCGTGCACTATTTGTTCTTTGTTGTGCATCGCATGCGTTCGTCTAATTGTCACATGGGAGAAGGTGTGTTGATAGGCATGTTTGTTTCTTTTGCGTTTGTATGATTTGGGGAAAAGAGCCTTTGCTTATTATGCTTCCATGTCAGTGAACGATCAAACTAATCCTACTCTTAGCTGTGAAAATCGTCATAAATTTAAGCGATAATGCAAGAAATTTTATTGTATATTCAGCATAAAAATCGCATTTAAATACAAACAAGCTTTTATTTTGTTTCTACATAATCGCTTCAGCTTATACTAGGAGTAATATGGAATTAACGCACAAGGCACGGCACGACAGCAAGGCAGTAAAAATCCACTTCAAACACAATCCCATTGAACGTGTGCAGTGTAAAACGGGCGTTAATAAAAGTCAGCCAATAAACAAAACTATTTTCCACCAGGCAAATTCCGAGGCAAGCAGTATACGGAGCGGCACCAAAACGGCGGCTGTGACGCGTTGATCGATGAATGGAATAATTAATTCAAAATAATCATCATTGCATATTCATTTGCCAAAGCGCGTATTTATTCATCAACCGGGCCCAACTCGGTGTGTCTGTGTGTTACCTTTTTCCGGGATTTTTGGAAAAGCAGGGGAAACCCCGTACAGTGGTGGGAAAGGCAAACGCGAATGTCTTTGTTGCGCTGCCGTCGTTGTGTGTGGCTCGGTTCACTGCGGGCATGGACGCATTGATGATCGCGCCTGCAAAATAATATCGGCTCCCCTTTACACCTGGTGTTTCTCTGGTCTAATTATCCCTTGTTACACCTTTTCCGTTCGTGATGCAGGGCCTGAACAGTGGAGACCATTGAAAGCAGATGCTTGCATAATGAACAGAAATTGATGTACACCGGCAGGCGCGTGTTTGGGTGTGTCTGAGTGGCAAAGCGCCCATTGATCGCATTTGGATTTCAACTGTACCGAAAATCGATAATGCGGATCCCATTGAATACAGTTTCGTTTGTGAGCGGCAGCTCCGGTGCCGGATTGTGGCGCTTTCCGCATCGAGAAGCATGGCGATTGGGTGCTTATTATTGTATTCAAAAAAGATCTTGCCAGTGAGCACATATGATCTAAAAAGAATCAAATGAATAAAATGAATCTCCAACCCCAACGTGAAGAAGATGTAATGTTTTGGGGCCTTTTTCAGGAATAGTCACAGATACAGATAAATGTTTGCTTCTCGTAAAGTACTCGGAGAAAAATCTATACTGCAATTCCTCTATTGATTGAATATCTATCCAAAACCAATTCCCAAGCAACGGCCCTATTTTGAACCAATATCGTAAACCATGACCTAACGATGAAAGAGTTCAACTCCAGCCAGCTTTTAAGCTTTTTCACGGTAAGGAAATTCAATTTGTGATTAATAGCAGTACCTGCCGGTAAGACTGATACGATAGATTGGTAGTAAGATTGAAGCCTAAATGTCTAGAATGTCCCGTTGCACTTGTTGCCAGCTCCAATCTAGTGGCCGTTTCGCTCCGTAAAATGCAATGCGCTTTTCGTGACGATCAAAGTTAATTGAACGAGCCACAATACCCGACACATC